>NC_063197.1:17187542-17502542 GCF_017589495.1 Alosa alosa | reverse complement strand
ATAGGGTTGAAATTTCACAGCCAGAGCATAACAGTTTGCCCCCATCAGACAAAGCTTTATAATATAGCTTGAGAGGAGTAGAAGTGAGAGAGAGAGAGAGAGAGCGGGAGAGAGGGAATGTGTGCTGTTCTCACCAGATGGTCAGAATAGGTTTTGGAAGAAGAGAAGCAGCAGGACAACGAGGAGCCAGCGCAGAGGAAGAGGAACATGTGAGTCCAAAAAGGAGAGGAGGGTTGAAAAAAAAAAACAGTGTGGAATATTTGTGCACCCTCAGCGTGTTTGGGGCGGAAAAGTCATTAAAACAATGCAGCGGGACTTAATGTATGGCAGAGGGATTTGTTCTGACCCTATAAAGCCATGGCCTGGAGGTGAGACATGATTAGTGTTATTGCTGAGGACAGGTACATCATTATCTCATTGTTGCTCCCCTCTCCAAGGCTGTCTGCTTTGCCCATACCCCCTCTCTCCCCCACCTTGTTCACCCCCTCCAACACACACACACACACACACACACACACACACACACAGTCTTCTCTCTCCTCCTTGCAGTCATACACTACTTAATCTACTCTCACAGCCAGAAGTGGACTTAATCATCAGTATTCCAGTTGCGACCAAGCTGTGTGCGTTGAGGTTGGGCTTGTTGAGAGAGGAAGCAAGAGAGAGAGAGAGGGAGAGTGAGAGAGAGAAAAAGAGAGAGAGAGAAAGAGAGAGAGAGGGAGAGTGAGAGAGATAGGAGAGGGAGAGAAAGAGAGAGAGTGTGAAAGGGGGACTGCCTCGAAGTCATCTCCATCTATTAGTGCTGAGGCAAACTGCCCCACAGCAAGCTCTGGTGCCTCCTTTTCCGGGTAGCCACTGTCAATGAAGTGGCCCCGCTAATGCAGAGTCGGATCACGGGCCCCTCACTCACTCGCTCACCTCGTCTCCTCTGGGAGGAGGCCTGCGGAATAAATTAGGCAAGCACAGGACAAGGCAGAGCTTGCATTTATAGAATATGTTACGATTTCAGAATTTTTGACTTTATTAAAAAAACATATCTTGCCAGGCATGAGGTTTTTAGGTCTTGAGCTGGCTGTGAGCAGTGAATCACTGGGTATGGACATGCAAAAGGTCACAGGTAAGTTAGAATGAGTAAAAAATGTCCCAACTATACAGCATGTGGTACATACTGCTTATAATGACCGTGAACTAAATGTGCTATTTCGTAAAGTATCAATGTGGGTTACAGGATACAGAAAGTACAGCATTACACTATAGGTAGTTAATTAGGCTTTCCAACCATCCAGATAGGGAAAGCATTTTTAATTTCAGTTTTATTTACACTTTCTCCCTGCCCTTACTTATATACCCACTTGAAATACCCATCAAATATTCCTATGTGTTGAACAGGAAGAGACATACAGAGTAGTCCTGGAGAGAAGATGGAGCACGTTGATGGTCATATGAATTCCTCTGATTTGTTATTTTTCTCACCCTGAACAAAATGACTGGAGAGTGGACTGCTGCCTGCATGCCCTCAGCTCTCCAATCCTCTAATGGACACGAAAAAGACAGAGAAAAGTGCACGGACCAAACTGCTGTCAAGCGCTGAGTGAGAAACACATGACATGAGAAACCATTACTGCGTTTTAGACAGAGACAATGCCCAGAACTGCACCTCCTTTTTTTTGCTTTCGCTCACTCTTTCTTGGCTAGGCCTCTCGTCTGCGACGGATGAAAGCTGTGATGATTAGCCCAAGGGTCAAACAGTGCTTCTCTTTTAGTAGAGAGAGAGAGAGGTATAAAGGAGAAAGAGAGAGTCAGAGTGGCAGGAAGATGAAAAAACATCAAATTCAGCTCTGTAATGGCAGGAGAGAGCTTTTCTCTCTCTTTGTGATTTTGCGGAGACAACTGGACAGATGTGATTCCACCTGTCCTTTTGGAGAGGCTAGTGAGCTGTCTGGGAGAGGGACCATCGCAGGTAATCAGTTCTGCCAAGAAGACACAACCAGAATGCTGCTTTGTATTCTGGATGGAGGGAGAATATTACTATTTCACTGCATTGTCATTGATGCATTGTAGATGCATTGTCGTTGGTTCTTAATAATAAATTGTAAGCACAGTTTGGCCCAAGTGTTTGAACAGAGAGATGAGAGATGAGTTTTTAAAGGTCTGAGGTCACTGCATGATTATCCAGGATTTTCATGATTCGTTATGCACACATATAAAGCAAAGTCATCATTGCAAGTGTTTCTGAAATATCTGACCATGGACCTGACAAACAGCAAAACAATTACTCATGCGGCCATGCAAAAAGACTGGAAAGCATCCATGCACATATTTCATTTTGGAGAATGGATAAAAAAACAACTTCCCCCTGCATTATATCCTTTGGAAGGGCCTCTGCTGCAATTTCCCATGATTTTAGTGACACAACGCTGCTGTGACCAGAATCAATCTGTCTGTGGAGTGGAGAGGAGAGGAGAGGAGTGGTGGGGTGCCGTCTCACTGGGGCCAGGTTGGGTTTCCCTCATGAGCCTTCGCTCTCTGATCCAGTGGCGCCACGCATTACATGCCTAATGACTGAAGATCGATGTCCGGTAACCTGACTGCTGTTTGTTTTGGTGTAGGGTTCACCGTGCCCGCAAAGGGCTGACGCACCATCGCAGACCATCAACAGGACGTGGGGGGGAAAAACAGAAGAGGTAAATGGGCTCACTAGGGATGGTAACGTGGAGAGATGGATTAAGCAAAAAAAGCTTCTGCTCCTGGTCATGAAAACCCCTTTCCCTGTCATTTTCCTGGGCTGAGAAGACCACGGAAAATAACACAGACTGGTGCCTGTATGAACATGCTTCTGTGTGTGTGTGTGTGAGTGTGAGTGTATTTGTGTGTGTGTGTATGTGTGTAAGAGAGAGAGAGCTTTCTGGCCTGGATCCTCACCTTGAACCCCTTGTTCTTGATCATTAAGGTCTTCATTTTTCAATCGGCGGGCCCCAGACAGGCTTTTGGAGTTCTATCACGCGTACAGTTGAGCAAGATAGCGAGTGCGCGGAACGGGATGGCACGGCACGCGGAGTGTTTGGATTGGGCTAATGAGCCGACGCTAGCAAACCCTCCCGCTCAAGGACCTAATCTGGCACCTCGCTGTCAGCGAGTTGGCAGGCCGAGAGTGGAGAACGCGGTGCCGTTCCAAAGGGAAGAGCTCAAAGCCAAAACATTGTCTAGTCCCATACGACTTTTATGAACTCCGCAATGTGAAAATCAGGCAGTGAAAATAAATGAAAGCGGGACGGGAATTTGTGACTTGCCTGTAGGGAGGAAACGAGAATAAATTGAAAGAGGAAAAAATACCATATTGCCAGAAAGGCAGGGGGAGGAAGAGAGAGAAAGAGAGAGTGCTTGCAGAACTAGGTAGTGTATGATTTTTTTTTTTTTAGATGACCAGGTCTGGACGTTTCTGGCAGCCATGTTGTTTTCAGGGGCGTTGTGGCCTCTCTTCAAAATGAGGGATTACGGTTTCATTGTGGTGTGGCATGCGTCCCTGCAAGGTCTCTCGCTCATTAAACTTAATGATCTGTTCTAAAAACTCCCTTTCCCTTTCTCTCTTGCTCTCTCTCTCTCTCTCTCTCTCTCTCTCCCCTCCCTCCCTCTCTCTCTCTCTCTCTCTCTTCCCCCCTCCCCTCCTGCTCACCCATGGTTGACTCAGCTTCTCCTGAGAGGCTCAATTCACTAATTTCAGGTAACTAGCATGAGCAGTTCCTTACCGCTGATCACACACACACCTGATTCCACCAGAGCTGGCTTCAACACCCACTGACCATGTCATATTCTCGGCTCTTTGCTTTTTTCCCATCATAGTGTCATCTGTATGAGGTAACAGGAGGTTTGGGCACGGCATTAAAACATTCTCCGACCATTAGAGGCCCTCTGGACGCCGTGCAGCCATCAACGTTCAAGGTCAGTGCTTCTCTTAAGTCAGGCTGACATTGCCGTTATTATTGCAGTACTGGTGAGAACACCCTATCGCTCCTTTCCAACTTACACAGTAGGTTCCGTGTTCTATTTGTTCCACAGAAACCCCATCTATTAACAATATTTTGGAAATGATGGAGTATTACATCAGAGCCCAGCTAAATAAATGTTCTTGCACAAACAAATGTGAAGGTCACTCGTTAGCTAACGATCTAGCTAGCTTCTCACATGCTTCGCTGTTGGAGATCTTTTGTCTTTGAGAAGAGAGGCAGTAGGCGCGCGTTAATAGCAGGAGGCCTAAATGCTGGAGGCAGGAAGGCAGGCAGGCAGGCGATGCTCAGATCCTCCTCCTCCGAGGGGCCCTTCCCCCTGGAGCTTCCCAGCTTCCCCTTATTAATTCTGCTGTCCCTTAATTAGAGCCAGGCAAATCTTGCAAATACTTCTCTGGTCTTTCCGATGTTTCTCTCTCTCTTTCTTTGCTTGCCCAATACCCAAAGCTCATCTGGAAGATTCAAAAAGCGAGATCAGATCTGGATTTTTTATTTTTTTGCCTTTTTTCTTCTCCCTCCACTCCTTCCTCTCGTCCTCCCTGCTTCAATTTCTATTAAAAATGAGATGGGAATCAGTCTGCCAAAGGCCACAGGAATTCTTGTCTTTCTCTCTCATCTCTGGCAGGCACCCTCTGGTTTCTATTAGATTGTGTGTGGCCTCACACCCAGAGTTCTAAATGGTACCAGTGCTTCCCCAGCGAGACGGAGGCCTGCGCGAGTCTGTTCGAGGAGGGGGTATTTTGGAGGAGAGGTGGAGAGACGCGCAGCTTAGCTCAGCTGCGTAGAGTGGTGACAGCTTTTGGTTCAGTGAAGAAGAGAGAGAGAGAGAGAGAGAGAGAGAGTTCCTTGCCCATCTCACACTCCGTTTCACACTTTTCGGTGAATACTTGGCAGAAATGTGTGTGAAGCTTTTTATTGTTCTTCTCTGTTCTTCTGAAATAATCTCTTGGTGACTTGTGCTAATCTTTCATCATTATGCATAAGATATATTTACGTGTCTCTAGGATATAGATGAGCCCATGTATGTACATTGGGTACAAACTGCAAAATATAAAATAACACTGGCATTCCAGGACTGATTTGCATATATGTGAGTGCCCTGTTTTTTTTTGTTACACAGAGGCCACCTAAGGCTAAAGTATAAACATTCATTACTGCCAATGTATGTAAAGCTAAAGATAATCCCTTCCTAATCTAATCATTCACCAAATTATATTTGTGTCTGCACGTTGTATTCTATTTGTAATGCACATCATTTTCCTGGTGAGCCTGGTGAATGATACTGTGTTACGAGGGTGTCGGTTGACCCTCTTAGCCTTTAATTACCAAGGGGTACGCTCTCCTCACCCTCCATCACTGCCCCTGTCACGGCCGATGAGGCCACACCATTCAGAGGCAGATTGAGACCGACACAGGCCATACCACCCTCGACCGCTTAGGTTTCAGGCTTCGAGTCCGCAGCCCAGCCCAGCCCAGCCCGGTCCGGCGGCGGCGCATAAACCTCACTTTGCAAATCGAGAGTTCCTCTGACCCGGCCGCAATAAATTGCTCCCCTGAAAGACGAGGGCCCGATCCCTACCCCCTCCACCTGCCCCCGCCCCACACGGATATCAGTCCGAGCTGTCTCGAGTATCGCTGGGACTGTCCGATCAATGAATCCCTTCCACTGCGAGCATTACTACACACAAGACTATGATCAGTTTACTAGACAGAGAGGAAGGGAGTAAGTGGGGGGAGGGAAAAAAACAGCAAAAACACAAGCCATCATACAGGCTCCTGCCACGACCACATTCCCTTTTACTGGAAACAATTGATGCATTGTTGCAGGGAAATTAATCCTCCTGAATTCATTAGCCAAATCAGATATTCAATCGACGCAAGCCCAAAAATAATTATGTGGAGGCCTGACGGACGAAACAAAATGGCATCTCCTGGGCCACAGCCTCCATCTGACGAGAGCATCCTGCCGTTGTTTTCAGAGTGGAAAATAAGATGCAAGCTAAGCCCTATAATCACAATAACCCAACACCACTTTCCATCTGAATCTAATTTATCTCTCATTTTCAGTTTGTCTGTGGCCCTTTTCTGCTTTCATGAATCTTCTGAGAAACTGTGTGCAGTCCCCTCAATCAGTGTGTGTGTGTGTGTGTGTGTGTGTAAAAGGATTCTGGCAAAAGGTGCCAGCACTGTCTGATGTTTGTGTATTTTCTTATTATTCATGTTTTCCTCCATCCTCTCTGAAAGAACCTCTGAAAGCTCCTTCACTTCCAGGAGAAGCTGTGTGCTCCCCATGATGAGAGGGGTAAAAATAAAACAGGCCCAGCAAAGGCATCCTGTGTTCCACACAAATCCTGCCAACAGCACCGCTCGGCTAGCACGCGGGTGAAAACGATCAAATTGCTTACACTCCAAACATGATCGACATGTTGGGACTCCCAGTCTCCCGTGTCGCAGCAATGATCTCCAAACATGATCGACACACTGAAACTCAAGTCCCGCTCTGTCGAAAAATACGATCCGGAGGCTGAAGTGCCAACAATTAAACAACAGGCTTACTATGGCTGTGGCGAGGCACGCACACTGGCCCTTTTCAGCCGGCGCTGAATAAAGTGTGGCCCAAATGCATCTCATTAACAGGCTTTTTCGTGAACCTTGTCCAAAATCACCTCTTTAAAATGTGCATTATTTTGGGCCGGCATAAATTGGTGAATAGCTGCTGAGCGGTTCTTGGTCAATTAGTCTGGAAAATCCCCCTCAGTGCTCTCACATACATTTGTGGTGGGAATTTGAGGGTATGTAAATTATATTCTGTGTGTGTGTGTGTATGTGTGTGTGTCCCAGACGGCCCCTATAAAACACATAAGCAGGCATCTGTACTGTAACGTGTCAATTAGCCATAAATCCACTGGCGGGGGTGACCCCCATATGTACAGAGCAGACTGAGGCCTTTCTGTGTCATATGGCCACATGTAAGTGAATGGAATGGCACGTCTGTACATCTTGCCCTCATACCCCAACCCTGTGGTTTTAGTGGCTGAATCACACCCGTTACCACATTCTTGGAGAAAAAACGGGGAGCCTCCCTCACATGTCTGAAATACACAGAGAGACTCGAACCGGTTTGGGTGTGTGGAGTAGAGTATAGGGGGAAAGGAGTGGTGGGAGACGTCATGTGGTCTTGGTGAAATGAGGTTATTTATTGCCGTGTCCCCATCCCTGTGCCAGGCGCATCACTCACATAAGCCGTGGCACAGCTGTTGTTCTCAATTTCACGCCTTTTTTGCTAATTGCAAGAGGACACTGACGATGACCTATTTCTGTGATATTTTTAACCCCATGGAAAACAATGTGCATGGGGGAACACAGTGAGGGGATAAGGGTTAATTTGCAAGATCAATGTAAACATTACTTTTGTTGATCTTATGTAGGACTCGCTGATGACATGGAAGAGGGTGTACGTTTGAGGTTTCTGTGGGTTTATTTATTTCAAAAGGCTGTTTCTTTTTGCAAAGAATACAATTAAACTCCAAGTCACAAGACTTTCTCTCTGTTTTAAAGGTCCTATTTCTACAAAGGCCCCTCGTGTAATGCATTATCAACACACACACACACATGCACACTCTCAATAACTAAATCTGGTCATGATTGGGCATGCTTGTCCGGTTTTGGACATGCTTATCCCATAATACTGGGCATAGAAGATGTTTGTAGTGTTTATTTTATAATGCAAGTCTCTACACAGTACGTGTGCATTTCTGAATTATTTTTATGCATTGTTTATCATTAAAATGTACTGTATATCATACCTGTTCATATTATCCTATGGATATCATCAATAATATTCTCACTGAACCTCCAGTTGGTAGTGATTGGCCCGAAAGGTAATCACCAAATAGAATGGCAAATCAATGATGTCACTTCCCCATAGAAATGGTGGCTCTGAGTGGGATCGATTCCTTTACCTAGAGAAAGCTGTGTTGGCCAAATCCGAGATCAACTTTCTTTTGTCTAATTTTCATAATGCCAAAAATCAATCAGGAGAAATTAGGGAAAAAAACAACTATATGTGATATCATAATCTTGCACAAGTTGTTCTGAACCATTGTTATTTAGCTGTTCAATCTTATCAACAATATTTTTTTAATGTAGCAAAGGACAAATTTGCACTCATTGCAATAGCTGCAAAACATTCTGTCCTGCTATGCAAATAATGGAAAATTCCAAAATTCACCAATTCCAAAGCTTAATGCAGCATTCTTAAGAATCAGTTAAATTAATTGATTTCAAAGGCACTGTAGATTTGGTTGAAGTCTATAAAATAATAACCAACAAAAGGCTGTTCAAAATCTACATTATAGTTGTAAAAATGTGTTCAACGTACTTAAGAGTTTGAAACACACCATAAAAGATGTATAGCCTACTGTAGTAGGAAGTGATACTGTAGTTTTGGCTTTTGTACTATATGATACACATATTCTGGATGAAAAATAAAAGCATTAGGGTCTACCTGCCCTTCTCCCACAAAAATAATAGAAATTGTAGGCCTACTTGTTTGAAAAATGTCATGATTGCAGAATAACTGTGTAAGCTTTCCAAGGGAGATTATACTTTGATTTGCCTCCAAAAGTGTGAGGTCATTTTTCCCCTTGTCTCCATAGGACAGGATGTGCTCAATACTGTCCAATCAATGCTTATCAGCTCATGGTGAAGCGATGATTGATGCTACAATGATTCAGTTCGGAGTCTGGCTCTTATCGATCCCGTTCTTATTCACCCGCTACTTCTCGCTGCTGTACACACAGTTGCCAGTGCTCTGTAGCTATTGTTAATGCTGTACGATATTGTATTCCTGTTTCTAGCGAAAGTGTTTTTCACCCCCCACGTGTCACTTCCTCCACCGGTAGGAGGAGTAATTGCTTCTGCTCTCTGTTAAGCATGAAGTGACTGTTCATGCAGCAGACCCACTATGCATTTACATCCACACAGCTGACTAACAGCCTTGACTGGACAATGCTCATCACATGCTAGATTTGAATATTGATTGGTGGCACCCAATAGGAAAAAAGAGATTAGAAAGAGCTCTCTTTTTTTGGTCACCCTTTAAAAATCTGTTTCCTGGTGTGATGCCACTGTCACTGGCCAAGAGGACCATTTGGTGAACATCTCCTTAGCTGACACACCACACACACACACACACACACACACACACACACACACACACACACACACAGTATCCAAATGTGGCTGGTGGCAGCTGACTGATGCAGCCACAAAGACCGCGTGGTGGTAGGGGTGGTGGGCATTGTAACCGTCCATTAAAGATGTAGCTCCAGGGCCTGCACCTTCGGCTGCATTAGATTAGGCCCCCAACAGTAATCTGTCACTTAGCCACGGCCGCGGCCCAGGCCCCACCGTCTGAGCTGATGTAAGCGGCTGCCGTCTCGGCACGGGGCCTGACAGCGTAATGGGGATTCATTGATCTGCCGGTCTTTCGCTGATTGAGTTAGATAATTAAAAAGCCTCTTGTATCTGTTCCATTAAGGATTGTTTGTGTTGGTGTGGTGTGATGTGCATGTGTGTGAGTATGTGTGTGAGTATGTGTGTGAGTATGTGTGTGAGTGTGTGTGTGTGTGTGTGTGTGTGCGTGATTGTGTGTTTTTTTTCCTGTCATGGTCGGAGTTGCAACTATTGTTGTTTGTCTTTCTCCTAGTGCGATTGGAACGGCTGATGGCTCGGCACACATTTCTATTCTTCCTTGTTCTCTTTCAGATGCCCCCCTCCCTCCTCCCATTTCTCTCTCCCTCTCTCTTTCGCAAGTCCATAAATATATTCCATTTGTGTTTAGCTGTTCGAGCACGTAATTAGCTGTTATGTGACAAGACTTAGATTTACAAGACAAGTCTTTTTTAATGTCAAAATGTCACTGCTTTATGAAATATGTGCTCTGCGCTGTGTTTCAGGGAAAAGCTTTGTGCTCTTTCATGCTTTGAACAAAAAGCATAGCTCAACTGGAATGTTTAAAAGATCACATGCAGATGAAGCAGAGAGAAAGAAGAATGAAGGAAAAATCTTAACAGCTTGGGAAATAATAAAGTGATAATTTCTGAAGATGAGTGGGTGTGTTGGGGGGGGGGTAAAGTGATTCTCCCGGCGGGGTGCACATTAGGGTGGGCTCAAGCGTCAGGGCAGAGTGGAGAGGCGGACATGCTTTTGTGCTCTTGCTCCGTCTGGGCTGACCCGTCCTCTGCTGTCACCACCACGAGCTCCATGTTTAGCACCGGTGGTTGCCGGGCGTTGCCGGGCGCTGCCTCGCCTCACTCTGCCGTGATGTAGAAAATAGCCACGCTCATTAGCAAATTAGGTGTTGTAATAACAAGTGCGGTAATGCGGTTTTGGAGCTCGTGTGGACCAACCCTCCGTCCCCCAACGCAGCCTTTATGTCAGGACAGCAATTACAAGCTGGCTGACGTGTGAACAAACATAGGAGTTGTGTGTATATGTGTGTGTGTGTGTGTGTGTGTGTGTGTGGGATGGGTAGAGGAAATTGTGGGGGGGCAGTGCAATAGAAGATGAAGGACAAAATGCTCTTCCCCTCAGTGGCGGGCAGCGGCGATGCGGTCCCCTTGGCACTGCAGCCTGCTCTTCTCGTTCAATCAGAGTAATTTGCGTCAAATGCCAGCTGATGCCCTGGCAAGCCCTGGCCCACACCTCCCAAGCAAACACGTGCACATGTCTGTCATCTTGTCGCGCCTTGGAGAGTAGACCTGAGGCTCGCCATAAGAAAGACTGACCGTGTGAACTTTCCTTGACCCGATGATGGACGGGTCAGTGTCTTTCATTTGCTGTATGTAATACATCCCATAGTCATTTGAATGTTTTTCTGTTGCATCACTGTTGTTTTTACATTGATGCATTAGGATACATGACAGTTGAGATCATGCAACGTTAAAGGAGTGTGTTATAAAGAGTGAGAGAGACAGACCGACAGACAGACAGACAGACAGACAGACAAAGAGAGTGCAGGTCTCTAACTATTTTTGCATACCTGAGTCAAACGCCTGACCAGACTGACCGCAGCCGAGCTTCTGAGGAAGGCATTAAGATTCCTTCGGCAACAGCCGCCGAGTGGCAGTTTCTCGTTTCGGGTGCGTCACTTAATTAGCCGCGTGGCCCGCCGTGGCACCTGTGAGGGCGTGGGGGGTGGGGGTGGGGGTTAGTCAGGGGGGGTGTAGGACGAGGCCTTCATGTCGTAATTACAACCCCAGCCTTCCCCACGTCCTGCCCTTTTGATCAGCAATGCCTCGGCCTTCTCTGGGAGTTAGCGCCGCCGCAACTAATCAAATAAATGTGCCCCCTTTTAAGTGGATGGTGAAATGTGATTTCAGTTTGCCCTCTCAGGACTCACAACACCCGCTCCCCTCCTCACACACACACACACACACACACCATCACCACCACACCCCGTGCTTTTTTGAAAGAGAAACATTGTGACGTCTCTTGCAGCGCTCGCCTCAACTCCTCGACATCCAAAGCGTTGGACGTTTGATGTTTGCTTAACATTTTCATCTTCCTTCTTTACTCTCTCTTGCATCTCTTCAATCTTTTTGCGTTTGGTATTTAAAAAAAAAAAATAGCTCTTAATTTCACAACATCAAAAAAGCCATCAGAAGACTCAAGGGAATATTACATATATTTTTTTCTTTCCAGAATCTTCTTCCTGCATGTACTGAACTGAAGCATTTTGACTGAAAGGTCTCTGATCTGCTTGGGCTCAGAGGGGGTCAGAACCAACAGAAAACTTAAGTGTGTTTTTCTCAGCGTGCAGCTCTAATGAAACTCTCTTTTCACACACACACACACACACACACACACACACACACACACACACACACACACACACACACATACAACACCCCTCCCCTCCTCCACCCAGCCCCTGTTCAGATGGTTTTAAGCAGATCTTACATATTGACTTTTTCCCTCTCTCTCCCTCTCTTTCAAAGGAGGGTGGTGTGTGTGTGCGTGTGTGTGTGTGTGTGTGTGTGTGTGTGTGTGTGTGTGTGTGTGTGTGTGTGTGTTTTTAGGGTGGGGTGGGGGGTGTAAGAGGACTACAGAAAACTTAGCTAAACACCGTGTCTCTCCGCTGGAGACTGTGGAAGTGTTTTTGAGCGAAGTCGCAAGTCACTGCTGTGAAAACTGAGAGTCTCAATGCCACGCTGTTGCGGCTCCTTATGCATGCAGTCTGGGTAAGGGCGCGCTTGAATGTCCGCGGAGGCCTGCTGATGAAATACCGTTGCCCACGCAGCACAGCAACGTTTTTAGGCCGTTTTTTTCCCCATCCCCTGAAGCCACAGTTACGTTTTGATGTCTGAGCGCCAGGGCATCCCCTTGGTGAGTCCCTTTACCATTTGTTTAGCGCCTGAGTGCTGTACGGTAAGTGGCGGTTCGGATTCTTTGCAGCAGCTGCTGCACCCCCACTCCACCCCCATGCCGCCCTCCAAAACAACCCTCCTCTTCTAGCTTCCAAAGCCTTCAACCTTCAATCGTTCCTCCTTTCACCTCCTCACTTCTTCTCCTCCCCGCCACTTAAGAAGGGCCCGTGTGTGTGTGTGTGTGTGTGTGTGTGTGTGTGTGTGTGTGTGTGTGTGTGTGTGTGTGGCTTCCTCTTCTGACCTTTCGCGCTGAAAAGATTGACTCGACTGTCTCGGTCACGGCGGTTTTCATTTTCCCCCAATTAGCGGGTCTCTTTTGCCGCAGCTCTCACAGGCTGATCGATCCGCACTCAATACACATCCAAAGCGACGACGACGGAGGGAAAAAGGACACGGACAGGGGTGAGCATTACCAGAAACCTTTGAGCTGGGAGACTATGGGAGTTTGGTCTCATGGCCTCCTTTTGAAATACTGCTGGAGATTGGACATTACGCTGGCTAGTAAAAACATGACAGGTTGATGGATAGAATAAATGAAATCCTGCTGTAGTCCTTCAAAAAAATCTTCCTTTGTCCAGGCAGTTTTTTTTCCTTCTTCACTAGGACAAAGTCTGACACTTTTTAGACGCAACATTGTTTCTTAGTGATTCTTCCAACCCCTGTTTTTCTTCTCCTTTTCTTCCCTGGTGCCAGCGTGAGTTTTGTCTGTGGCTGAAAGTTAACGTGGCTGTTTAACCAGACGCCAAGGTGTGTCATTTGGAGCAGTAGGATATGCTGCCTACTGGGCGCAGCGTGCACATTCTCCATCTCGACAACTGTCACCAAAAAACTGCTGGAAAATTGTTACAATCACTAGGAGGACAATGAGAGTCACTGCCTCCTATGTCTGTGCAAGAGAAGTGTCATCAAACATAACACCTTACAATGGTCTGTGTGTGTGTGTGTGTGTCTTTGTCTGTGCACGTTTGTGTATGTTTGTTTGATCGATCTTTGAGGACACAGGAGTATTTTTAGTTGTACTCAAAGAATGGAAATGCTCATCACAAAAGATGTCCCTGTACTGAGGCTGTTGCAACAGAAGTGGAAGTACACTGTATGCTTGAAGACAGTACAAAACCTTAGCCTGCTTAGATCAATCCACATTACTGTGTGAGTGCTAAACTACAAGTAATAACACAGAGGATGAATAATAGTTGGTGATGATTGTCATTACAGCAAATTTGAATTTAATCGCACTTGTGATTATGCATGCGTTCATAATTGTGGATGGCTGTTGCAGAATTTCCATTAATTGTCCTCGTTTGGAATTGGATTATTAGATATCATGAGGATGCATTCTTTTCTCTCAAGACTGGCATGATGATTGAATGGGGGTTCTCTCATTGCTTCATATGTCTCGCCATAGAGTCCAGCAATCAAGTGGGAACAATCAGTCTTTACAATCTTGATGAGGGGTCCTGGGGGAGGGTGGAGTTTACTTAATGTAGCCCTACGTTTCATCTATAAAGCCCATTAAACCCATTCCATTAAACTGCGAGCTACAGCTAAACTCTTTACGACCCTCGCAAATGTAAAGAAACAATTAGAAACCATTATGCTGTAAGGTGCTGTGCTCCAACCTTGTAGCAGTCAAATATTGCCTGCTTTCTATATGTTTAAAAGCTGGTACAAACTTGTTTCACAGCAAGATATGTTTCACAAAAGGTGAAATGTTTTGGACAAAAAGTATAGTCGAATAAGTTGCTTTTGAAAGCATTGGCAGTAACCACAGATAAGGATACAGTACACAAACCCATTCTGTTTAGATTGGATTCTCTTCCTCTCGGGATCAATTATACTTCTGTGGTCACTAATCATTCCTTACAACATAATGCTCCACAATGAGATTTCAAGACATGATACTGCTGACCAAATGTTATCAACAAGCACTGCTGATAACATTTGGTCAGCAATATGAGTGATGTATTTTAGCAGTCTGGGCCTTTTGTGGGCATTTGAGTTGTCATTGCTTCTTTCCTCCAGCAGGGGGCTCTTGCTGCTCTTGGAGGTTGTCAGTCTGTTAGTCAGTCACCCACCCTTTAAGAAGTGGTAAACATCCATTTGAGCTCAGAGATGTCGAGTGTCTGTAAAGTGCCCTCTTCGCAATGTGTGTCTTAAGCTGCTTTCTTGCTGTTGTTGTTGTTGTTGTTGTTGTTATTTTTGCCCATTTCAGTGTGCTAAAGTGTTTTCTCTGTGTTGCTCTCATCACTGTCGTAATCCTGAAAGGCTTTGTGGCAATTTTGTACATGTGTGGTGAATGCATCAGTGCTCTCTTAGTATCATCTGCCAACATTTGGACAACATCGTTTTGAGCGTGTTGAATGGTTGCAGACTGTGTTTTTGATGAAGGAGATGAGACATGGACTGAAGTACAGTAAACAGGAACTGATTGATTTTATGATTATATATTCTAGTGGGTATGATAAACAATATCAGGAATATCAGGATGTAATAAGGAAACAATAAGGGAATGCTGAAACTGAAACTGTACTTTGACTCTTTGGTTTCTTCTCTCTAAGAGGCTAGTAGCCCACACCCTAAATACACACCCTACATGTGAATAAACTATAGTATGTATAAGGAAATGTGAGACACAAATCATAAACGACTGAATCATTACAATAGTTAGCCTGCTGACAACATCTTTCCTCTTTACACACTCAATACCAATGTGAAAATAGAAGGGCCTGTGTAATTCTCTGGCTTTTCTCCTTATTATGCTCTAATTCAAACGTGTCACTTGCGCTTGACTTGAGAACAGTAGACGCATATTCCCATTGGATTGTCCCTAAACATTAATCTTTTCTGACTTGGCTGAGTTCTGTTTACTTAGTGACAATAGGGTATTTAAAATGTGTTAATGTGTAGGCTACTTAGACTTAGTGGTGAGTTGACTTGACATCAATACCTGGCTTTGATCTCAGTAGTGTATAGATGCCTTTATTAATCTATCAGATCAGGGAGGTTCACTGACACTGCCTGACTGGCCCCATATACCAGGAAGTACAAAGGGGAACCTATAATTTGCTGAGAACAGACTATTCTGCTCACACGCCTACATATGTGCTCACATCAATTTGTGTGTAATTGGAAGGAAAAAACTTCTAACACCTCAGGTATTTGTACAGTGAACAAACATCTGAACAAACTTCAACATATGCAAACACAAGGACCATGTGTTTCTTTCAGCTTTCATCTGTCCCAATATGTCACACTTGTCTGGTAGAAAATGTCCTCTGTCACTTTAAGATGATGTCATGGGTCATAGGGTAAATGAAGGAAACAGGAAGTGAGTTTTTAAAAGTGCTCAAGAACTGGCTCTCCATTACTCTCTCTTCAAACAAAGAAAAACTTTGAGAGAGAAAGAAAACTGGGCAGAAAGTTAACAGCCAAAGCATCTGGTGTGCTATTTGTCATCCCCGGTGCAGCACATTCTTGGGATATTTACAGTCACAGGATATTTCAACTTACAGCAGTGGTGTCAGGAGGCAGACATCTGTTTGTTCTGAACTTTACGTTAAAATACTCTTGTAAAATGGCATGTGAAGGAACTGCAAACGGTGAGTCTTGTTACTCAGTTTTATGCAATTGTCACAAATAATCATATATAAATACACATTCATAAATAACATTTTCAGTGACACAGTATTTTTTTTTTCTTGAATTTCCCCTTGAGGATCAATAAAGTATCTATCTATCTATCTATCTATCTATCTAGTAACTTTGCATTAACGTGGTAGTTTTGTTTCCAACAGATGAGCAAATTACAGAAGCCATCATGATGAGGTTAGTTTCAGTTTCGTCATGGTGTCACTTGACTCATGATGTCATTGTTTGTAACATAAACACCTGACTACTCATAGTGATACTTATCATGTGAACATGTTTTGTTTGTAACATAAGCACCTGACTGCTCATAGTGCTACTTATCATAGGAACATGGTTAATGTGGTTAAACATGTTAAGGTTAAGGTTAACATGTCTGCTGATGAAACCTGTTCTCAGCTCAGTAACACAAACTAGAGGTATGGATAATGAAATATGCATTTTCTTCAAGTGTACTTTTCTGATACACTGTGAGTTATGTCATGAGTACAACTGTTTAATGGCCTAAGGAGTGTGATGACTTAAGGAGTGTGATGGCAGGGCTGGCCCATCCCCCACGTCTAGACCACATGCCTGCAGAAATATTTTCCTGTTTATGCAATGTGTATTGTGTTTTCCAACTGCCTTCAACATGCCTTGTGCCCTGTAAGGTATTATTACATGTACTTTTACAGACATGAAGTTCAAACTTCATTTTTGCAGTCATGACTGCAGATGTACAGTTTCATGTATTAAGGTTCCTTTGAGTCTGACACATGTTTTAAAGAGATAACATTGGCCTATGCAGCACATATTCTCTTACATTTCTCTTAATTTTTCTCTTAATTTCCTGGTAAGAGATTAGAAATAAGAGGAGTCAACACCTGATGCAACAGCCATTCTTAACCACCCAAATCTGATCTTACTGGCATGCTGAATGATTCATTCCATTTGATCGTAAACTGGAATATAAGCATGAGATACGCCCCCTAAACACTATGTAAAGGCATTAGGGCAAATACTCTGGCATATGCCCAAGCAAGTCCTAATGTCAGCGTCCACGCCACACAGATACATACACCAAAGTAGCCTAAACTATTACTGTACCTACCTTAAACTGGTGAGCTATTTCCTAAAGCATGAAATAGATTAATATATGTCAGGGGGGTTATCAGCAGATCAGATATCTTATTATATTCATGTGTTTATTGTTAAACTCAAAACATGTTTCCTTGGATAAATGTTGTCCATGTTTCGGCGTTGGATAAACAACTGTGAAAATGTACCTCTCTTGATTTGGTAGGTGTGCTCTTGACCACACATATTACAAAAATAAGAAAACATTGGTGAATCCCAAAAAATAAATTGGTACTAAACAAAATAAACCAAAACATGGATATGAACACAAATGAGAGGAAATTTGTTTGGATATTGCTTCTAGCATGATACCCAATTCTTATGCCTTAGAAGATGGGATTTCTGATGTAGAAGCTAGGATTTCTTCCCCTCTCTCTTTCACTCACTAACCTCACACGCAAACACACACTCACATTCCCTCTCACACTCTCAGGGTTGTAAAGGATGAGCTGAAGGAAGTGAAGGCAGAGATAGTGCCCCCTCTTCCTGAGCAAAAGCCTCTGGATGCCAAAGATGAGATCCTGACATCCCAGCTGGCTCAAACAATCAAAATCATTGGGGATGATCTTGTGAAGCATAAAACCCTGAATGAGTGAGTTTCAAGCTAACTCATTTTTGAAACAGCTGACCATCTTAAGTTGTAAGTCTGAAACTGTTTTGAGCCTTCCCAGTCCTAACCATCTTGCATTCTTTATCACAAAGCACGATAGATGGGTTTGCCAAAAAAATCCTTGGAAACCCGAAAGACAAAGGAATTTATCAAAAGCTGGTTATGCAGGTGTTTGCTGATGGAAACATCAACTGGGGAAGGATTGTTGTTTTATTCTACACTATAGCAAAGCTGTCTGGAAAGGTAACTGGCCCTTAAATGTTAAAGTTAAAAGAGTTAAATGGATTGGCTTGTTAGCCAATATTTTGAGTCTGAACTGTATGTGTGGTCCTATAGATGTTGTTGGCTCATTTGCCTGGACCGGTCACAGAAATGATCTCCTGGACTCTCAATTACTTCAAGGAGCACTTACTAAGCTGGGTCCTCAAGATGGGAGGATGGGTAAGTAGACATAGTGTTCAGAAGGAAGACATCAAAATTTAAATCCAACGTGCAGGTTGAGAAGGTGAATCCAAAGAACTGATGATGATACAATGTTTTCACACTCAGTTGTCTTTCTTTTTTAGTTTTTATTTTTCCCTGTGTTTTTTATTTGCGCTTAGACAGCATTTTGGCCCTCAGCTCTTCATCAGGTTCTGTAGAAGTACACTTATTCACACATATGTAAACATATGCTCTATAGTTCTCACAGATGGATCGCCGACGGCTCAGAACACCTAGATGTGTACATGTATTGTTTCATTTCTGAGTCAATCACAGATTAATTACAGATATTTTCTCAAAACATGGCTTTAAACAGTCTAAACAATTATTAAAAACCAGGCATAATTTATTGTCCTTTTGAAATGTCCACTGTAACTGTAGCATTAATTTGGTCTATATGAAAATCTGAAAAGGATCGAAGCTTAAATCCTACTTCCATCTCATTGTTGTACGTTGAGGAGATCATAAGGAGAGCTGTATTTAGATTTTCTTCACTGATAAGGCTGCTGTTCACACAATGCATGAAGTATTTTTGTTTTTATTTTTTTGTGTAGCAAGTGTGAATATGTCACCAAACAAAATATTGTTACAATAGACATACATAGATATGCATAATGTTTATGTCTAAATCCCTGTGTCTTCCACAGATATGTAGCATTGCTTCAATTGCATGCTTCCGGATCGAGAGTCTACCATCCCTGTACCCACCAGAGCACTCCGCTTTACCTGTTTTGGGCATTACCTTGTTTTGTGGAATTGTTTTGGGTGGCTGCGTTGTACTCTGGCTAGGCAAAGGAAAGCACTGAGAGATAAGAAAAGTGAGGAGAGGATGACTCAAACTTGTAACGAACAGAGATACTTTGAAGATTCTGAAATGAGTGACTTTTTAATAAGCTTTACCAAGTGAGAGAGTATTTTTGCTGTATCATATGCAGCATAGTCATAGCATTGTATTTTTAATCCATGCAAAGTTTCCAAATCTCATCCATATTTTTTGAGAGGAATTTCAAGAGCTGAAATGAAAACTTGTACCAGCAATCCTACAATAATTAGCTAATGTTTCCTAGAATAGTTACAGGGTCCAAATCACCAAGTGCCATACAGAACTGCCAAATGCAGAATGTCGACAGTTTTTATCAGGTAACTTGTAATCTACCTCTTGCCCCAAGCTAGTCATTTTTATCATGCTTTAATTTTTTCCATATATATAATTGCAAACAGTTTACATTATAAATGGATTTAAGGGGGTGGTTCAGGATTTTGGACATAGGATAGTCTGGCGTTATAATTTATTTGCCTCGGGTGTACTGTGAAGTGGGTAAGACTGTTTTTAGTGGCAGGCTAACACATACCGGTACTAATGACTTGTGCTAGCCTAGCACCTGCGAACTCTGCAACTAGAAGGACTGAATGAAACATGTTGGAAACGGTCTTCACTGATAAATATCACACTTGCTAACTTGGAAATGAGGTCCTATGTCCAAAAATCCTGAACCACTCCTTTAATGAAAGAGCAGTGGGTCCTTTTTTATTCTTGTTTTGTTTTTGTGCAATATTCCTAATAGAGAACCCATTATTATTTCTCTGAAGGACCATTATGAATTGAATGTGGGTTAATTTAATGAAATATTTTACATATTTAAGCCATCATTGAATAAATTAAATGTCAAAGTGAAACAACAGACACACACAATGTTGCATATTTGATCTGTTTTTATATGACAAATAGAATTCTTATCCCAATGCTTTCTTGTAGCGGTCTCATTTTTTTCCACTTTTCTTTTGATTCACCTGCAATTCCTGAAGACAAATGCTTGGTGCTTATTGTGGACACTCGAACAAGTATCGGTCTAATCTGCCATGCGCTTGTAAACATTTTGAGTAGGCCTCTTTAAAATTGGTTATTTATAAGGGAGGATAAACTCGCTTACTCCCTTAAAAGTAAACTCTTCTCTTCAGTGATTCATGGGAGGAATGATTTACTGTATCTAATGCTTGTTATTCTAGTGATAGTTTTGGGATCTTCAAAAAGTTTCTAAAGAATCTGTTTACCTGTATTGTATTTTTATTAGACCACAACTTTAAACTGTTAATGTTAATGTAATATTTATTGATGTCAAATGTCTGCTGAGAAACATAAACATATCAATAGGCCTATTTTAAAGTTTTACTACTCCGGTGAAAAATTACAGTCCCCTATGACTTAATTCATAATTACAGTAAACTGAAAGAGGAAGTCATTTTGAAAAGAGCTCCTGTATCTCCATTTTTCTTCATTGAAGAAAAATCTAATTCAATGGAAGATAGCAAAACAGGCAGAAAGTTATCAGTCAAACAATATACACTGTCCTCTGCCAGGAGCTACACATGATTGAGAATTTTGACATTTTTGAATTTTGAAGATTACTGTTTGGTTTTACCAGTGTTCCTTAGGACAGTGGTTCTTAACTGGTCTGGCTTTGGGACCCACAATTTCCCATGTTCATTTAGTCGTGACCCATATTTTTCTTTTTAGTGTTCAAGCCAACAGATAAGGTGAGCTACATGGTAAGACACGCAAAGTGCCTGTAGGCCTACTTGTTTAGAACATGCTGATGTGTACATTTGTGAAGTCTTCAGGATATTAAGATAGTACTGTAGATCTGACAAAGTAGCACAAGCTCCACGACCCACCCAGAATGGTTCCGGGACCCACTTTTGGGTCCCGACCCACCAGTTAAGAAGCACTGCCTTAGGAAACGTCTGTTGTTATTGAACCTGCACAAAAAGTAGGCTAGGTACTATGTCAAGTGAAAATACAAATGGTAAGTTTTTTGTCATTATGAATTATAAATGTGAAAGGTTATAATAATGCATTTACTTGTTGTTTCTGGATCACAGATGAACAATTGGCACAGGTCATATTGTTGAGGTTAGTTTCAGTTTCATTTTGCAGTTTCATGACGAAGGAAAAACATTTTTTAAACAAAAAGTCATTACTTACAAAATAAAATGCAATATAAAATTGTGAGACTAGAATGTTGCACATTATAGCCTATATGCATGCGTCCAAGCATTGTGTACCTTTCCTCTGTCACCTCTAACAAGGTTCTCTGTTCAATGAATTGTAAAAAAAACTTGATTTTGTTTAGGTCCAGGGAGTGAACAGCCTCACCCTGACCTTTTAAAAAAGCCTTTGATCAAAAGAGATTTTTCTTCTTTTCATGTGTAATATGTGAATCAACCTTCATCAATTAGTCAGAATTTTGATGTCAGGGGTGTCTTGCACATGTTTTTTAGACCCCAATGGCTTGTCACATTTGTTTATAATTACATTTACTTTTGAAGATAGAAATACAATATGTCCTTAATGAGATGAGATGGTGTCTTCTAAGTTCATATGTTGTATTAATGTTGCTATATCACATTCGTACTTACTATCAGGGTCATGCAGGATGAACTGAAGGAATTGCCTGCCAGTGATATGCCGTCCCTACCTGAGCCAGAGCCTTTAGATGGCAAAGAGTATGAGATCCTGGCAAACCAGATTGGTGACATGATGATTATTGTTGGAGATAGTCTTGTAAAGAAGTATGGTGAAGAACTGAATGAGTGAGTTTCACCCGTCAATATCAAGTTATTTTGTCATGTTGCTAAGTCATTTTGGGGATGTGTGTTCTAACTACATTACCATAATTATCCTCAAGTAAATTAGATAGATTTCGAAAAGGATTCATAAACAACCCAAAAAAGAAAGACTTCTTCCAGATGCTGGTCAAGAAGGTGTTTGTTGATGGAACTGTGAACTGGGGAAGGATTGCTATGTTATTCGTCACTGTAGCAAAGATAGCAGGAGCTGTTTACACTTTGCTGTTTACAACAGTCTTTCCCGAACAGCCCAAGGACATGAATCAAAAAACATTTCTAGTGCACACCAGAAATGTCACATATTGTACACATAAAATGCAAAATAGTTATGTATGTAATCTAAAATCTGGCATCAGCCCTTGTGTGCATTGCAGAGTCCTTTGTTTTCTTCTCTAAAAATGTATGTTGTATAGATGGAACAAGAATGCCACAAAATATTAATTTGCGTCCAGGTTTAAATGTTAATTTTTGTATTTGTAATCTTAGGTGAGTGATATTATTGGAGCAGTGGCAGATATATTCTCCTGAACTCTCAGTTACTTCAAGAAGAACTTATTAGACTGGATTCTCAAGATGGGAGGATGGGTAACTATCATACATTATTAAGCACACTTGTTCTTACCGCAACAAGACATGATTAAGGAGAACTTTCTTTTGACCTGTGTTTAAGAGCTGTGCTGTGTTGTGACCCTTTCCAGGTGTAATTGTCATAATGTTTGATTTAATTTCACTTGCAATACTGAATTCAAACCAACATTAAATGCAGAACACATATTCATCTTCTTTCCATCTGTCTTTCACAGATATGTAGCATTGCTACAATTGCATTATACCGAGTGGAGACTGTATCACGCCCTCCCAAGCCCAAGTCAGATCATGCTATCGCCATCTCATATTTCATCAGTGGGATCATCCTTGGTGGCTTCCTTGTCTTCTGGTTAAAGTTAAAGAGTACATAAGGTACTGCGAGTAATGTAAAGGGGGGAGAAGATGGTGAGCAGCAGGCTGTAGCTTTAAAATCAGGTAATTTCAGGTAAAATCAGGTCAATCTACCCATGTCCCATCTACTGTACCTCTGAGTATTTTATTATTGTTATTGTTGTAAGCATGAATCAGGTATCAATTCAGGGTTAACAAAGACATTGTATCATAAACTGTATTGTATTGTATTATGAGTATATATCTGTTTTATATCACAAATATATTTCTTATCCAAATTAATGCATACCTGTTGTACTTGTTTATGATTCATCTGAATTTCTTAAAGGCATGCCCTTGGTGTTTGGTGGCTTTGTAACTCTACTGGTACTGGTATTGCCATCACACAACTAAGACTTCCATGTTCAGTCACCTGTTGGTACGATTCATGTCATTGGGCAGCTAACCTTTCCTGTGCTTTCCCCTCTGATACTGTGCTCTTTGCATAAAAGCCCTTTGATGGCGATGAAGGTGTTGACTCTCTCTGTCTGCAGTCCTGAACCTCACGCCTCCTCTCTGGCACGCCACGCTCCCAGGTGGACACGGAATCTCGCTAGGAAAACATACTTCCTCTTTCTCGGAGTCAAATGACTGCATGGATGCAAAAAAGCACCCATCCTCTCTCTCTCTCTCTCCCCCTCTTTTCTTTCATGCTCTCCCTCTTCGCAGGTGTGACAAGGTTATCTCGTGAGGGGTTGAAAGTGAGGGCCGGAAAGGGGCCGTGGTCAGAAATCAGAGGGGGAAGCTGTAGAGTCAAACAGGCCTGCCTCACATGGAGATGTAACCTTCCTCTGTGGGCAAAGGTGGTGACTGCCGGCAGGAGACATGTGGAAATAAGATACTTCCTATCTCTGATACAGAATTGAAAAAAAATAGAATCACCCGCAGAAGATCGCTAGAGTTTCAGGATTTGTGCATGAGTAATGGAGAAGGGCTATGAGAAACAAGAGGTGCAAGAGCAATGCAAACAACACATTTAGACTAAGATCAAGACAGAAACTTCCAGAATGACATTTCTGTGCAGGAATCACTAGGGTGAAATTGGCTATTGAAATTGTGTGACTCATTTATGACTGTGATGCTGAAGAGCTTTGTTTCCATCTGTGGCAGTGTAGAGGGAAAAAATGATCAAGTTCGAGCACAACAATATGCCATTCTCTCCCACTTGCCATTTGTCAAAATTACCTCCTTGACACAGATTGAAAAAAATGAAATGCAAAAGTGACCGACTCACTGACCAAAGACAGCCTGCTATTTTCCCTCTTGATTCTACTTTCATCTTCCTCTACTCAACTTTATTTCTGAACAGAACGGGGTGGGGGTGGGGATAAAAAGTTGTTTTGATGCACTGTACAGTTGAGGATTCTAGCCTTTGTCATCTCCAACCAGACACAGAGCTCTCTGCTTCACCCATCACCTCCCCAGCATCCTGCTGTTCCAAGTGGGCCCCCTGTCACATTTCCGAAACGACGTGATGATCTCAAGTATTACTGGCACTCCGTGCTCCCTTACAGTGGACAGATTTGCTTCTATATTAGGGGTCATTTGGCGAACCTTTACGGTCTCTGTAACAACAGGGGGCCAAATGATGCCCTTTGGAAGGGAAATGTGTTGTGGCATTGTCTGCTTTAATCTTTTGACTGCATTTTGAAACACCATGCAGATTCGTAAAGCGAGTGTGGGTGCGTGCTTGCGGAGTGCAGTTGATGTGGCAGGGATGGCAGTCAACGATGCCTGTGGACAGTGTTTGGTGGTGGCCGTCCCAAAACGCCCTGTTTTCTTCCCCAATGCGCCACCATCTCAAGAGAGACGGTTATATTAAGCTCAGAGGGCTGACATTCTGTCATGCTGGTGGCCATCAACATCTCGGGCTCCATCTTTGATGTTTCGAAGCAGATGAAAAGGAAGACAGAACACAAACAAGGGGCACTGACGAGAAGTTTACAAGAGAAGGAAAAAAAAAAAAAGATATATTTAAGTGTCCTCTGGTTTCCCATATGTAAATGTGTTCATGTGCGGTGGATTCAGTGTGAGAGAAAGTGGAGACCATTGAGACCACAGGAGGATATCAGTGGCTTCTTTTGATCATGGCGTTGCAAGAGGGCTGGTTTCTTTGCGGAGATGATTCTATGCCACCACATCAGCCATGCCTAAAGAGGAACAGCGGATATACCGGATGATACTGCATTTATAACTCGCTCATCTTTTCCCTTGGCTGATTGCACACTGTATGTTTTTTTTCTCTCTTTATGTGTTGCACATGCTTTTTCCATTAAAAGCATGATTCCTTCATTCGTCTTCTTAAGTAGAATCTGTCCCTGTGCTGTAATTGCGTTTAGGATCTATTACCAAATCTTGCAACACTACCAGAGAGTGGCAGTCCCTGTCATTGTCAAGTTTCAAAGACTGTTCTTTTTGTGGTGCAGATTATTGCAAGACTGTTGTTTTGACAACAGAAAAAGCACGATAAAAAAATGAAGGCTCTTAATGTGCCAGAACTTTTTTAACTCTTCTTCTTGTGAGTGTAGTTGGATGTCAGGCGTCTCACCCCATCTCCATCGTGTGGTTGGACGTGTCCCCCGTGTAACGTCACAACAGGGGTGGGAAAGGGGGGGTATTTTTCGCGTCGTCCATCCACTGCCCTCATTTGCTAATAAATGCCCCTCGTGTCTGCTTTGCCTGGTTTCCCCATATTCCCCACCGCTAGCCCTCAGCGCCCGCATGCTGCCGCAGAGCAGAACCCGGGCCTGGCCTGGGGAAGTAATTTAATAATAAACGCCACACCAGTTTGTGCTCTCCACGCTATCCTCTCTCCCGGCCTAATGGAAAGAACGGCATGGCAGACACTCCCGATCTCCTCTGATGGAACGATAACAGCGCAAACACTTCCATTCATTTAATCTCCATTCCTTCCCCACACTTTAAAAGGCAAGCACCAAAGCGTCAGTGTGACTAATGACCCATGTGCAATAAGCAACTGTTTAAGTAAATGTACTTGCCGAGCAAAAGAGAGAAGGAGAGAGGGAGAGTGAGAGAAAGATACTATGAGGGTGAAAAAAAAAGCTTTTACCGAACAGCATATCAATATTTTAAATAGGGTTTCAATTGCCGTCGTCTCCTAACTGGATTAGTTCTCTGATGTGTTCTGACAGTGCCGTTGTTAGGGATACTCCATTAGCTTTGTCTGTCATCTTATTTTCCCCTGGTATGCCGGGGGAAAGCTCCTATATTTCATAATTTGTTTTGCTATCAGGGCTGATTTGTAAATGCGCAAATTCTAATTAGCGGCCCACTACTGTTTCTAATTTATTAAATATTAAATGAATCCTGTGGTGGAGGCTTTTTCCCCCCTCTCTTCCCTCATCTCCCCAGATGGAAGTTTGCCGTATGCAAATTTGTCCTCCTATTGGATTGTCAGCACTTTTTAAATGTTCTATTTTTGACCAAACACTTCTCTTTTTTCCACTACACCCTCCACCACCACTCCCTCTCCCTTGTTTGTTTTCTGTCTCCATTCCTCTTCAAGTTAATATTTATTTGTCTTAGATCTCCTGTTTGGCTTTTTTTTTTTGCTTAATAAAAGCTTCACAGTCTGTTGAGTTTGAATACAGCTGCTTTGTTTTACTTCATTAAAGCTGTCTTAATCCTAGCGATAGCAAACTGGCGTGAAGGTTGTTTTAAATGGCTCGTGAAGGCACTTTGTGGCCCCTGTTTGCATATGGCAAGAATGCCTTTGCACCATTTTACCCAGAAATGGTGCGTTTGTATATATGGTCAAGAAAGAAACAAAAGAGGTTTTCATATTCACTCGTCAACCAAACCAAATGCAGGACTATTCTGATTCCATGTATCTTATTGTTATTACCAACAGTACCACGAAAAAACTAAACACGAAAAAAGAAGGGTTCAATCAGGCAAATCTACTAAGTCTTAGTTTGACGCTTTGAGACTAAGAGAGAGGAAGAAATTGAAAATTCATATGGGATTGTTTGTAGATTTAAAACCTCTTTTTCTCCTCACATGGTTGTCAATTGATCACCCCTATACGTGTCGAGGGCATAATCATTTTTTTTGACAGTCGCCTGCGAATTGAATGTGATTTTGAAGTGCTCTCGAATATGTCATTCGCATTGAATCGGCAGACATTTATTGAACGCCCACTTATCCCAAGCGAACTTCAGTCTAATTAAGTTTCAAGAAACACATCCATCAAGCCATTGAGGCAGTTAATTTGCCATTGCCGCCTGGATCAGAACTCCCTCCCAGAGCGACGCAAAATTCACACAGGCACGGTTTCGCCGATGTCACACGCATCTCTTCCCTGCTGGGGAAGCAGCTGTCATACACACACAGACACACACACAGGCACAAAGTGTATTTCCATCTCCCACACGCTATTAAACACGTTTTCAGTGGAATCTGCCTTTGTGGACATAATACAGAAAAGATTTCATCCCCGGAGGTTTTCGGTGTCTCCGACTCTCCTGCTCAAAAGAAACAGCGAGAGAGGGACGGCAACAATGGCAGGCCTCTAGTAGGTGTGCATTATGAGGGCACCTCAAGGTCGCTTCTGACAGAAATCTCCTGAATCAGTCCTGAAGGCCACTCACCACAATTTAACCAGTCACATGGTTCTACTAAAACATACTGTACATATGAAGCTATGAGATGGTCTGATCAACGACCTGCGAGTTGAGTCGTGGGAGATGTACAGTAGTCTTTTGTGTGTGTCTCATCAGTTGTCCTTTAATCATAATTAGGTACTTTGTTCGAATTATATCGATGAAGCCTTAGTGAGGACAACGACACACAAGAAGAAGTACTGTAGATTTGAATTGTAAGGGTGTACCATGATGGGAAGATTGTGTGTGATTAATTTATACACTTCCAACTGGTGTAGACAACAAAACCCCATTTCCCTTTGTTATCCAAGACAACAACTACTGCACACTGCATTGCACAGGGATGTTAATTACTGCACCAAAGATCTATGTGCTAATTATGAGAGTGTTGTTATTAATTACAGGTAGAGTGTGTATAAGAAATTAGTGTAGACTAATTTGCAATCAGTTTAAGGCATATTTTATTAGGTCTGCAAGGGTGAGTAGAGCAACCTTTTGTTCACAAATGTTGATGGGAATCACAGGTTGATTAGGCCTTGAATGGGCTTTTAATTAATGGGACAAACCATGAATGCGGTCTTACAGGAGCAGTGGCATCTAATCAAGTGTTGGAGAATTAGGGTGACATTCAAATTCAATCCAGTTATTTCAAGGTAATGTGAGTTTCTATATAACGAAGAGTTCATGGCACTTTGAGGAAAATAATTCCTTTTGATGTTTGGTATGTTGTTATTTGTCTGTTATACATGTAAGAAAATGTCTATGTCTGAATAGTGAAAGGTTGTTGAAATTTTATCATACTTCAAAACAGAAAGTTCACTTGGTGTACTTCAATATACTATCTCAGCCTTGCCCTTTTGACTATTTAACCTATCATCAAGCAAACTGCAGTAATGGAAGGCACTCTACCATAACTTTGGGTAAATTTGTTCTAGCAAGAGGCTATCATTTTGTCGCAGCTTTAATTAGACTTTTATTAACAATAGCTGCCAGCAAAAACATTGGGTGTAATTGTATAATACACAGGTGAAATACAGTCAAGACTCAGATGTGTTTTTGTGGGCAATGACAGCAAGCTTGTTAAAGGGCAGCAGTTGCATAGCTAATATGGTGAGTAAGAGAATAGCTGTTGACAGTTGTTGTCCCCTTGACTTAATCCTAAAAAGTGAGAAGAGGTCATTAGAATGTGTGGAGATATGCCTTTGTTTTCAGCCTCCTCCAACGAATATGTCAGGTATGCGAATAACTCCCCTCTTGATCTTTTTTCACTCCTCTTCACATGCATGGCAAGTCTTCTTAAACGTGCTAACAGGCGTTAGCAAACTCAGCTAGAATTTGCTCTCATTAGTACAATTATGCCAGTGTTGAAAACCTGCTTCCTCTCTCCTCTTCATACCCCCCCTTCTCTCCTCTGCACCATTTCTCTTTTCTGCATACAAACCCCCCTCACACACACACACTCATTCACACACACACACACGCACTAACCCCCCTCCCAAACACAATTTGTCATGAAATCCCTCATTTGCTGGATCCTCAAAAAAGCAGATTATGCTTATTTTTCATTTGGACAGTGGGAGAGCAGGCCAGGTGTTGGGTAGCAGCGGAGTGTTCAGGTGAAACCGTGCCAGTGACGGGACATGACGAGCGCGGAGCCGATGAAGGATGAGGCGTGGAGCGCTTTTCTGGGGGAGAGGGGCACCCCACCGCCCCGGGAGAGGGGCACCCCACTGCCCCGAGAGAGAGAACAGCAGCAGAGAGAGAGAGACACCAGAGAGAGTAGAAGAGAGAGAGAGAGAGAGAGACAGACAGAGAGCAGAAAGTTTCCGTGTACTAAAAATGCTCCCTCTGTGATAACTTGCACTCTTAATCAGTTCATCATGGCCTTGATAAAACTGCAAGGTTTGCACAGACTGCAATACACTGTTTGGTTACAAGATTACTTTCTTTGAAGGGCTCAAGGTGATTTTTACGTTTTGTTTAATTGATACAGAAAATGATAATGTTGGTAACCTAATTGACCAAATGACCACCCCACACACACATCACACACATACTGGCTCGGTCCTGCAGCATACCTTTAAGGATAGTGGTATGTCAGAACAAAAAGTAGCAGGTGAAGTAACGTTATCACAAATCGTCCATAGAAATATTCACCCCCATAATGATAAACACTGATCTGTGACATTGAATGGACAAGGAAAACCCATTTTATAAGGCTACTAAGTGGATGATGAAAATGTGTTGACAGTTTGATAAAGATAACATTTACAGTGACTACCCCACCAGGAAACAATCGTCAAATTATCTCCTCCATTAATGTAAATCACATGATTCTGAGCATATTTCGAGCCACCTAATTCGGGCAGCGTGATATGAAGTCCCACGACTGATTATCTCTCTTGTCACGGCATGTGAAAACAGTGCAGTAACACGGAAATTGAAATGAAGCTCTCCTATTAAGTTGCAAGAGATGGAGCAGCAAGGGATATTTGGATGTTTCCAGAGAGACGGCTCATCTTATTGTGAATCTCTGTCATCTGTCATTCTGATGGCTGCCAAGCATCTCCTCCGATTGTCTCTTATTCGCTGTACCTCTCTCTCACACACACACACACACACACACACACACACACTAAAATAGCCATTTACAAAAAATATACAAAAATCTTTTACTGGCCAAATCGCCATGTGAGTATGTTTGGGGGGATAAGGAGAGTAGTACACAGGCTGCCGTGTCGCCAAATCTAATGTAGATACAACCTGTTTCCCATTACCATGGTTACGGGATACCAGCATGCCATGGCAAACAAAGGGATCTAAACGAGTGTGTCTGTAGCTCAACCATGCAGCTAATTACAAAAAGGCTATACTTGATTCAAGAAATTAAAACACGAGTGTACTGTGGAGAGGCTGGTGGGAGATAAGCATGGGGAATTTCCATTGGGAAACAACTGGAAAAGCCCATTGTGGTTAGACAACGTTTAAGCAATGAGTCAAAGCGTGAGTCACCTTCAATAATAATGCACAGCATGTTATGGCTATTATGCACTTCTCTGATCTAAATGTTTAGCAAGGTGAGAGACACTATGGAAAAGTCCTGAATAGAATGTAAGTGTCCATTTACACGGTTGTATAGTGGTTGGATGACGTCAATGTATATGGTGATGTCAATGTGGTTAGATCAGGGCTCTGTCTCACTCTCAACTGTCAGGCTGTATGACTTCATTTGTTTTTTGTTTTTCATTAAGTTCTTCTGCCAGTGCTCACACACTTCCTGTAAATGGGGCTATCTCTACTGAAACTGGAGGGAGTGAGACAAACAGAGGCCTACCCCCTCTGCCCCTCTCTCTTGGACACACATACACACAAGCAGGATACACCTGACACTCCAGCAGGGGCCATAGCGGACGGAGGGAAATGATTGGCCGAGCTCCCTCAATCTGTCCATTGGGACCACGCTTTCAACCAAACCACTGGGGACTCAACACACCATTAACCATGGCTGAATTACCAAATAATCTTTAGCCAGAAACACTTTGGAATCAATTAGGTTTCATAAATACACTCTGTTTATAACTCTTTACCCAGCAGGACAAGTATTGTGTTATGACAATGATAGAGCATCCCTGCTGTATACAGTACTATAAGGTTGACACAGATATAGCTCAATCTGACTATTTATACATTTGTAACCTTACATAGAATGTTTGCATGTACTGAACATATAACAGCTGCCCAGCTGTTCCTGTCTGACTAAAATATCACTAACCAGGAACCATTAAAAGGAAATATGAAATTCCTGTTGCCGGTAAGTCAATGCAAACTGGTCACGTGGATCGTGGACACGGACAGCTCTGTGTGAAAGGTCGCGGCTAATGATGTCTAATGACGCCACAGTCGAGGTGGAGGTTTGCTAATGCACAGGGCTCTGTGCTCACAGTGGTGTCAGGTGGCCACTCTTGAGTTTCAGCTCCTGACGATGCTATCGCACTGCTGTCCCACAGGCCTCAGGTCAGCTATGACCACTCTGTCGTGCACACTGATTTGTCAAAGCAGGTGCTAATCATGGACGAGCACTGATATAATGAATGAGAAACAAAAAGCTTGATGTGCCAGACATCACTTATTGGATGTCTTAAACAGACGCCGAATTGACTGCGTTGCAAGCTGCGAATAAAGGCGGCAGAGGTCGTTGTTGTCAGCCGAACAGTTTTCTGAAATACATGATGTGGAGACAAGTAACCTTTTCCATTAAGTGGCAGAAAGATTACCCTGATCCCAGCATGCTACATGAAAGCTCTCTGTAATTGTGCTCACTCTCTCTCTCTCTCTCTCTCTCCTCTCTCTCTCTCTTTCTCTCTCCTGTGTCCTGCAGTAAAAGCAAGGCATAGACCCTTTGGCGGTAAGATGGGCCCAGGAACTGTCAGTGGGATTCTGTCATGTTCTAATTATCATCCGCGGGCCGTCGGAGAGTCAAATCCTCTCAAGTCAAAAGCTCGCCGGAGCCCCTGCCCAGGTACCTCATAAAGAGCACTGCTGTTAGCACTCTCTCCCAACGACTGATGGGCCAGTATAACACCATCCTCAACATCCTTTCATCTCGCACTTCTATGTCTGATTTCTCTCTCTCTCTCACCCCCTCCCTCTCTCTCTTTCTCTTTCTTTCTCTCTTTTTCTTACTCCATCTCTCCCTAGGTGTACATTTTGTGCAGTGGGGTTCCTCTGATGTATTCGGAGCCATTTGTCGTCTCTGAACCTGAGGGTGTGATTTTTTTTCGCTATGCTTTTTTTTCTTTTCCCTCAGTGAATTTATAAGCATTTCCCCGACTAAACTAATGTGGCTTTTTGGTGTGCCGTTCCTCGGCGAAAATGTGCCTGGCGTTATTGTGCAAGCGTCCCAGATTGAAATATCTGACGCCTGAAATATTGACTTTAATATCTCATTTGAAAAATTCATGAAACCTTTGATGTTAAATCCATACTCAATTTAGCAAAATGCCACTAAAATATGCAGAAGGGGGTGGTGTGTGTATGTGTGTGCGTGTGTGTGTTTGAATGTGTGTGGCGGGGGAGAGAAGGCATTATTGTCTGTCTGTGTTTCTGCAGAGAAATTACATTTTATGGCTCCAGCACTGATCTTCCTAGTGTTTTCTTTATTTTTCATTTATTTATTTATTTATGTTGTCATTGTGGAGTGTGTGTTTGTGGGGGTTGGGGGTGTGGGAGCGAGGGAAATAGAAGGGACCCATTAGAAGCAAAATGAAAAGAGCTATTGATTGGTCTCTTATTCCCTCTCTCTTTGCCTCATTTCCTAAATGCATGGTAATAAGGGCTTAGCCGTGGCGGCTAACAAAAAGCCTTAATGAATGGAACTTTAAAGAATTAGTGTGAGTGCGCATGATGATGATTCACAGATGTTACTGTCAGGAGACGCGGCCGCATTTTGTGTTGTTGTTTTCGCTGCCGATTGCATCCTCATTTATCAAAACCCATTCCCTAATAGCATTATAATGCAATCACGACAATATATAATGATTTCCATTTATAATTTTGTATTTAAGGATGCAAGGAGAGAAAAAAAACACACACAGCACTTGTCGACAGTGGCACAGATGGAAGTGTGGGGGAGTTGCGTTTTTAAGAGGCATCATATTAGAATTAGATTTCTTGAAGCTAATTATGATCAAAAGCGGCCTTTTAAAACCAGTTGGAGGTTATGACAGGTAGAAAAAAGCGGGCTTTTAGCAAATGGATTTCTGTTGAGTGGAGTGCGTCTGAGAGAGGATGAGAGAGGGAGAGAGTGAGAGAGCAGAGAGTGTGAGAGAGTGGAGAGAAAAATAAAAAGACAGGCGAATGTTGTGAAATCCACTCGCGTGCTAATAGAGTCGCATTTGCCTTTGGTAATTTGTAAGCACTTTACCCTGGCCTATCGATCAAACCGGAGGAAAGGGAGGAGGGGACCGAGGAGGGAAAAAGAAAACAGTAAACTGCATTAACATCTAGAGAGCGCCGACGCCTTCATCTCCTTCTTTCATTCTCTCCCTCCTTCCACTCCTCTCACTCTCCATTTCTCTCTCTCTCACACATGGGGCTGTAATGGTGTTGTTCCACAGCCATAATCGCTCAGATTAGGTGTAGAGGCGGATAGTCATTCTCTCCCCTCTCTGTGAGGAAAAAAAGAGCGATATTCTCCCTGGTCCCCAGCAGACAGTCCCCTCCTTTGTGCTTCTACTTCATTTGCGGAGGACTCCATGACAGGAGGGCATTGTCGGGCAGCGGGGTGTGGCCTCGGCTCTTTGATTAAATGTCATTCCTCGAGAGATTCCGATCAAAGCCAAACACAAGGCCATCCGCTCTGTCTGTTCAAACAGGAAAAGATGTGTGTGTGTGTGTGTGTGTGTGTGTGTGTGTGTTCTTTTTCCTTTTTTTCTGTGTGGTCTCAGATGTGACTGAGATGGTCGTGTAATCTCATGCTGATATTCATGCAGAGTAATTCTCCTTCACCTGTGGGAAGGGTTGGCTGAGCTCTGGGGCATGCTCACCAGTTAGCTGCATGTGGTTTGTTCTTGCGTGTGGACTTGATTCATGAGCTATGCTTGAGATCCCAATTCAAACTAATAAACTAGTTCTGTCTGTTTATTGACATGTGAGTGCATGTGTGTGTGTGTGTGTGTGTGTGTGTGTGTGTGCATGCATGCTTATGCACATGTGTTAGTCTGTACACATGAAACAGAGATGCTTAGAAAATTAAGGTCATATCCACACAATCTCAGTTTTTTTTTATTGCAACACCAGGCATTTCTTCCACCATCCAGTCCTCCCTTATAGCTCATCAACATGTCAGTTGCAGCTGTCACTAAATCATAAGCCATTAGCCTATCTCCATTAGGCTGAGATGACATAGATCTCATCTCGTTTCGTCTCGTCATTAAAGTATTTTACATCATGCCATTGTATGATGTAACATACTTTAATGTATTGTATGCTGTATTTCATGTGCCCTTTAACATACCCTTTGAAAACTGAAAAGAGGAAAGAGAAAACATGTTGGCTTTCATTCTCTGAGTTGATGAAGTTTTGCAGAGACGGCAGTAGAAAAGAAAGGTTAACCTTGGTTTTCCCTGAGTGGTATTTTTGCTCTAACCACCATTTGCACCTAAACTGCTGCTTGCTGTTTTTAGAGAGCGATGCATTACAGATGGTAGAGTGAGGCTGGAGTTGGGAGCTTGCGGACTTGCAGATTTGTTCTGTCATGGGGTTACAGTACATTCATCACATACCTGAGGGTGTGTGAGTGTACAGTATGTGTGTGTGTGTGTGTGTGTGTGTGTTTTTTCTTTTATCCATCTGACTGTGGTTGTAAGGACATTTTCCTGCAGATTTTTAGGGACAGCAATCACACGTGATACATACTGTACAGTATGCTTCTGCTGTTCCTGGTGCATGGACAACATAAACAAAAAGTGCTCTGACATCATCCACACTGATTGCTGTGACCCAGCACCAATGTCACAGGACGAATCACAGGACAAACACAGACAATTAGTTTGTATGTCTGTGTGCATGTGTGTGCGTGTGTGTGTATGCATGTCTGTGTGTGTGTGTGTCTGTCTATCTGTGTGTGTGTGTGTGTGTGTGTGTGTGTGTGTGTGTGTGTGTGTGTGTGTGTGTGTGTGTGTGTGTGTGTGTGTGTGTGTGTCGTTAGGACCAGTTATGCTTTGGGGCACTCATCTTGCTGAGGCATGAATCCTGCACCAATTAGTCATAGCCCAGAGCACTGTTACTGATGCTATGCAGAGAGGAGAAGGAGAGAGTGTGAAAGAGAGAGAGAGAGAGAAAGAGAGGGAACAACTTCTGCATTACCTCCATTCCATTCCTGTCCTTCTCTCCTCACTATCCCACCATCCATCTACCCCCTCCACCTGTCTCTCACTTTTGGATATTCAGCCAGTTTTCTCTGAGCGTCCAACTTTCAGAACGGACCTCGTTTAATTTTGGGTGAGGTGTTTGGACACACAGACTGCTGATGTCTGGTTCTCTGAGGTATTGGACGTGGACTTGGACAGCGTTTTCATTTTTGCACCAAACCGGAGCCCATAATGAGAAAAAGTCCATCTGAGGACTAATTCTGGGTCCCTCAGTCGGTAGAAATAATTCAAAGGTATCTCATACAGGCATGCGGGGACTCAAAATGAGTTTTAGTCTCAGGGACCTCCTTCCACAGGCTTTAGGTGATGACAAGGTAGTATGGTGGTTGAGTAAGGACAGCTTTTCCAGGCAATGTATAAATTTAGTCTTTGAGCAAACAGTATGTTCTACTTGATGAATGTCAGTGTTTAACATCATGATCCACTTAAAACCGTAATGTATGTTCAAAACTTTTACAGTTTTTAAAAAGTATTCCATCCCCTTTAGTTCAGCAAGAAACTTTCTGACGTGGTTAAACATTAATATTGGTCCAGTGTTGCTAGTTTGCCAATGTCTCAGTTGATATTTTCTGTCAGATTCGGATGCTATATAAAATATAATAAATTACACACCTCTGAGGCCACAGGCATGTCTGTTTGCATTTACATACAGTCCTGTGTGTGTGTGTGTGTGTGTGTGTGTGTGTGTGTGTGTATGTGTGTATGTGTGTGTGAACAGATGAACACGGACACAAGGTGAATGCATGGACATATCTGGATACACCTGGTTCTTGTTTTATGAAAGCATTAATCAAAAATGTTGAAAAGGTACATCAAGCTATCCAAATATTAACACCAAACTAAGGTTATCTTAGCGTGGTCTCCTTGACTCAGAAATACCTGCACTTCATTAACTCTTCCTTTTCAAGTAACATGTTAATTTCTACTCCTTTCTGCCTCAGAATTTTTATTGTCTCATTTGTGATGGGCCCCATTCATTTCAAATTACCTCCAGCCAAAGAGATTTGCATAATTAACATTTTGAAATGAAGCACTTTTTTGAACACAGCATAGCCTTACCACCAAAGTGACTCTGTTGAAACAAGAAACCTCTCGCTCTTTTACTCTCTCTCTCTTTCTCTCTTTGCTCCTTTTCTCAAAATTAACGTTGATCAAATATAAAACTAATGAATCTATTCGCTGCAAGGACTTTCCTACTTTCAAACGTGTGACCTGAGGATAATATCTGTTTTTTGATGTTTCTACCTGTCCTTACCTTTTATTACATATTCATTTTTAAAGTAGTGCAATTAGGCACTGCTTTCTTTCTGCTCTGAAGTTTCTGTACAAGACTCTTAGGAAGAAAAGAATGTGCTGAGGTGTGCTCTATAGCAGTTTGGTTGAATATATTATCTTTATTTGAATTTATTAAATATCAGCTTGGTGGTTTAGTCTAGGCCAAGTGATAAGAAGCCCTGTAATGATCATAAGACCATTTTAGTGATCTGCAAAACACTATGAAGAGTTAAGCATTGATAACAGCAGCCACAACAACATTATTATATAATAATAATAATAATAATAATAATAATAATAATAATAATAATAATAATCATCATCATCATCATAATAGCAGTAATCATAATATTGACTGTCTCCTCTACTACAATTGCAGAAAGCAGAAAGGGAGATTTCTGAGTTTCAGAAATCACTGTTTGAACAGGAACATGATTTTGTGTGTGTGTGTGCACATGTGCCTGTGCATGTGATATGTTAGGGTGGGGTATTCTATCACTCCCTCTCTCTATTTATCAATCGGTCTCATTTTGGCCTCCATTCAGCGCTTGGATCAGCTGTCAGTTTCACGGCCAGATGACTCAATTATGATTGGCGAGTGACGTGGTGGGCTCAGCCTCCTCTGGTCGGCAGAGGAGAGCGATGGGATGGGATGGTGCACAGGCCAGGCCTGGTCGGCAGGGGAGAGCGATGGGATGGGATGGTGCACAGGCCAGGCCTGGCAGCTGGGGAGGAAGAACAGGCATATGGGGGAGGAGAGGAGAGGATGGCTGCTGTGCCTTAAAAAGGGCCCACCATTAGTCGAGGAACATTAAGTGTCCAGGAAGCTTTTTATTCCCCTCTGCTCTACACACACACACACACACACATGCCCACACAGTTTCTCTTTCTCTCTCTCTCTCCCTTGCTCACACACACACACACACACACACACACACACACTGTGCGGGTGGAAAATCCTTGCGTTCACACAACCAAATGCACAGTCAATGGAGAGTGTTTTCATTAGCAATATGTGGTTGACTGCCTGTGTGCCTTTGTGTGTCAGTGTGTGTGTGTGCGTGTGTGTATGTGTGGAAGGTGGAAGAAGTGAATAAAGGTCTTGCTGGCCTGGCAAAAGCAATACCAAGCATGAGTAATTTGCAAGGAAATTCTGGCCCTGGTATTTTTAAAGGCCTGAAGAAGCCTATTAGAGATTTGTCCTGCAGATAAAGCGCACAGAGTGGGCCAACTGCTGCAGTAGTATAGAGGGTCTGAGTGTGTGTGTATGCATATGTGTGTATGTGTGTGTGTGTGTGTGTGTGTGTGTGTCTGTCTGTGTGTGTCATGGGGAGTGAAGGGTGCAGGTCCATTCAGGTGAAAAAAGTCAATGCCCCACATTGTTACAATAGTGACAATTTTGGTGCTAATCCATCACCAGGTGCCCAGTAGTGTGTGTGTGTGTGTGTGTGTCTGTATGGTCATTCACTCATGTATTTGTGTCAGTTTGTATTTTTACACCTATTAGTGAAAATACACAGTACATATTCAAATGTGCATGCATGTTGTATACATACTGTAATTGTATGCACAAAACATGGCAATGTTAATGTGGTTCAGTCGTTAGTTCCATCTCTCTCAAAGCCAAAATATTTTTTTCTGTTGCAAGTTCTCTAGCAAGATTCTGTTGAGCCTTAGCTGTCAGATCGCTAATTTGTAGCTCTGTTGCAACATAGTTCAGCTGAATTTCACAAGGAGTTTGGCAAATTGATATACAAGCTTAATGTGGCCAAAAAACGGAGACTACTTCATAAGTGTGTAAATATCTGATAAATAATTGATGTTCTAAAGAGCGCATCACAATAGAAAATTCAACCAAGCAGTGGTTTTAGCATATGTAAATGCTTATATCCAGTTGTAAGAGATGGCAGCAGCCACGTGCCGCATGGGTGAAAAGGCAGGCACAGCCTGGCATCTTGGCCTCACCACAGGACAGTTTACCCTGGCGCCGGCTTTTGCTGCCTCAGCCTTATGGCATCCTCCTTTCCTGGGACAACCCCCCCCCCCAGATTACCCCCCACCCAGAGAGCAGATGGTACATGCCTTACTCACACGCAGAGACCTATGCCTCCCACCTGACCATAGCCCATGCAACAGGACTCTGCTATGCTATTGCGTCCATATCATTGAACACTGTTGTATTGTGGTGTAAGTAAGTATAAGTATATACTCTTTTGATCCCGTGAGGGAAATTTGGTCTCTGCATTTATCCCAATTACTTCAGCCGTGCCTACTGGTGGTACTGGGGTTCGAAACGGCAACCCTCCGGTTACAAGTCCAAAGCGCTAACCAGTAGACCACGGCTGCCCCGTGTAGCCCAGTGCCCATGTGTTGTTCAGTGTATGCGATTAGATACAGTATGTGGCACATGTGTGGTGAGAATGTTTGCAATTCACTGCTTCAGATGGACGGTAATTGAAAGTGAAGCTAATGAATATCCTTGTTGTTAAAACAATACCTCATGAGATTAAATAGCAACACATGAATTGACTGCAGTTTAGCTCAGTAAAAAAAAAAACAAAGTTATACAAGCACTAAAATGTTACGGTACTGTTCAGCACAAATATCAGCACTCACAAAAAGCCTTGTGTGCAATCAATTATTCAACACAAGCTACAGTAAGTGTTAACTAACAGTGCTTGTATGTTATCAGGTACCTTATGAGGTTCTTACAGAGAGCTTCCAACTGGGCTATGTCTTTGTGTCTGGTCCTGGTGATGTTAAACAGCAGCAGAGACTTTGGCTGCAGTCAATCTGCGCCTTTCTCCTCCTCTCTTGCGGACTTCATTTCTCTCTCTCTCTCTCTCTCTCTCTCTCTCCCTAACTACTTTCCAACTCCTGCCTTAAAAATGAAATCTCCCTGACTTCCTGTGGCTAGTAGTAGTTGTCAGGGCCCCTCTCGCTCCTCTCCTCTCCTCTCCTCGCTCCTCTCCGGTGTGCACTCACTCGCCCCAAAGTCTCATGCATAAGTCATTAATGGTGCCCAGGTCTGCTGGGACCGATTTGCTCCCCATGTCCCACGACTCAACACCTCATTAGAGCAGTGCGGCCCCTGTCACTGTCGCCGCCGACACCCACCTCCAACAAGCACACACACAGCCACACACACACACACACACACACACACACACACACACACACACACACAGAGCCACACACACACATATACACATACATGTGCATATACAGTAATACACAAACATATCTATATAGACACAGACAGTCATGTTTACTGTCACTGCTCATGTAGTGCATGGGCAATGTCGTCCTTTCTGCTATCATTTGAAATATCCACCATCATTTGAAGTGTGTAAAAGAACTTGCTCTCAGTCTGACACACACACACTGTTGTCTCATGGGGGAGCACCAGGGGTCAAAACCCATGTCCTGGCCCTTGGTTGACCACATTCTGTGTCCACCGAAGGTAGTTTACAGCCAGCCTAAAATATGCACAACTCTACCCACCCTGAGAAAACGTCCGTACACATGTGGGTCAAAAATTATATTTCCTTTCCTCCATCTCCAATCTCTCTCTCTCTCTCTCTCTCTCTCTCTCTCTCTCTCTCTCCCGCTCTCTCTCTCTCTCTCTCTCTCTTGCTCTCTCTGTGGAAAAAATACACTTTATGTATAATTTTCGACTAAATAAGCACTGGGTCCAGATGAATAGGTTCTTGACAGTTATGAATGAGGGTCCAGTTACATAAGGCAATGAGGGAGGGAAGGAGTGCTGTGCTGCTGTGGGTGGGGATGAGATGGGAGGGCAGTGTGCATGTGAGATTGTGCATGTGTGTGTGTGTGTGTGTGTGTGTGTGTGTGTGTGTGTGTGTGTGTGTTTGTGTGTGTGTGTGTGTGTGTGTGTGTGTGTGTGTGTGTGTGTGTGTGTGTGTGTGTGTGTGTGTGTGTGTGTGAGGGAGGCACACCTATTATTTCTTTAGTTATTTGTTGAGCTCTGGTTTTGACGAGATCATATATCAGATACACCACAACCTAATCACTCCAGACCCTCTAAACCCCCGGCTATATAGCCCCCCAACCCCACCCCTCTCATAATGCCTACTGCCTGCCCCTTGGGTTACCTGGGCAACACCAATTCTTTCTCTGACCTTATTTTTGGAATATTAAAACATATTTTGGGTTGGCTGTGAGCTTTCCTGATGCAAGTGCGGCACCAAACCTTATCCAGTATAGTGGCCAGCACATCACTCCATTTCCCTCATTAGAGAGAGAGAGAGGTGAGAGTCGACTAGGGCATCGCCTGTATCCTTTACTAATAAAGACCCTACTGAGGCCAGCACAGACAGAGAGAGAGAGAGAGAGAGAGAGGGGAGAGAGGGAGAGGGAGAGATGTAGAGATAGAGAGCGGGGGGGGGTAAAAAAGTGAGAGGGCAAAAGGGAGAGAAAGTCAATATTGGAAGCGGAGCGATGAGAAGTAGTATCAATTTTCTGGATTATTAATTCAAATTCGCCTCCGCAGAGCAGCTCAAATTAAGAGCGCGGACTCACTCTCTCTCCCCCGCTCTGTCTGTCTCCCTCGTCCTCTCTCCCTCTCTCTCTCTCACTGACTCCCCAGCTCTGGCGAATTAGACTTTAACGTATTCTGTTTCAGGGAGCTCAAATTAGACGGCTCATTGGTCCTGCCAGAGTTCTGCCAAACCCCCACCCCCCTCACTTACACACACACACACGCACGCGCGCAGACACACACACACACACACGCACACGCACGCACACGCACACACACACACACACGCACACCCCCTTCCTAATAAAGGTAGGTCCGCGGCACGCAGGGCGTTCTGGGAACAGGAAGAGCCTAAAAACTACACCTGTTTCACTTGGGAACCGCTCACAACACTCTCCTTTCAATCTGGCACCAGGAGACGACAGTCTAGAACAAGGGCCCTTTGTTTCGCAAAACCAAGGGAGGGAAAAGAGAAGGCATAAAAAAGGACTGTGTGCCAGAAAAAAAGAGGGTGCTGAAAGAAGGTTTTGGATTGAGGTGTGAAAGGTGAAGGCACCAGATTAATTGCTGAGGTAATTACTTTTTTTCTGCATAAACAACATACCAGCGAAGAAAAAAAGAGAGAAAAAGAAAGAAAAAAAAGTCATTAATAGTTGAGGCGATTTGGAAATGGAGAGCCTCACGCCATTGAGTACAACTGAGGCTTATTTAATTAGAGCTCAGAGCGGAGTAATGAGGAGTAGCACCAGGCTTTCTCCCAGGCGGCCCGCATCGGCGTCCAAATGGGAAATGGATAGAAGGCTTTTTTTCACTGTCATTCATTTTCAGTTGCTGGGAATGGGCTTTAAGATTTCGGCCCCTTTTGAAGAGGCTGCTTGTGTTCTATTTTTGTTGTCCTCCAAGCTCACACGATGTATCACATGTTACAGTAGTAAGGCCTACATATGTCCGCCGATTCAATCAGTGTAGAGACTGAATTGTCTGCTTTAATCCAAAGTTCTTTTGTCCGTTACACCAACCTTGTGATGATCAAAAGGTTCGTTATGAGTTTCATCCATTCAGACGGCGGGTAATTTCCGTCATGGAAACTCTCTCTTGCATCTTCAGACATTCGTGCACTTGGCACCTTGTCCTTTACCCGCCTACCCTGCTACCCACACCATCTTGTGACAAATGCAATTTAATTGCTCTTGAACGTCAGTTTCGCTCAAAGACATCAAAGTGTGCCACATTGTTGCCATCCACGCAGAAGTCATTTAGCTAAAGATAATGTGGTGTGGTTTCCCTCAAAATAGACAGAGGTTTTGTAAACCTTGCTGCACCACAATCTGATTAGTGTGTAATTGCACAAACACTGCCCCTTGCTTTAGTAGAAATATTTATCCAAAAAGAAATATTCTACTCTTGTGTACACTCTCTTCTCTGGTAAGAGGTAGGTGGATGGTGTGACAGGGGAAAGAGAAGAGAGGAGAGCTGAGGGGTGGAGGACAAGTCAATATCAATAACTCACAAGCAGGTGGAGCTGTGAGCAAAGTTAAACGGTAGGCCGACAGCACTCCCAGAGTACCAGGGTTAGAGATAAAGAGAGAGAGAGAGAGAGAGAGAGAGGTGGAGAGAAAGGGAAGGGGGTGTCATTTTCTGCTCTCGAATCATACAAGTCGACTCTCCGTGGGTGGAGCCGGGTCAGCTGTGTAGATTCACAATCAAGCGGCACTCACTTAAAGACTCCGGCCCTGCTTGGCTCTCGCCAGCCCCATCCACACACGCCGTCAGGGCATTCATCATCGCCGCACAAGGGTCTTTTGGTGTGCGCTGAGAGCCAGATCCAGCTCTTTACCCATTCCCCTGGCCTGATCTAATCTCTACATACTCCTCCTGCAAGAGGGAGAGAGAGAGAGGGGAAGACGATCTATTTTTCCAGAGAGGGAGAAAAAGAGAGAGAGAGAGAGAGAGAATGTGGGAGAGGGGGTAGTGATAGCAATCAGGAAAGGGCAATAATCAGAATAATTTGTTGCGTGGCCTAGTACTATACACGTGCTTGGTGGAGGATGTCGTGTTCTTCCCTGCTCTCTTACTGAATGTGTGTGTGTGTAAGAGAGAGGGATCAGTGTGTGTGTGTGTGTGTTTGTGAATGAAAGGGAGTATGTGCCTCTCTGTGTGTGTGTGTGTGTGTGTGCGTGCATGCGTGCGGTGTGTGTGTGCCCTTGTCATTTTTTCAATTACTTTGGCTGTGGTTAAATGCTCGTTTTCAGCAGTGCGCTGCCTGGAGCAAGAGTGGCGGCCCCCCACCACCAGAGCTCACCCAGCAGTGCCCCTCTCTCATTAGTCTACCCCCGATAGAGGAGAGGGTTACAGGGCCACATGCCTCCCTCTCCATATCTCTCGCTTTCTCTCAATTTGTCTCCTTTATTTCTCTCTTTATTTGCTCTTTTGCCCCGTCTCTGCCTCTTTCTTTTCTACACGTCTGCCACTCTGTCATCTCTCTTTCTTTTCTACACGTCTGCTACTCTGTCATCTCTTTCTTTTCCCCGCCACAGTAACAGTCTCCATCTAATATTGCACAAGTTTCTTATCTCAGCCTTTCTCTTCTTTGTTTGCCCTTTCTTTTGTGTCTTTGTGTTTTCTTTTCACTCCTCTGTTTGGCCTTCCCTCTTCGTCTCTCTCCTTCCATCTCTCTGACTCTCGGTGAGTAAGGAGGTCATGATGAGAAGGAGGAGGAGGTGGCACTGCTGGTGGTGGTGGTGGTGGAGCAGGACAGACTGGCTGACCCCTGGGCTCTCCCGACTCTCAGCTCTGCCACTCGCAGGGCCACATCATTAGAGAGATCCGCTTTGACCTTTAGGGACACAAGCAGCTACACACCAAAAAAAAAAAAAATCCGCTGTACAGTCAGCCGTCTCACCAGATGACCTGAAAACAGAGGAGATGGGCCTATAATCCCTGTGTGTGTGTGTGTGTGTGTTTGGGCTGGGGTGGGGTTGGGTGGTGGGGTTGGGGGCTCAGCAAAAGTCGTTTTTGGTGTTTCCTTGACTTCCAAAAATATAAATTATTAATTGGTGTTCATTGTAGAAGTGAAGGGTGTAAGGTTTTCCTCAGTATGAGCAGTCTCTTACGTGTTCAAAAAACAAGGATGCAATACGCTCCTGTTTATGTCATACATGTGTTGATCATATAAAAACAATTACACTGTAATATGTTAGCTTTGATGTAAGAAGGAACAGAGGAAGTTGCTCTGTTACTTTTCATAGAAACATGTGTTTTGGATTGTGTGGTCTGTTGCATGGTGCTGATGCGGCACTAATGGGGGTGTCATTAACGAGGCGTCCTCTATCCGCCCCCTCCGGAGGGGGGAACCAGGCAGAGAGGGTGCACAGCGGAACCAACTAGTGGACCGACTGGACCGACCGGCCAGCCGGTTGGCCTCAGCCCTGGAAGCTAAATGGAGGTCAGAGGAAGATGGCATCCATTACATGGGCATTCAATTCAAATGTCACCTGCTTGGCACTGCCTCCACCGCCTACACACACAAACATGTTTCTAGACACACACACACACACACAAATACACACAAATGCACCCTCACATCACCCTTCTGCTAATGTCTGTATGTGTGTGTGTGTGTGTGTGTGTGTGTGTGTGTGTGTGTGTGTGTGAGACGGACGGGGGGGGTATGGGTGTGCTTTTTTGCATTGTGTCTCTCAGCTTGTGGTCTCTTTTTAAATACTTAATTTGAAAATAGGTTGTGGTGACCTGCCGCGTTGAGCGCCCACAGGGGGTGGTGGGCTATTCATCAGTGCTGTGCCTGGGCACAGGCAGGGACGGCCGCAAGGTGACACCGCACCGAGTCGACAAGCTTCACCTTGCACTTAGGCACCCATACACTCTCCTGAGCACTGTCCTTCTCTTTCCCTTTCCCTCACTTTTCCTTTCTGCCTCGCTCCCTTTGTCTACCCCCCGCCCCCTTCTTATCTCTCTCTCTGGTTGCACTCTCTCACTCTTTTTTCCCTTCTCTCTCTTTCTCCCTCTTTCTTTCTCCACCTCTCCCCTCCTAAATGGACCAGTATCCTCTGGAGCACCAGCTGCTAAAACAAGACTGATTGTTACTATTCATCATCGCACTTCAGGTGCGACGTGAGAGCTAGAGAAAGAGAGAGAGAGAGATGGAGGGAGAGAGGGAGTGGGCCAGAGTGCAGTCTGGTGAGGAGCGAAGCTGGGTCCATAGGAGGAGAGAGAGAGAGAGAGAGAGAGAGACAGAGACAGAGAGAGAGACCTGAGCCAGCTCCTGTCTGTGCGGGACAGTTGAGTGGCACGGAGCACAGCACCCTTTCACTGGCAGAGGGTGCGTATGAGAGCCAGGACATCTCAAACTACACAAAGGAGCATCTGATGGCGACGCATGGCACCAAATACAAAAGCATACACACAGACACAGAAACCGTCACGTTTGGAGGCACATATTGATGCACAGAGATGCATGCATATTTTCTGGGTATAATGTAGACTATAACAACTCATGTACATGTAGCACTCATGAATATGCATGCATACAAACATAATCTTACACATAAGACATAAGAGGCCCTTACACAGAGCAAGCTCACACATACATGTATGCATGCACTAATACACACACACACACACACACACACCTATCAAACTGACATTATTCACACTGACCCTATCGACTCCTCTGACATCTTCACCCAAAGTAAGAAGGTAAAAACTGTCCCAGACTGGTCGAGTCGGCTGGTGTGGGCAGCTTGTTTTGTGGTGGGAAGAATTTGCCAGAGTTCCTTGGCCACCGTGTCACTTTCTTGGGTCCCCATCCTGTCAGTGCAACTCAGTCCCGTCATCCCTCAACCCAGTTGAAATTAACAGGTAATTTGTAAATGTCACTTTGGGTTAGACGGCTCATTTTGTATCTTCGCCACCAATCCAAGGCCCACCAGCTAATTTTTCTTGTCTTCTTTTAATAAGATGTTCATTTATAAATAGAATTATGCCCCCCTCCCCCACACACACACACACTTCCACCCAACTCACCCACCCACCACTCCAACAGCACCACTTCAAAATAAATGAGAGCAAGTGATGCAGAGAGAAAACGGCTGTGTGCATATTCGCTCAAACTAAGGCCACCCAGCTCCTTCGCAACCGATTAATGAAAGCTTTTCAAAGGATGGATTTCATTTTGGGTGCAAGGCAGGCTCTCGCTCATGTTTAATTTGAGGGAAGGAGATTATGGTCCGAAAATGCAATTTCTAATATCTAAATTAATTTCAGAAGGGCTAACCCCCCATCCCCCCATACACAGACACACACACAGAGAGAGAGAGAGAGAGAGAGAGAGAGAGAGAGAGAGAGAGAGAGAGAGAGAGAGAGATAAACACAAGCCACTATCTTACTCTTGCTCAGTCTTACCTGCCCACACACACACACACACACACACTCTACTCACTAATGAGACTTCAGCTCTGAGTTTCAAGAGTGTGACTAATTAATTGCCTGTACTTTAAAAAGAGGAAGAGCTACCGAATTCAAGGTAATTTTTCTTACCTTTCATTTGTGAATGATCAAAGATAATTGAATCCAATTTAAGTGCAATCTGCTGTTATTACTGCAGACAGCCTTCTCGACTGTATGAACTCCCTGGTTCTTCACAGACATCAAAAACAGATGGGTTCTTACGCCCAAATGATGGTGTATCTCCCATTGCTTTAACTAGAACACCATGCAGACCGATTTTATTAACCGAGGGATAATATATGTTGCTGTCAAAATCCATTGGTACCATTGTTGTAAACAAATACAAAAATTGTAATTGTGCCAAATGGCAAAATGATCAGATAGGTATAATAATAAAAAAAAAACATCTCCGTTTCCTAAACACAGTATTGCCATTGCTGCTAATGGGCAACCTTTTGGGTCTTTCAAGAGGGGTCTAAAAGCATATCTGTTCAACATGCACTTAGTTTATTAAGCATTTCTCAGGCGATTTGTATATTATAGTATTTATTTATTTTTATTAGGCTATTAATTAATTGACATTGTAGTTTATTATTGCTATTCTCCTTAATGTAATCTTACCAACTTTTAACTATTACCACATTTAACTATTGTATTGTTGTTATTTGTATGTCACTTTGGACAAAAACTTCTGCTAAATACCATAACCATAATAATGAATACACACCACATTGAGGCAGTGTGCACAAAGTGCTTCATGAAGTGGTTTTAAAACGGAGGGCTAAAACACCAATGTTGGATTTTCACAATGCTTAAGCTCTATGTTTTATAAAAAAGGCACATAGGAGTGTTTTGCGGACAACAAAAGCAACATGCTTCATTTTTTTGATGCTATGTGAATTTACAGTGACTTCTGAACCACATTCACTGACTGAGTAAGCACACACATTCACAAACATGAACAAATAGATATGTGACGGAGGGGCACATGGTCCCACTCACACAATTACCTTTCAGAAATTACAGTTGCAATCACTTGTCCACCGACACAAAACTCAGCTTTTTACCTTGGGGAGACAAAAAAATAATTATATTAAAAACTGCAACACGGCAGTTGTAAAAGACAAGTATTAAATACCACAAAACTGTTTGACAAAGAAAAAGTGTGAAAGACTCAAACATGTGTGTGAAAGCAAATATCTGAAAAGCAGAGGGGTCAGGTGAAGAAAGGAGGACAAAGTAATTCGCATCCAACATATAAAGCACAGGGCCAAGCAAATGGCTCCTGTGTGGCAGTCACTGATGTAGCCACTCAAGGACTCTAGTTCACACTGTTTGTGTTATTCAACTATGGAACTCTTCAGTATGTTGCCAAAAGGTCATGAGTCATGACAAGTAAACAAACACACGTGAATATAGAAATAGACACACATTCCACAGCAAAGCTGTTTTGTTGCACTCTGTAAGGATTACAAGCAAAAGAGAACTATAGTTCTACCAGAAAGACTCAGTAGACAGAATAGAATCAGTTAACAATTTACTTAGTTAAGGAACGGCTTGGATACAAGCATGATAAAAAGTAACAGGTAACAGTCTTTGGCGTAGGCCCCGTCTCGGATCCGTCCAGCAATGAGCGGATCTCGTCTCCTGCCGATGGATGAAGGCAGGGGCGGGGAGCCTACCCCCCCCAGCGAGGGGGCGAAACTGGTGGCGGTGGCTGAAGAAAGATGATGTGGTAGGCAGACCATGCCCGATTGACGTGGACTGCTGGCAGAGGTGGCTGGAGGGGAGGTGGAGGGGACGTCAAAGTCAGCGTACTGAGAAGTAGAAGCAGTGTTAGGTGGTACATATTTAAAGAGCCCACTGAATTCCTATATGCTAGCGCTGATTGAATGAGTGAATGATCAGATTGCAGGGCTTTCCCGAAAGTATTATTTCTACCAGAAAGACTCAGTAGACAGAATTGAATCAGTTAACAATTTAATTAGTAAAGGAACGGCTTGAATACAAGCATGATAGAGTCCTGAATAGGTAACAGTCTTTGGCGTAGGCCCCGTTTCGGATCCGTCCAGCGATGAGTGGATCTCGTCTCCTGCCGATGGATGAAGGCAGGGGCGGGGAGCCTACCCCCAAAAAGATGAGTGATGACCGCCAGGGCGGTGACTCAGTAACCTGGTTCTGAGAGGAGCAGAGACATTAGTATACATACAAGATTAACTAAACGGCATGACTGGGCCGGGGTGATGAAGTTGTGCCAGGACGCCGACAGAATTTTAAAGTAGCTAGGTGTTAACCATAAACCTAGGGTTGTAGTGGGGCCCGCAGCATGCTTTCGCTTTAGTGGGATTTAGAAGCTTGACGAGCTGGGCAACCAGCGTCTAGGGCAACCTAGACCAATGCGGCGGCCGGGCAACCGGCGTCCAGGGCAACCTGGACCATAAGCACTTCACGATCTGGGCGCCCAGTGACTAGCAAGCTAGTACATCGTGACGAGCCAGGCAACCGGCATCCAGAGCAACCTGGACTTGAGTGCTTATGCGAGCTGGACAACCAGCATCTAGGGCAACCTAGACCACGAGACGTGCCGGGCTACCGGCGTCCAAGGCAACCTGGACCATTAGCTGGGCAACCTAGACGAGCGTCACGAGCCGCGCAACTGGCGTACGGCACGACCTGAACCATGAGCTGGGCAACCAGCGTCTAGGGCAACCTAGACGAGCGTCACGAGCCGGGCAACCGGCGTCCAAGGCAACCTGAACAGTGAGCTGGGTAACCAGCGTCTAGGGCAACCTAGACCAAGTGATGGCCGGGCAACCGGCATCCAGGGCAACCTGGACCAAACTGGGCAACCAGCGTCTAGGGCAACCTAGACGAACATCACGAGCCGGGCAACCGACGAGTAGTGACCTGAACCATAAGCGTCGAACGAGCTGGGCAACCAGTGAAAAGGGCAACAGGCCCATGGCTAAGACTAAATCACCACGAGCTACCGGCGTGCTGGGCCCCGATATGTTACAGCGATTAGTGCAGGCGAATGCCAGAATTTAACCACCGCCACCAGGATTTGTGAAGTTAAAGAGGTACCCGAGTTAGCGTGAGGGAGCAACTTCTGAGCATCGAAAACATCATGAGTCGTTAGTCTGATGTATGATGTGTAGGTGTCGGATGACCACCTTCCTAGCGTTTTGATGGATGACGTGGACAGCCCTTTTTGGGCGGCAGTCGTGGCTGCGCCAATGTGGAATGAGTGTGAAGTGAACCTCTTTGGAGAGAGGTTACATTTGAGCAGCACGTTAGCTAGCTGGCTGTTGAACCAGTGACGTGTTATGGCCTGACCGTCTGGTGTGATAAATAGGGGAAAATCTGGTGAAGTGTGAGGCCGTAATTTAAGGTAATGAACCATAGAAGCGAACGGGCATGATACTATTTCGATTGCAAAAATAAACAATGTAGTACCACAACCAGAAGTATCGGTTTTAGAATATTTCAGACAAATGGTGAAGTAAGTGGGAAAAAAAGAAAGATCAGAGAGAGGGAGATTACACGTGGGGTCGTACAGAGAATTTGTAGTGAATTCTCCGCACGAAGCCATAGAAAGCCGATAGGAAGACTGCCTCCAGCAGGCTATCAACGTACCCTGAGTGGTAGCTCAGCTCTGAGTGTTTAAGCACGGCCACCATGTGGTTTAAAATATCCGCCGTAATGGGGAGGCGAGTGTCAATGGAGCGCGGGGAAGAATTTTGGATGCCTTTGAGGAGGAGGCGTATTTGTGGGTTCGAGAACAGACTAGGAAAACCGGGGTCGTTGAGCCTAGTGTGGAATTGTAAATCGGCGACTGTTTTGCGAATTGACGCAAGTTTGAGGCCGCGGTGATCAAAGCAGTAAACCAGGAAAGCGCAGACGGTAGAAATGAGAACTGGGAGGATGGGCGTGTGGTGGTGCTGACAGAATATAGAGAACCAGGACCAGGCTGAATTATAGGCTTTGATTGTGGACTTAGCAACGCCTTTTAACATATATACGTTTTGGCTTTCTCTAATAGTGAACTGAGGCAAAGAGGATTTATTCCAGGATCAGCTCGGCGAAACGAGGGTACGGTGTAGACACTTTGTTAGCTGAAGGGCAGAGCAGGTAGAATTCCTGCAAACGGAGACGAGAGAGGGCGTCAGCTTGAACGTTAAAATATCCGGGGACATGAATGTCATTTGCGATGAAATTGTGAATAGATGATAGATAGATAGATACTTTATTGATCCTCAAGGGGAAATTCAAGAATAACAGACTGCCAGGTGAGCCTCCTTAAAAGGGACATTATTTTAGGGCAGTGAGAGCGACCTTTGTTTACGATGGCCACTACTGCCTCGTTGTCACAGAAGAAAGTGATGCGCTTTCTTGACCAATGGGTACCCCAGAGTACGCAGGCTACCACGATGGGATACAGCTCGAAGAGGGCGGACGAAGCAGCATCGGAGGCAAATGCCATAAATTCGTCAGACCATCTCTCTGCGAACCACGCGTTTTTTATACAACCCCCAAAAACCGAGAGACGGAGCAGCATCAGTGAACAGCTCGAGAGAGACAGACGAATCAGAGTGATCATAATAGAAAAATGAGATGCCGTTTCATTCAGTAAGTAATTCAGACCAGAAACCAAGATCCGACTGACAACCCAGGTCGAGCACGACGGGATCGGATAAATTAACAACGGAGTGGGCCAGAATTAACAGGCGAGAAATAAAGGAGCGACCCTGCGGAATGATGCACATGGCAAAATTCAGATGACCCAAGAGAGAGAGGAGGTCTCGCTTGGTCACCGTGCCCACGGAGAGAAATGAGGCGGACACTTCGCGAATCCTAGCTAATTTCTCCCCCGGGAGAGAGGCCCGCATTGCAACCGAGTCGAGGATAATGCCCAGAAATTCGAGAGAGTGAACAGGGCCCAGGGTCTTCTCCACCGACAGAGGGACAACGAGTTCCAAGAACACAGCGCGAAGGACGTCCAGACCTGAACTAGACCCCGCGGGGAAATCAACTAGCAGGAAATCGTCCAGGACGAACAGGAGACAGCAGACGTTGAGCAAAATCCAGCACAGCGCTTCCGACAGACAAGTGTGGGGACTACTCCTGCAGCCGAACGTGAGCCGCACGGCGAAATAAAAGTTGGACTGCCACTTAACGCAGAACAACGGCCAATCAGCAGGATGAATCGGCATAACCTTGAACGCGTCTGTGATGTCGGCCTTAGCCAGGAGAGCGCCCCTGCCGGCGATTTTAATAAGGCAAATGCCATTGTCGATGGAAGCGTAGTGGAGCGAAAATGGTTCGAGGGGAATCATGTCATTAACGCTGGACCAGACGCCGGAGTGAGGCGAGGACATGTCAAAAATCAGCCTTTTCTTACCGGAGTATTTCCGAGTGGCCACGCCGAGGGAATTAACGGGGAAGGGGCAGAAAGAAGGGACAGAGAAAGGGCCGAGAACATAGCCTTTATTAAGTTCCTTGGACAGAAGTTCAGACACAACAGAAGGTTCGGCCAGGGCAGACTGCAGGTTCCTAGCCACGTACGAGTCAGAGAGGGGGGACAGGACACCAACCCTAAACCCCTGAGAGAGACCAGTGAGCAAAAAAAATCAACAAACACAGAGGGTCAGGATGGGCAGAGAGATAATGACAAAACAGAGATATTAATAGGCATGGACGGGTGAGACGCTAGAATTTCTTTGAAGAAACCACCTTTCTTCCCCACGGCGGCCTTACGCGACGGGGGCAGACGGACTTGATGAGGGTCTTTGCACTGGGCCGTCACCCTGGGCAGTGGCCAGAACGGATGGTGCGCTGAAGACTGTCCGAGGACACAGACTGGCCGAGTGGCCGTGGGAGCTACAAATATTGCAGCTGAGCGATCGCTGAAGTGCCTGACCAGCAGCTCCGTGTCGACAACGGACCAGTCTAAATGTTCATGTAGAGGTGAATGGTGAAATGATGAATTGTAGAGGGAAATGTAGGCAGCAGACTTTGCGGAGAACGAGTTGTGATCTTGATAGAACAGGGTACCCCCATAACGCTGATTAAAATCGGCCATCATAGCGAGATACGTGTCCAGTTCCAGGCGGCGATCGGGGAAAGCACTGCAGAGGACATCGCGGTACATGCCGAAGGCAATCACGAAGTCACAGAATGACAGGCTCTTCGAAAGCCTTGGGTCAGAATTTTTGAGAATGACTGAAACGTCACCGCAGTCGACGAGCTGACGGTCAACAGTGGGAGACGGCAACAACAAGGAAGCGAGATTAACGTCTTTACCTTGAATGATGTTTTGCCTGAGTTGGGAGGAGAGATGGAGACCGCAGAGGGAGCAACGGCCCCCTACCCAGCGGAGGAGCAGGGAGAGCCGATGCCAGGTTGAAGACAGGCACAGCCGGAGCGCCGAGGGAAACAGCGGCAGACGCTGCAGGTGGAATAGCTGCGCTGCAGCTCGGCCACTGGAGAGAGGCGAGAGCCAGAGGCGCAGGCTACCACGCTACGCCGGGCGCCGGGTCTCCAGCGACTGAGGGCTAGTCCACACGTACGAAACCGATCTTTTTTTCCTCCGTCTTCCCTGAAACCGCATCAAGAATATTTGCGTCCAAACGGATCCATCTCAACACGACACTTCATACCCCAGGCCTATAGGTGGCACTGTTTCTTTACAGAAATTGACCAAAGTTTGTGTGCTTTACAAACAGACAGAATAGGCTATGACAAAATGGCTAGTGCAAGGAAACCAGAATTGTTTGTGTGGACTGATGGTGAACTGTCAACTGTAGTCAACTGTAAAACTAATAAACTTTATTTTACGGTTTGTGAAGGGTGCAGTCAAGGATACAAGGATACAAGGATACAAGGAAGTTTATTGTCACATGCATATAGTTACTGGAAGTAAGAAATGCAGTGAAATTATGTCTGGTGTCAGCCTATTTGTGCATTAATGGGGGGCAAAAAGTGCAGTAGAAGAGGGGTTTAGTAGATTAAGTGGCAAGGGCTGCATAAAAAAGGTGGGGAGGATTGGGATTGGGTGGGGGCACCAACAAGGAGCACCCAAGAGCAACAGGGGCAAGGAAAAACTCCCTTACCAAGGAAGAAACCTTGGGCAGATCCACGGCTCAAGGGGCTAACCCAACTGCCAGGGGTCTTGGTGTGTGTGTTGGGGGGGATGACAGGGGAGATGGGATAGTGTGCTGTGTATGTGGGGAGAGGGCAGTGTGCAATATGTGTGTTGGAGAAGCTTCCTCATGAGACAAATGTGCTGTGTATTGGGGCAGTGTGCTGTAAGTATGTTGGGGATGTGTGTTGGAGAAGCTTCCTGATGAAATAATGTGCTGTGTATGTAGGGAGGGGGGCAGGGACTTACTATTGCAAGCAGAGTACTGTATGTAATGTATGTAATGTATGTGAGTGATGACAGTGAAGATGTGTGTGTGGGCGGGAGGGGAGTGGAGCAGTGACTGTGTGTGTGTGTGTGTGTGTAGTGTGTAGGTGGGTAGGTGGGGGCAGTGTGCTGTAAGTATGTAGAGGATGTGTGTTGGAGAAGATCCTGAAGACAATGTGCTGTGTATGTGGGGGGGGCAGTGTGCAGCAAGTATGTAGAGGAGGCTTACTGTAGCAAGCAGTGTGCTGTATGTATGTGAAGTGATGACAGTGATGATGTTAGTGTGTGTGTGTGGGGGTCATGAGTGCTGAGGAGTGAATGAGTGCAAAGTCAGTATAGTGTGAGTTCAGAGTTGGGAAATGTTTGAGAGTGCTGAGGAGTGAATGTGTGCAAAGTCAGTATAGTGTGAGTTCAGAGTTCGGTTGGCCTGGGGATAAAAACTTCTCCTGAGTCTCTCAGTTCTGGCTTTGTGACATAGGCGTCTTCTTGATTTCAGCGGTAGGAATAATCCATTGTTAGGATGAGAAGAGTCCTTCAGAATCTTTTGATTCTGACTTTGACGTCCCGTCCTTTATTTGGCTAACGCAGGTAGGCCTACTAATCACCTTTACTTTCTTTGGTTGTAGGATAGTGATTCACATTAGTTTTGGCTATCACCGCAATTAGGCTACTAAACGCAAGGCTTACCCAAGTTCTAGGGTATTCTGTCGCAACATTTATAATATTGCTATAAAACCTTCGTTAGTAACAGTCAATACGTTTGCCTGCATCAAATCAAATCGCGCATTTGCATTCAGTGTGCTACCAGCTCTAAGCGTCTTTGTATGCTTATATCTGATTTCACTCGACTGTGAATCCGTGTATATATGTTGTAAGACATGTAAAATAAATGAATGACACTACGCACAAATTAATGTAGCCTAAACTTACACCGCACTTTCCTAATAACTTAAGTTCTCTCGCGTCACTGACAGTAGCTAGAATGCATTAAAAAACACCGGAAAAAAACAGTGTTCAGTCCACCAAGTCATAAGCTATCGGTAGCCATGCAGCACCAGTTGTGATATTTATCTTACGGAGTGTAATCGTAGGTAATGTCATGTATGAAAACTAGTATTGTTAGGCAATACTATAAGTGCAAGTCCAGGGCAGCTGAGGTGTGGCGATGACAGCATCGATACGCAAGCAGTATGTGCAGTTTCGCTGTCTAAACGAATTCAAACGGGCTACGGTTTCAGATTTCTCCACTCTGGGACCAGGTTTCAGAAAAGTGCGGTTTTGGGCAGTGCGTTTACAGGATTCGTTTGGACGCTCGGTCAAGACGAAGCAAAACCTCTGCGTTTAACCTAAAAAGCGTCTCCGTGTGGACGGGCCCTGAATCCTGGAATCGATGGCCCTCACCGAAGCAGTGAGTGAGAGAACAGCATCCAGGATGGGCTGAGGCGTGGCCGGAGCGACCAGGACGGGGGTAGCCGGGGCAGGAGTGGCCGGGGCCGGGGGCCGATAGACATGGTCCGTGAGTTCAGCCCCTAGATTGTCAAGGTAAGGTCGAAACTTTCGCAATTCGTTCAGCGTAACAAAGGCGACAGCAATGGGACGTCAAAGTCAGCGTACTGAGAAGCAGAAGCAGTGTTAGGTGGTACATATTTAAAGAGCCCACTGAATTCCTATAGGCTAGCGCTGATTGAATGAGTGAATGATCAGATCGCAGGGCTTTCCCGAAAGTAGGCAGCTAAGATTGGCTCCGTGTAAGCATGGGAGGAGTAAAGGCTACACTACGAGTCTTCCTAGTAGAACTTTCGCTGAAGCTATCATAGTTCAACAGTTACCGCCCAACTCTGCGAGGGCTCAGGCTCCGGGAACTAAGATTCCCATTGTTTTTTCTCCATTTGACATCTAGAATAATCTGTATCAAAAAGACTTTTAAGCCTTGCTTTAGGCTGACCAGCTATGGTGTGAATCGTGATCAACACAACTGCTGTGTCTCGTACTTCCGTCATATCTCACAATTGGCATGGGGTACTTTTCATAAGATCATCTATCAATGCAAATCAAACCAGCTATTTGGCTAGCTGAAATAAAACCATGCCAATTTCTAGGTATGGTGAAGTGATGATGTGGGGCTATTTTAATTCCAAAGGCCAAGGTAACTTTAACAGGATACATAGTATCCTGGATCCATGAAATAACTGGCCTTTAAAAATACAAATCTGCCTGCCTCTATGGGAATTTAACATAGGGGTATTTATACTTATGACTTAAGGAAGAACATTTATTTAATTACGATACATTATTCATTCACAAAGACAATTGGCGTCCTTAAAGGTCGGATTTTTCCTAATTTTTAAAAAAAAAAAAAAAAAAAAAAAAAAAAAAAATTTTAAAAGAGGCTTCCTTCTGGGACGAACGGTATGCAGACCAATTGGATGCAGTGTGCGGCGTATGGTCAGAGCACTGAGGCTGACCCCCCACCGCTTCAACCTCTGCAGCAATGCTGGCAGCACTCATATGTCTGTTTTCCAAAGACAACCTCTGGATATGACGCTAGGCATGTGCTCTTCAAGTTCTTTGGTCGACCATGGCGAGGCCTGTTCTGAGTGGAACCTGTCCTGTTAAACCGCTGTATGGTCTTGGCCACCGTGCTGCAGCTCAGTTTTAGGGTGTTGGCAGTCTTCTTATAGCCTAGCCCTAGGCCATCTTTATGTAGAGCAACAATTCTTTTTTCAGATCCTCAGAGAGTTCTTTGCCATGAGGTGCCATGTTTAACTTCCAGTGACAAGAATGAGAAAGTGAAAGTGCAATAACACCAAATTTAACACACCTGCTCCTCATTTACAGTACACCTGACCTTGTACACTAATGAGTCACATGACACCGGGGAGGGAAAATGGCTAATTAGTCCATTTCACAAGATGGGGCCGCTGTGTAAATCAACTTCCTGTGGAAGAGCACTGTCCCATAGACAGCAAAAGAAAAGTCTACAGAAAATATAGAAACAGGAAGACGTTTTACCCTGCCAATTAAGGTATCATTAACATCAATGAGGCCGTACACCTGGACACTGTGAAATTGGTTGACTGGTCCCAATTTAGGGTGTACTCACTTTTGTTGCCAGCGGTTTAGACATTAATGGCTGTGTGTTGAGTTATTTTGAGGGGACAGTAAATGTACTGTTATATAAGCTGTAAACTGACTACTTTACATTGTAGCAATGTGTCATTTCTCAGTGTTGTCCCATGAAAAGATACAAAAAAATATTTACTTTTGCCAGATAGGTATATGCCTTATGAACTTTTGGCGTCTATATGAGCATATACAGTATAATCACTTAATCATGCCATAGCTGGTTTTAAGTTGACCTTGGACTCTTAGGGGCCGTTTATACGAGAATGATTGCGAAGGAAGACGACAAAATAAATCATAAGTGCCTTTCGTTTACACGGCGACCCCGCCATCGGGGCTTGAAGACGCAAAAATCTGAAGACTCCTTCCAGAGTGTAGAGTTTTGAAGATGATCCAGGTTGCGTCTCCGTCTAAACGGCTAAACCAAAGATCCTTGATTACCTCTCTGGCTAAACTGTCAATTAGAATGTCTGCGCGTGACGTACCGGGGTTCTATCACACCACCACCCAGCGGTCTGGAATGCATATCCAATCAATATCACATACTTTTTAAGCCTTCATCTAAAACAAAGATTTCCCCCTGAGAATGCTCGTCTAAACGCGAATAAAAAAATGAAGACGAGACGCCACTTCTGCGTCTTCTCTTTTCATCGTCACCGTATAAACGTAGCCTTAGATTGTTACTTCCAGAACCTGACTGGGCTGTGACTGTTGAGCTCTATTTGACACAGGCTAAAGGTCCTTTTATATTAGAGATAAAGATAATTTTAATTAAATTTAAATAAAGATAAAGAATGATTTTTCAACATGTCCATGTCAAATGTGTTAAAAAAAAAGATTTTAAGCCATTTTACAGTCGGTTTGAGAACTTCGAGAAACCAAGGACCCCTCAAAAAGTTCCTTGGAATCATAGTTCGAATTACAGGGGAAGAGACATAAATATCAGTTTTGGGGGGGTCAGATCATTTTTCTGATATTGTGAGTGAAAAAATATCATTACAGTTACAATACAAATCAACTCCTATTTTCACCATAGGAACATTTTAATGTAAAGCGATTTCTGACACCCCTATTGTGGACTGTACCATTTTTTAACCACCGTGGCGCTAGAAGCAACTGAGACAGAGAACGACTTCAACTTCACAAGCAAGTGCCAACATTGAATGACAAAACGCTAGGTAAATTCCTCCAGTAGGCTAAATTCGGTTTGCTGCTGAGGGCATGGGTAAATGTAAGTTGCTAGCTGACGTCTAGCTTGTTGAAAATGTGTTATTTTACAACCTTAATTTATAAACGTGTTTTGTTCTTTCATAGCTCATGTCACGTCTTCATACATTGAATTACTGGCTACTTACCCACTGAGGCTAGTAAAGTGGACCTTGGTTAGTTACCAAGGTTAGTTAGGAAGATAGACTAGTTCTCTATTTAAATCAAGCTTTACATTGTGGTGAGGTAAAATCAATTGTCATTTCCAAGGAGATGAACTCCATAGCCTATGATTATTCTCATTTTATCTTGAATAAATGATTGTGCCCTTTTGAAATTAGTTTGGCACAGATCCTGTGTTTTTATATTAGGCCTATGCACAAGAGGGTCTGGTGTAGCTAAGCCTAGGCTACATAACATCAGTGAAACCTGTGGAAACATAAAAAGACCCAAGTAGCCTGGGCTAAATAGTATGTGCTAGTATTTGAGTTTGTTTTTAATTGGTTGGTATTGTTTTTACATTCTATTATTTCATATTTTTAGCTCAATAAATGTAGTTTAATCTGAGAACCCTGATACTATCTTAATGAAATGTTATTCAAAGAGACACTATGAGGAGAAGGAAAGGGCACACAGACATCTGGCACTTGTTGGTGCTAAATGAGTAAGCAGGAAATATTACTAATATTACACTAAGATCTACAAACAATTACATTAAAAGTGTAGGTGCAGGTTTTATACACTGTTCATATGTTAAGGAAAGGGGTGCTGAGCAGACAGGAGAGGCACAGGATGAAAGCCGTGAGCAGGCCCCAGGGAGACGACAGGATAAATAAGAACGATGAGATATTCTGTAGCCTAGTACTGATTATCAGTTTGTCACATGTTTAGATCTTGTGTGTGTTGCACAACACTTGGTGATCACGGTGGGGATTGATATGGTAGTGGACCATGATGGTCATAGAAGAAGTGAAGGAGCAGTACCCCCCAATTATGGTGGGGTAATTCGCACTCTGCTTGCAATGAACCGGGTGAAAAACTGTTGTCCTGTCAGAAATGGGACAGGAATATTTTTTCAGAATTAATGTCTAAACATACAATATTCTAATGCTGTATTAGCCTACCTAATGGTAAATGACATATAGGTGCCTATCTATTTGAGCAAAATATTTAGGCTCTATTTAGGATTGAAAATCGCCATATTTTCATGTTTACGTAGTTAACGGGACTGTCAAACAAGAAGTGTCAACAGTGAAGCTGGAAACTAAAGAGGAAGCTGCATGTTTGAAATGACAGAGACAAGCCTACAATATGCCTTTGGTTACGAAACGTTCTTGCTGCAGTTAGCCGATTGCTTAGGCCTACTCATAACTAATCTTTAGGAAAGCATTTGAGCAGGGATGCTCAAACCAGAGTGTTAACTCTGGAATCCACTTGAACTGGTTATCTGTGCAGAGAGTCATCCGGCCACCCATTTCACATCTCAAGCGCATACTACAGGTGCTATGCAGCCATTAACGCAGTATGTAGGCTATTGTCTACCTAAGACCAACGCAAACGCAAAATTGTGTCAAACCATAGCTAATATCCTTATCTTCTTATCAAGAGCTTACAGATACACAAATGTTATATGCCTGATACCTAGTTTATTTCTAGCTCATAGCCTTGTGGAAACCTAATCCATTCTGGCATCATGGTTATTAAGGTTATACCAACATGCAGGTGCATAACAGGTTCATGACAGTCAGATGCTGGTCATGATTATGTTCATTATATGTCTGTTTCAAATTTTAGTATCAGGGAAAATGTCAGTTATCATAATGCCCGAGTTCTGTATTAGCCAACATTATGTAGCTATGTTTTATTACTTTTTTGTAATAAACTTTTTTGAGGAGCCAGATAAATAATTTTAAAACCAAGAAACAAACACAAAAAGCCTTATAGCTAGTGTAATCAAACATCAATGCATCGGTAATATACCTAGGTAAAATATTAGAACATGTTGCAGCAGAATAAGTAGGCCTATCGGAATATTTAAATTGGCCCATGACCTGCTGGCCCTGCCCTGCCTTCTGCAATCCCCCCCTTCGTCTCTCATCTTAAGCATGTGCCAGCTCCAGTTCACGCATGTAGGGTGCAATTAGCAAGTGTATCCTATTTGGCCCGACTGTCAGCCTGCGACACTGAAGAATGGGAATAAATATTTATGTGTATTAGCATGACAGAGACACCTCACAAAGCCTGTTAATGAAGCCACTGCATGTGGCCACCTGAAGCATGTATGCACATAGGTATTGGCCCATTTGTCAAGCAAGGAGACCTAATTATCTCATGCCGGTCTAATATTTCCTCAGTCCTGTTTGGCTGTGGCTCCTGGCATTAGTGTATGTGTGTCCAAGCTGACCGCCAAATCTACTGCCATGATTGTGAATGCATTAAAACATTTTAGGGGGCTTGGGGTTTGTTATTGAACTGCAGCCTAGGTAGTCAGCAGGTTAGCTTCTCTGCTTATTGGCCCATCCTTATACACTCTGCAGAGACTGGCAGAAAGCAGGAACACTGTTTATTGATGTCATTAAGTTGACGACACATTCCAGGCAAATGTATGCATCTTAAAAGACCAGTGCACTGTCTCCTTCTTAATTGGGGGTAGTAAAGGCCTCCTGGTGTTCCCTATGACCCCCACACACACACACACACATTCTTTTGTCTGCTCCCTATCCCTATCTGGCTGTCTGACTTCAGACAGCGAAGCTGTTCTTGTTGAAACTTGTCCCCCAAATTATAATTTCTTCCACTCAATTAGACAAGGCAAACGAGGTGGTGGAATTGCCTCCATACTCTCAAACAAATATAGTTGCACTAGAGTCAACTTTGGCGAATTTGCTTCCTTTGAGTATATTGCCCTCACTCTGAAGGCTGACCCAGCTGTACCTCCTAAACTATGGACTGGCTTTCTCGACCAGTTTTCTGAACTTATGTCGCTCATCATCACTAGCTATGATCGGATAATTGTAAATGGCGACTTTAATATTCATGTCAATAAGACAACTGATGCTAAAGCCAGTAAGTTCCTTAATGTGTTGGACAGTTTAGAGCTAAAGCAGCATGTTACAGGACCCACCCACAACCTTGGCAACACCCTCGATCTAGTCATTTCTAGAGGGATAGAAGTCACAGACTTATCAGTAAATGATATAAATATGTCTGATCATTATTGTGTATCTTTTAATGTAGTACTACATACTCCAAAAAAATTCATCCCGAAATTGCAATCAAATCGCGACTTTGGACATTAGAGCAGAACAGCAGTTCATAGCTCTTATAGACTCCATAAATTTAGATATTTTACATCATCCCATTGATCAAATGGTAGAGGCTCTCAATCGTGAATTAGGCGCTCTGCTTGACAGAGTGGCACCCTTAAAGACTAAAAAAAGGCCCTGTAGCAAACTGACACCTTGGATGAACGAAAATATCCATGATCTAAAAAAATCATGTAGAAAAGCTGAGAGAACATGGAGAAAAACTAAGTTACAGGTTCACCGTGCCATTCTAAAAGAAAAAATAGCAAATTATAATAGAGCTATTCGGAATGAGAGAAGGAACCACTTCTCTAAGGTAATTGCTGAAAACAGTGGAAACTCTAGGGTGTTGTTCTCTACCATTGATAGGCTATTGCATCAAACACCTTTTGATACACTCAGTCAGGCATCCTCTCTAAGATCCGAAGAATTTGCAGACTTCTTAAAAAACAAAGTCATTTCTATAAGGGAGGCTATTGGTAACACAAGTAATATGTTTGATAGTACACCCAAAAACAGCCCCCCAAAATTAAGGTCCTTAAGCACTATTACTCAATCTGAGCTTGGTAAAATTATAACTAAAACCGGCTCCTCAACATGTGTTTTAGATCCAATCCCTACTAGATTCCTCAAAAAAGTATATGATAGCTTAGCTCCCTTTATTCTCAAGGTAATAAATACCTCATTAGAAACAGGTATATTTCCAACTGCTTTTAAAACCGCTGTTGTGAAACCTTTACTTAAAAAGTCAAATCTTGACCATACCAATCTGAGCAACTACAGGCCTATATCAAATCTACCGTTGTCAAGCCTCGGTGTCATCTTAGATGCAGAGTTAAGTTTTAAGCCCCATATCAGTAAAGTTACTCAGACAGCCTATTTCCACTTGAAAAACATTGTCAAAGTGCGGCCCTTTTTAACTCAACAAGATGCAGAAAAACTAATTCATGCCTTTATCACTAGCAGGTTAGACTACTGCAATGCACTTTTCACTGGTCTTCCCAAAAACATCCAATTGAATTGGCACTCATACAGAACTCTGCGGCTAGACTTTTAACTAAGACTAAGAAGAGAGAACACATCACCCCTGTGTTGGCTGAACTGCACTGGCTCCCTATTTCCTATAGAATTGATTTTAAGCTTATGTTAATTACTTACAAAGCTCTGAATGGCATAGCACCGTCATATATCTCTTATCAACCACAAAGGAAACTTAGATCATCCAATTCTATGGCGTGCTTGTGGGGGGTAAGAGGGTTAAGGCTGCCAATCTTATGACATGTCATTTTCTATATTTTGTTGTTGCTGAGTGGATCATAAACGGCCCCTAGCAATGAAGAAAAGTGATTGATAATGACTGACTGACTATTATTGTGTTACATGCTTCAAATGTAAAGCACTTTGAGCTGCATTCTGTGTATGAAAGGTGCTATACAAATAAAGCTTATTATTATTATTATATTATTATTATATCTGCATAGTTATGAGAAAGCACACACACACACACACACACACACACACACACACCCCTGATTCCAGACCAGATCAATCAAGTGTAATAGTTTTGTTTCTTGAGGACAAACAAGCGTTGGTTGCTAACTGCAGTCTCTTTCACTTTCCTTGCCTCTCTGTGCAGGCGACCCAGCACAGCTCAGTCAGAATATCTAAGGCTCATTAGTGGCAACAAAACAAACAGCAGAATGGGGCCACGTCATCCTCCGCTAACTTAATAAAGTCCTAATGGCTTTATGGATATGAGCTTAATTAACGTCCAGCCACTTCTTAATTACTTATGTCGGTGTAATACTTTAATTTCACTCCTGATCACCAGGCCTGGATTGTAAATAAATTAGCGTAAATGTACTGTACACATACAACTTGAACAGGACCTCATTGTGTTAGACTGTTCAAAAATACAACTGTATATATAGTTTTAATATAGCAGACTTGAACTCTGACATAGACCATACTGCAGGCAACTATCTAAAAGATACATTTGTAAAATAATCTGCTGCAGTGGCAAATTCATAATACCAGAGAGCAATCTGCACAAAACTAGGCCTCAGATTTCTCCAGTAGCTAGAGGCGTTTGAGAGTTGCGTACAGGGCAGACAGCCTAAACAAGTCAAGTAAAACCGAGTTACTAGAAAATCCATGCCATCGTCTGCATGTCAACAGTGAAGCAAACAAGGCCATTTTGCCACGTTTGGCAAATCTCAAGAAAAATGGACAGGACTCATGCGAGACACAAGCCATGGTTTAACATCACAGTGTTTTATTCACACTGCCATGTGTTCACATTTTCCTTTGGCAACATTTTTCTGATTTTTACCTTTGAACTGGAAAAAAACGCATTATGATGGCAGCGTCCACCATGTGTGGAAAGTGTGTGTCTGTTTGTGCGTGTGTGTATGTATGTGTGTGTGTGTGTGTGTCTAATGGATGACACACTGGCCTCCAAATCCAAACTTTTCTGCGAGTTACTTAGGCCCAGGCTAAGTGCTCTTCCAGGGGCGTGCTTCACTGATGATGGCGGGTAAATATCTATCACCCTGTCATCTGGACAGCCTCTCTCCGAGCCTCTCTCTGTCAGAGAGTAGACACTAATGGAGGCTCGTCCTTTCTGCTCAGTGTGGTCGCTGCTCTGTCTCACTCCCTCTCCCTCTCTTCCACTTTTACTCCTTTTTGCTTTCTTCCTCTTTTTCTTAAGTCGCTTTCATTATTGTCTCCTGAAGTGCCTTGCTCTTGTCTTACCACATACAAAGGGATATGCATAGAGGATGTATGCACACAAGACGTCACAATCACAGACATGTTATTCGGCTGCCTACAGTATACTGTATAGAGAAGACACAGTGACATTTGGTAAAACACGCACGCAAGCAGGCACGCACACACGCACACATACACACACGCACACACACACACACACATACATAGACACAAATACACACATACACACAGCACTCACCTGGCTCAGCTCTATCTCGTTACAGATGTAGTCTCAGATTGGTCTTGTCCAGGTCTTGACACAGTCTCACCCAACACAGGAGGCCTTGTCCTCATATTGATGGTTTGCGGGGCCACTAATAGTGGCTCTCGCTCCCGGCTGGGGCGAGTCCTCCCTGCCTTGATTGCTTAGCTGTGGGTGCGGACAGAGGAGCCTGTAGAAAATCAATAAGGGCACAGGGCCTCGGCTTCCTTTTCTTAATAAAAGTTGGATATTATTTGTCACATGGTGAGTTGGGGGCGATCGGGCAGGGGTTGTTATTACTTACCCTGTGGTGCTAGGTTGCGCCGCGTCGGTGTCAGCGCTACGAAAGGACGCGTGGATGGTTATTAGAAGAGGATCATATTGCCTTAATATTGCCTCGTTCATCGAATGCTCTCTCTCTCTCTCCCTTTCACTCTCTCACTCATTGCTCCCTTTCCTTCACAAGCTCGTTCTGAAGTCTTGAGACACTGGAGGCGTCCGTCTCTCTCTTGAGGTTGTGCTGTTTAAAAAAAAGAAAAGACACCTTGTGAGCAAACTCTGCCTCCGTGGTGCTCCTACATCTGCAGTCTACAGTACATCTCTACGTCTGACGCTGTTGAGAACATTGCTGAAATGTTCAATATAGAACTATACTGTAACTATAAGACTGTCACTGTATATTTAAGACAAAATCAGAGTCATTACTGTTGTCATTTATATTTTTGGATGGGACATGTTTGAGCATGAAATTACACATTTAACACAAACTAAAATGTCCTTTCTTGCCAGAAAAGGATTTAATTCTGAGATCTCTCTGACCTCCCTGAGCAATCTGTTTAGTCTGAGGGACAGATCTCAAGCTTTATTTGACAACTCCCCACCATGTTTCATCGGCTCCACTCTTTATATTTGTCTCTCTATAATTGGTTTTTCTATCTCCTGAAATTAAATTTAAATCAGCAATCAGCATCAAATTATGTTAATAAGATCTCTTTAAGAGGATCATTATCTACCAAGTTGTTTTAAATAGTACGGTTGAGCTTGCTTTACTCAACTTTCACAATTTTTGCTGTCAAATTGTACTGTATCTTTTGCATCAAAGCCCCCGGGGAGAGCTTTTGAATGAAGCAGAATATCTTTTTTGGAGATTGCACCAAATTTAGCTTTATCTTTCCTTGGGTAAAAAATTTGCTATTGCTAAATATGTCATTAAGTTGTTGAATTCTCGCATCAGATCTATGGCGCGTATACATCAACTCTCTCAGGAGGAGAGAGCTTGGCAATGCGATCCCACAGCCCTTTATGCTTTCTATCCCTGTTCATCTGAAGTACAACAGAGCAGAGAAAGTGATATGCTCCCAGTTATTACAAAAGCATTTTTTCTCTACACCAGCAATGAATTTGCTCAAAGGACATTCCTTTATTGATATATGATCTTCTTAAATAATTACATTTGTATCAAAATCATTATCCATCACATTTGGATACACACAGCCATTTATTTAAAAGTTGACTCACTAATGAGGCATTTTGCAGTATTTACAGTATTTGTTGGTTTTAAAACTTTGTAGTGAGTCTTTGAACTGACCACAAGTAAGACAACAGACAGCAGGTCATCCTTGCAGTCCATCCACTCGGCCACCATGTTTTATGGTGTGGTGTTGCACTCCCTTGGGAAATAAATGTGTTTGAGGTGGACACTGAACTGTAATCAAGCGTGGAGTTGGAGGCAGCATGGACAGAGAGATTAGACCAGAGAGGCCAGGCCCATCGCTGAATTGGCAGAGCACTTGAGAACGCTTCAGGACAGCAAGCCCATTTGACAAGTTACTGAGAGTGGGGAACATTACAGTAAGTGTGTGTGTGTGTGTGTGTGTGTGTCAGTCAGTCAGTGTGTGTACAGTATGTGTGTGTGTTGGGTTTGCAACTAGGGATTATTTTCATAGTCGATTAATCTCTCGATTATTTTCTAGATTAATCGATAAGTTGTTTGATCGATAAAATGTCAGGAAATGGTGAAACTAATGATGATCAGTTTTTCCCAAAGCCCAAGATTGTCCTCAAATGCCTTATTTTGTCCACACACCATGGATATTTAGTTTACTATTACAGATTTGTAAGTAAAGCTGAAAATATTCAGATAATTTGTAGGTATTTTTCCCACAAAATGACACAAACTGATTAGCCAATTATCTAAATAGTTGGTGATTAATTTAGTAGTTGATTAATGATTAATGGATTAATTGTTGCAGCCCTAGTGTTTGTGTCTCTCTCTCTCTTTCTCTCTCTCTCTCTGTATGTGTGTGTGTGTGTGTGTTTGAACACAAAGAAATGAGAGTAAAATGTGGTGGCCTGTACGTGTGTGTGTGTGCAGGCCTGTATATTGCTTTTATCACTCCTAACTCTCTATTCTGGTGTAGTTTATTATCAGCTGAAATGCATTTGCAATTCTCTCCCCTGTTATTTTGGTGCACTTGAGTGAGGCCTGCCTCACAAACAGCAAGGCCTATAAATAAAAAAAATGCAAGTGGCAGAACAGTCAGAATCCAAGATGGATTGATATTACATTACTTTTGTCCTTTGACTTAGCTTGTCCATTGGCCATGTCTGTGTCATGACACAGCTGAAACATATCCTAATATCAACAAATGCCTTACCATAGCCTTCTCAGCAGGGGTGGGGCTAAAAGCTTTGCGTGGGATGACGGCGGGGGTTAAGGAGCTGTCAGAGTGCACTTTGAGAGAAAATTACCTAGAAAAAAAAAACTGGAAACATTAATAGGCACAATGAGCTTTTTATGCTGAGAGCAACCATAGCTCATAACCATTGAATGTGTTCAGTGCATGTATATACATATGAGAATCTAAGTGGAGTCTTTCATGAAGCTGTTTGTTTGAAGGTATAGGAAGAGATAATGAGAGGGACTTCATGTTAAGTAATGTGATTTTGTGTGATCACTCACTCAGGTATTTTTATGACACAGTAGTAATAGCATCCACAAATCCTTTCAAATGGGGAAGAATAATTTTTCTTTGCAGTGCAGTGGGAGAAAAAACACATTCTCCAGGGATGTAAAACACCAACGCACAGCACTCTTGTTTATCAGCGTATCCTCAGACTTCAAGGTTCACAGACATTACCCTTTCTCTGAGCTGAAGGCCTACCCACCTTCCTAACATGCCTTAAGAGAATTTGCAAAAATACAACTTATAAATTAAATTCTTCAATGACACACACACAGACTGTATCATTGTACTTCTAATTGCTTGACTAGTTTGCTTCCTCAGGAGCAAAAGACACTCATGTCAAATTCCCATATGTGCATATTTTCTATATTTGCTGCTCGCTGACAGAAGCTGTTTACTCAATTCTAAATATCCTCACGAATTGCCTAAATCACCCATGATAAAAGGAATGGGATGTATTAAAGTGCACTGACAGATAAGAAAGGGACTCATTGGCTAGTTATTTAGACTTTTAACTATCACTTAAAGCCTTCGACAGGGGAGAAGGGAGAGAGAAAGAGTATTTCTGAATGAGAAAAGAGGGAGAGAACAGAGAGTAGGAAAGAGAGAACAAGGCCTTCCTCTGTCTCATCTCATTCACCTGTGAGTAGGCCTGACCCCTGGCTGACCCCTACCATCACTTCTACTCTTCTAACTAGACCAACCCTCTGACTTTCCTTGACAAAACCTTACCATCCCATTTCAGATCCTGAGGGGTGGCATCTTTCTCACCTTTTTCACCGCTGCTTTATGTTACCAAGTGTTTCATTTAATTCTAAAATAAAATATTAATAAGAACAAGTCAGTCTAAACTAATAAACTAGCCAATTATTTAGTGCTTGAGGCTCTCCAGATAAAACGCCTGGTGTAATTAAAATGATTTAGTGTGAGGTGTTCAAAGGTAATGCATCCGTATTCAAAAGGAATTAGTCAAACAGCTGCTAAATTTAGTTAATCAGCTGTCAAGGCACTGCAATGCACTACTTCACCACCACATACACTACGCTGTATAGGATGAAGTTAATTGGGCAACAACAGATTGAGCTAAGAGCGATAAAAGTAACAGATCACCACCAAGCTCCATAGAACATCTAAACCCTTACTGTATGTCATGTGCGGTTACCACAATGGCTTATTGTGCCACTCACTCTTGTGCATATTGCACATGTTAATCATTTGACTTCATTGTTATTTTTTCCCTCATGCCAGATTATTTTGAAGGTGCTGCCATAAATATAACAGATGGGACTCTGCAGATATTCTTTATGTGATTATTAGAAATTGATGTCATAGTATTAACAAGGTTGTTAGGTGCACTTTAGTGCCTCTCTGTTGCATGGCAGCATATGGAGTCAGAAACAGCTGATCCTACAGAGGGTCATCATCTTCTCTGTATTGTGTGAGGCAAACAGAAAAAGTGACCATAGCAATATGATTGATGAGCTGCTAAACTATTCCTTTTGCATTCGGTATCATATTGAGCTATTAAAGGGGGGAAAAAGAAATAAAGCAAGAAGAAATGGACCAAAAATAATGGTAACAAAATAATATGAGGACACTTCATGAAGTTAAGCCTTCAAATGGGCCAAATGTCTCCTGTTCCTTGATGTGTGGGGATGAGTTGTAGGTCTCAGGAGGGGGGTTAAGAGCGATGACGGCGGTGCGCCTCCCCTGTAAGATCCGTCTTCCCTCTCCTCCCTCGCTCCTGTGACATGCTCGACGGTCCTGCCCTCAGCTGCCTTCCGCTCGCTGCCTGGGATTTATCCCTTATTTTATTTCTAATGCGCGCATTTAAAGTCATTATGGTGTAAATACGAGTGGAGCGGGATTGGGTTCCATTAGCATATGCCCCCCCCCCCACTCACCCACATGAGTATTAGAGATATGATGCTTTTTTTTTGGGTGGGGTAGGAGTGGGGGTGCAGGGGATCTGTCTCCTATTAGTGACACAGGAGAATTGCATTACAGACAGACGCATGTGCTCTCCAATCATCCTGGATTGGCCCCGGCCCTGGGAGCTTGTGTTTTAATGTGAGCACACTGCCTGGCGCGTGTCAGATAAAGTCAGAATTATGACGGGACCTCTTAGCATAATTCCCCTCTGTTTGTTCATATTTTTTCCATATCTCCATGCATTTACACGTGTACCTATTTATGTGAATCAGCTCTGAATAATATGTTTAGCCGTGGCTTGTTGATGGGTGTTATGCCATAAAACTGGTATTATGTGTTTTTGAATGTCAATTGTCTATGCAGCATTAGAATTTGTTTTAATACATAGGGATCATAAATCTGCCATTACCACGTAGAGTTGAGTTTAAGCTGCACTGACAAAGACATCTTAGCACATCCCCCTTCTCATCACATGCATATATTTTGACCAGAAACAGCCAATCTAATTTAGCAACGAGCAACCTCATTTCTATGAGGCATGGTGGCTAAACAAATAACAGGGTCCACGGAAATGTGTACACCACAAAAACATCGGTCACCTCAAGCAAACCAAGCCTTTTCAAAAACTATTCACACTTATGCTCTCCAAGGTAATACCAGTATGTCTCTAAGACCTTTGACAAACTTAGCGGTGTCCTCTTCGCAGGGGGTCACATTTTGTCGACTGACACACTGCACCAGACAGGAGAAGAGCACATGTCCTACAAGTCCCAAACTCCATTTCATTTTCTTGCACGAGACCCTCCTTGCACTTATGATCCACTCTAAGTGAGTTCCCCCCTAGCACTCGGTTGATTTATTTTTTCAATCAATTTAGCGAAGGCCCTTAATGAAAAACTCTTGTGCTCCTGCCTGGAACCTGTCCCATCTCTGACATGTCAGATGTCACTGGCAATACCACGGCCAACAAGAAATGGCGGGTAATACGACCCAACATGGCTGATGTGTGTGCGAGTCAGTCAGACGTTCAATAGCGTTCAGCGTGATGCAACACTCACGAGTGCATCTCATCCAAATGCGATTTGAGATGATTGAAAGCTTTTTGATTTGGAAGTGTATTCTCTTAAGCTAAGTGCTCCCTGAGACCATCAAGGAAATTCAATTGATTCATTTGGTGAGGAGGAAAAAAGGAGAGCTTTTTCTGCCCAAAATCATATCAGATCGTAATGTCTCAACTGAAACACATGAAATTGGATGGCTGACTTGGTCACCTAATGTCATTGGGCTATGTAATTTTCTGATGGCATTTCCTGACTGAAGAAGGAAGAAAAAGGGAAGAGAGTCAAAAAAAGAAATACATAAGATTGATCAAAATTTTAATGAGTCATTTTCAGAAGTGGACTTTGGCTTGCCTATCATGGCTATGTTATGTTCCTGGGAGGGGCCTCTTTCTTAACTTCCTTTTTTCTGTGAGTTTTCTGTGAGAATCTGTCATATGTACATGATGGCATCGCAGGCTCTGTTAATCTTTTTCACCTCTCACTTCACTTGCCTTTATCATGGGTCACTTACACATGTCTGAAACTAGCTACTAACTTTACACATACACACGCACACACACACACACACACACACACACACACACACACAAAAGGACAGATGGATGCATGGATGGATGGACAGACCCAATAACAATATTATAACTATTTGGAAGAATGATAAATATCGAAATCAATATAAACCTACAAAAAATCATCCAGGCTTTATTTGTGTGTGTGTGTGTGTGTGGGGATGTGTGTGTGTTTGTGTGTTATCATGCTTTGAACTGCTGCTTGACCCAAAGGTCTCAGGCAAAACTGCTTGTAGTTTTCCATGTGGAATTGCTAAAGGTAATGGAGAGGCCAGTTAGATATGAAGTAGTGCACCTCCGTCCTGAGGGGGAACCGGGAGATCTCTTGCAACATGACTCGAGTCTACAAACAAGGGCTCATCAGACTTGACTCATGCATGGTTACAGAAGCAGAGGTAGAGTTCTCCTTTGTAAGTGGGGGTAGAGTGCACACAAGGGTCTGTCTAATTCCACAGTGGAGCCTAGCTGTGTGTTATGTAAAGCAGCATGGGTTATTGGCACATCAGCCAGCCCATGTCGTACTCTGGCTCGCTTTCAAACACATCCATACTGTACTCTCTGAGGTACATATGTCCACACAAACGGAAGTACAAGAAAAAAACAAACCAACACACACACACACACACACACACGCTTCTTAGGGTGGAGAGTGGGATGCGTCAGAGAAGCGCTGCGGGTGGATCAAAGGGTGCCTGACAGCAATGCTGTGTGCCTGCAGAGGGGACCACCAACACGAAATGCCACCCCCCTAGGCTTGCTGGGGAGCCAGGCTGTAATTGTGCCTTTTCAAACCTGAGAAAAGTGCATGGCACAGCTTCCTCTCTGACAGTCCTTTCTTCTTCTAAGAAGGTATTTGTCATTCCCTGGTATTTTGGTGACAGTGGCAACTGCAGATGGATTTTCTCTCATCCCTGAGACCATTTGTATTGTAAAGCCCCAGAGGTGGGTGGGTTGAGGCCCGGCGGGTGAAAGGGTGCAGAGAGATTATTTTGTGGGAGGATAGAGATGAGGCTGCAGTTAGCCCGCAACCTCTGTTAAGGTTCAAATGTTGTGCTTGCGTTGAGAGTTGAACAGCTGTACTGCATGCTATTGACATGTTTAATGTTTTGAAAACAACCTGCAAATACTGCAGAATCAATCTTGGGCACAGGGTTAGTCCAAACAGCCAATCCAAGATCATAACTATCATGGTGTATTTAGATTTAGTACTTGGTTTTTCTACATATTTTCACAGGGAACATCCAGCTTGTAATGTAGGTACTTTACTTCACAGGGCTGTTTGCAGAGTCCCGTGACTGCATGATGATCCATTGACAGTGTGGTGTCTGCTGTTTACAAAGCACACTTTGTACTGGCTATTCTACAAGATACAGAGATGTGATGATGTTTGCCTTTGTAGAGATTTGTGGTGTGTGTGGTTCAGGGGATATTCTGTATATTTATTTCTCTCTGTCTTTCTGAATTGCCAGTAGCAACTGAAGTCAGATTTTGGAAAAAAATACCATTGGCTAAAGGATCAGGTGTTAATGGTGGTGGAACACTAGGCTGTTTGACTGAACTCTTTACAAAAATTCTATAAAAGTGTGCTATATGACTAGCCTTAGATACCTTAAAATTGGGCACTGATGCATACCATCTAACTTATAATTTAATCTTTGATCAATATATTTGCTAAAGTAGACAGACCTTCTACAAAAAGAATATGCTATTTTGCTAGTACGAGTCCTTTAATTTGCTACAGAACAGTGTGACAGGCTAATGGCTACTTGTTCATTTGTGTCCATTGTCAAATTCTTTAATGTTCCATTTGGCTAAAGATCTGAAAGATATTGAAATAATATGAGGTAACACATACAGTTACACCCTAAACTCCATCTGTCCAACATGAACTGAAATAGATAGGAAAGTTAAAATCTCAGCCAGGCCTCCTCAACTCTAAGAGAATAAAATCTCACTAACAATTTCTATAGCTCTTGTTCAAGTTGTTTTTTTTGTATTTCCAGCTTCCACAATCAAGTCATATATAATTAGAAGGTATTTTTGGCAACTGTAGAGCTCCCCCTGGAGTCGCAATATGTTTATATTTTACTTTGCTGTTGTAAATAGCTTACTTCTCGTGGCTTGTTCCCCCTGTACATCATGAAAAAGCTTTTGTTGTGGAGGCGAAGGATTAACAGCAGGTTAAACTATCTCCAAAGAGCTATATCTACTGACAAGATGATGTTTTACGATTCTTGTGAGAGGTCGACTATTCTTGAAGTTGCATGGCTGGTTTTCTGTTTCTAGTGACTCGCTTCTAGTTCTGGTTCTAGTGACTCACTAAGGCTATGCTGTATGGCTATGCTAGGTGAACGATTCTCCTATTACAAGTTAATTTACCATCAAATTGGCTTTGTAAAGGTTATACTAAGGTGATAATCTTGCATAGTGTTCTGTACCAAGAGGTGTCATTAGCATGCCACATTTCTGTATTCATACTGCCAAAGCATTTATATAAGTGTTTCACATCTGTACAACTATTCTTTTTATTGCTTATTTGAGGAAATGTAAGTACCTCATATGTCTAGTGGATGTACTGCTGGATATCCATAGTGGACTGCAAGCATTTCTTGTGACTACACTAGTGTGCTTTTAAAGGACACCCGATGCTTTGGTGTTAGTATGACAGACAAGGATGAAAATGTGAACACATATTTTACAATTAGGCTGCCCGACTCATTATGAAGTGACTGGAGTCACTGGAGGGCATTGAGGCACTGAATCCAAGTACTTTTTCCAAATGAGATGCTATCTGTACACGTCTGTTTTTATTAAATAATTTTGTTATGGCTCAGTGACTAGGCCTTGAAACCCAAATGAGCCCACTGCAAACCAAATTTCTGTTATGAGCATCAGTGTGTGATTAAATCTAATATAAATCCTCGCTTTAGGTCCTAGGAGTTGCAAGTGTAACAATGTGTTCTTAATGTGCATGGAGAATTATTAGACTGCACTGAATACGATTTTTTCCATTAGTTATTGAAAATGCGACTGTTCATCATACAAATACTGAATATATATATTAGTAAAACAGAAATCGTTGATAATGATCATCCCTTGTAAATGGCATTCTCTGGACAGCGCCTCTTGTGTTATGGCCAGAGAACAGGCAGTTTAATTTGATCCATCTTGCACTTTGTCTTTCTATGGGATTATTAATTGTAGTGTGATGTTATGATGATAGAGTAAGTTTTTCACAACAAGGGAAACATATGTGGATGTAATTGGCCACTTAGAGATCAGTGTGACTGTAAGAACATGATGTGAAATGTACAGGAATGAATTCAAATGATGTTATATTTTTGTATTTTTTCTTTTTTGTAGAAGGGCCATCTGGGAAAAATAGAATTTCAGACAGACACTTTAGGGCGCTCTATACTGACAAAGCAAACCACACCTCACCACAAACAAAAGGTTCACACAACCAAAACGCAAAAAGTGCGCTAGAATTATGTATTTTCTTAACATAATTAATAGTTTAATCACATGAAATAATGATTTGTCCAATAAATAGTTTTATGACCAAACAGTACAGTAGTGCTGTTGGACATTTTCTAAAAACATCCAAGAATTGGCTTATTTTTCTAGTTCTCCCTTTCACATTAAATCTTAAAATAGAAATGTTTAGTGATATGTCTCTTTGAAAACATAATTCAACTAATTTAGTCCAGGCAAAGATATTGATCAAACAAATCACTCCTAGGAGGTTTTAGAAAAGCATTCCTATTTTCATGCCACTATTTCAATAATATACTTCAGCAGCATTGTAAAAGTCTTTATCACATTTTTGGCAAAATATTTATAGCTTTTGGCTGCAGTTATGTATATGCAGTGATCTGTAATCCATCATTATTAGCAATAAAATCCTCATCACTTATTCACCAAACACTTCCATACTGGGGTTAGAAAAACAGATGCATAATTTTGTTTCTAGACCTGTCACCAAATCACACGTTTTTTGTTGGTAAAATGCTTAAGACAAGGTCGTAAGACAAGGATGTATACGCCATGGTGTACACTAGGAACAGTAGCGTGTGTTTTGATAGACACATAGAGCCTATATTTATCTACCTAAAGTGCCATTCTAGGTTTTGTGAAGTGGATCTGGTTCCTTTATGAGAGATGGAGGTTAAACAGGGCCTTCTTACCATTAGTGTGTGTGTGTGTGTGTGTGTGTGTGTGTGTGTGTGTGTGTTGGGGGCATGACAGCCTCTTTTCCCCTTAGTAAGCCTTCGACATAAATCTCTCTACGGTCTGTTTGACTTTTTGATGAGAAAGTGTTGTGCAATAACGCAATTCTGAAAGGAAAAGGCACTTAGGAGCCTGAGAGGTAGATTAGCAATTTGTAAGAGCTATTTATAACCATAAATCGCAGGCCTATCAAGCCGCCCTTGTCTTTTATAGGGGTGTGTTTGGGTTCCACAGAGCCTGGGTCAGCCTGAAATGCAATATCCTGATAGAAACAGCTGTTATAACATAGGGATAGAGAGAAATAGAGAGAGCAAAGAAAGGCTGACTGAGAAAGAAGGAGAGATGAGGTTGTGAGTGTTGAGCATAAAACAAGCGGAGACTTTTTGAGAGTGAGAGAGAGAGAGAGAAAAAAAGATAACACAAACAGAAACATGCTCAGACATGACCTTATCAAAGTGACTAGGGTTTCTTTCTTATTGCCCAAAACCAATTTAAGATGACCAAATGTAATGGGTGTAGCTCTGTTAAAGCAGGAAAAAAATGTTTCCACAGGCCACACTCTCTCGTTAAGTCCCCTCCACCCCCAATGCCTGCCATCACTTCTCTCACTGCATTTTCTCCACGAGAGGCTAAAGATTAGCATATGACATGATAGATTACATTAAATCATAGCGTTGCGGTACTTTATGACATTAGCTTCTTAGCCCAGTGCTCAGGCTCATGCAAATGTTTCTCTGCCTCCCCAAGCCCTCTTACTTAAATCTGCGCCATGACATGGCACCTTTGATGTGATTATTAGCCATCTGAGAGACGAGAATTCGACCTCATCAGATTGGTGGTGGTTCTTGTAAAGGTGAGCAGGATCGTCCATCTCCTAACAAAGACCGCTTCGCGAGCAGAGGCTCTGTGTCACAGATAATTCTTCAACTCTCGGTGGCGTCTAAAATACATGTTTTTTTGTTTTTCTTGTTTTCTTTTTGCATCACAGTAAGCCGTGGAAAGCAGGAGGCTCAGCAAACTGATCATGCCACTTTAGTGAAAATGTAAAGACATAAAGACAGATAAATGAACGTTAAAACATGCAGAGTAATTCAGAGGAGAAAAATAAATACTAACAAGATGTAATACACCACTCTGAAACATTCAGAGCATTCAATCGTCAGCCTCCCACCCTCCTCACAACACCACACCTACAGTGAATCACATATGCTTCAGCTACTAATCACACATGGAAATGACTCCTGGAAATGAAACAATGTGAATTATTTCCCCTCACCTCTCTGGTGCAAAGCAGAACATTGTGTTCAAACGGCTCTCACCTTTTGGGGCTGAAGTAAAACCCACCATGCTAATTTTCCTCGGCTCCAAAAACATATGGCGCTGGAATTTTTTAGAGCAAAACTTCCTCCTCTCAGCTCAGGGGACAGATATCAAACATTCTTGGTGTCAAAGGCGACAATTAGCACCATGTTGAGGTATCTATTTTCAGAAGCAATTTTTCCAATTTATAATTTTAGAGCAGTAGATGTGTAGAGGTGTGGTGTGAGAAATAAACAGTTTTTGTGGGTTGATTGAAATATGTTCTCTTCAGCCACAGCACACAGTTGAATATTGCATGTGACCCTAATGCATGCGGCTATTAGGAATTTTTACATTTTTGGTTTCCCAATTACTGTTAGCAATTTAGAATACCCTACTTCTCACCACAACCACACACACACACACACACACACACACACACATTCCCTACTCCGCCCACAACAGTGTCTTGTCTGTGCTCTATGGTCTTTAATCTTAATTATAAAGCCATCATTACTGCGTGAACTTCCTGACTGCCAATAGCTCGGCCTGGGGCTTCCATGCTCTGAATCAATCACTCGGCTCAGCGTCGGCTCTGCAGCAGTTCTCCCCCTCTCCTCTCCTCTCCTCTCCTCTCTGAATTTTCCCCCGGCTCTTCTCCTCCATGTATTCCCTCTAGTACTACGATGATTGGGTCTATCTTCAGACCCTTGTGGAGTGCACGATCCTTACCCTGGGTCGCTGGTGTTATAGATATTGAATATTGGTTTTGGATATGCGGATGCCAGTGATATAGTTGGCCTCTGTGGTTCAGTGTTGGGAGGGCTGTGAGTGAGGGGAGGATGCAGACCAGTGGAGAGGAAAAAGTGTGGTCTGCTGGCACACAGAGGGGAGATGATGAGATATGCTCATCTCACAGACTGTCTGTGTGTGTGTGTGTGTGTGTGTTCTGAGAGAGTTCCAGTATGACGGACTGTGTATGTGAATGAAGTATGTTGAAATGAAATATGTGGGGTATATACAGTAGTCACATGGGTCACTCTGATTCCACATTGGCCAAGGCATCTGTCTCAGTATCTTTTGTATTTGGAGGGTGTCTGTTTGTATGTGACTATGACAATATAGTAGGCTGGCATGTTTGTATGTTCATAGCCTGTGTGTGTGTGTGTGTGTGTGTGTGCGTGTGTGTGTGTGTGTGTGTGTGTGTGTGTGTGAATATGAGAGTAAGAGAGAATGAGAGCGATGAGACCATGGACTGACAGGCCTGGCTGACACAGCACATGGCGGTCCTACTGCAGCGGTAGTCCGGCCATGCGAGGGACGAGGGAGGGACACTCATCAGACTGACAGGCTGAAGAAGAAGTCTACATTGTGGCTGACAACACGCTTTACCCCGACACGCCGCTGTCCATTAACGCTTCGGAGTGCTCTAGCTAAAAACCACTTCGACCTCCTTCTCATACCACGCCTGTCTCCCGCCGAATGCAGGAGAAGGGTCACCAAGAATCACTGAACTCACCACAGTAACAAATCTCACTGCACATTATAACTCATGATCATTGCTGCTCAGTTTTGATCTGTGGGCCTACAGTTGTTTCTTAGCAGACAGGAAATTCCTCCATGAAGCGAGGGTGGGGTGGAGATAGCACGAGAGATGCCCCTGCTCTCAGCTAGAAATAAGAGGGTGTTGGATGAGATATAGGAACTTTGTATGCTAAACTGTCACCCGACTTAGCATACGTTAATTTCAAATTACATGACATGGAAATATTGGAGAGCAGGGTTCAGTCGGTGAAATTCAGTCAGAGCCGGAAAACTCGTCTGTGGCTGTGCTGGAGGCCCAACATCTCGAACATGACACTTCTCAATATTTGACACGGGGCTGAAATATAGGAGCAGCCCATGTCTCGCAGCTGCGCTTAAAAACCCTGCTGATCAAAGCTCCGTGACAGGCTACGGCATATGACCACTCCTCCCTTTCGCTGGCCCAGCGACCAGCTTTTAAGCGTCGAGGCAGCTTTATGTTTGAGTTTTATGTGCCAATTAATTAGGTGCTCTCTAATATATGTCGAGAGCTCACTGTAAACTATTTAGAGTGGTGAGGGGGTAAGAGTGATTGGCGACGAAGGCTGCGCTGATTTACGTGGCGGAATGTTCTGGTACAGTAAGCAAAAGGTGGAGAAAATAAGAACATGGGGTTCTGAAGAGCCTGACCGCGCTAGAACAGGAAGAAGGCTGTTTTTACCTGTCTTTAAATGGCTCCTGTACAAGTCTAAATATTTAATTTCTTAAAGAGAAGACATGGCAAGCTGACATGAATTTTAGAGGAGATGTGAAGACATTAATGTGGCTGATGTGGTATGGCATTCTCCGTGACAGTGATTTTATGATGTGTTGAGAAAAGGTGGACGACGGCTCATTCATTTTTTCTCCATACCTTATTTTCCTTGGTCAAATGTGGCAGCCCTTCCTCCTGTAGCAGCTCTTACTGTGCTTGAAGTTGGGTTATCAATTTCCAACCAGAAGGTATTGACCTGGGATTAAGTCTAGACTTGTTCATTTGTTGATGGAGAGAGGGCACTCTCAGAAGGACATCATAGGATTGATACATGTCACGTGATTTATCATGTCATGTTGTCTTCACCTCCTTCAGACAGCGAAATAAAAATTGAAGTCATTTTAAAATGATTGTGTTGGTAAACACATAACTTAGAGAAAACACATAACTTAGAGAAAACAAATTTGAAACTGAAATGACCAGGCAGCCTTTCTGATGTAATGCTTGTTATTTTTAGGTTCTCTCGGCAACCCTGTTTGAAGACACCTCAGATGGGGTGAGTGGGATTTGTTTCCTCGAAAGGCACATCGCCTGAATCACAAACCAGAGGGCATTTCTGACTGCCATACTGTATGTGTGCAAATCCACTAGTGAGGTCTCGGTCTTTGAGTTGGAGCATTAGCCTTACTCACGGCCCCATGAAAGGCAGAGAGAAACATTTGACTCATGAAATAATGGGCAAAAAGAAACCAAACACCATTGTACCCCAGTGCCAGCAGAGAGCCTTGGGTTTGAGAGACGCACAATCAAAACCCACCAGCACTTCAGCTTTTCCACACGAGTCAAGAGGCTCAGGAAGTACTGTAGATAAGACACCATTCAGTGGTGTCCCTGTCTCATTGTAGCTTTGAGGGTAAATGTGTTATTTATTGCCAACCTTTTGCAAATCAATTGCGTGAGCTAGCGTTCCTGATAAGACCCAGCTGAATTGATAGTACTGTTCCTCTGGCAAGCCCTAGAGCAAACAGCCTTTGTGTGAGAGAGCCATGGGCAGGCCAAGGACAGACCTGGTTTTCATATACTGTAATCAGACTGTGGTGTGATCTCAGTGGAGACATTTTAAAGCTGATCCATTTATTCCATTCCATCTTCAATTCTGCACTACTCTCAAATGAGCACCTTTATCAGCTATTCAGAATTGCATGTGATGTGTAACCCCAAAAAAAAAAAAAAAATTGAAGTAGACGAAAATCTTTTTTACTCCCGTCTTTCTATTTCTTGCTGTCAGAGAAAAAGGGATGGAAAGACACGGCACTCGTAGTAAGAGAGATAAAGGTAAGGTATAAGTAGTTTAAAAACCCTATACTTCCATTTTCAAAAGGTAATACAGGTATCACTTCCCCCAGAAGCCTCACCCTCATATGCCCCCTGAACGTGCAAATGGAGTCTTGACAAGAGGGTATCAGAAGCACGGACGAGCTGGGACATTCTGTCAAGCGAGCAGGTCAAGTGTTTAGCAATGCAAAAACCCCACCAAATCAGGGCTTGTCTTTGTTGCCGTCTGGTAGATATTTAAAGCCCCGGTCTTAAGGAGGCTGGTGAGAGGGCTCTAATTCTCCTTAAAATATGTAAAGAAGCCAACGATTACGCACATAACTAATGTGATAGTCTGTGCAATCTATTAAGTCCACACTATAGAGTACCCTGAAAAGCTTTTTACTGGTTTCCGTTAGCCATTTATGAAGTGTCGCGCAGAAAACCAGAGGAATTAGCTGAACTTTGGTGAAGGGAGTGGCAGAAGTTTGTGATTTCTTTTACACTGGTAGCTTTTGACACAGGCTATACATTATTGGCAATGCCTGCGGCTATAGAAAACAATCATCCTATTTATATTGATTGTAAAAAAATATAGTAAATTGCTTGCATATGTGTTAGCTATATATCTTCAACCCCCAGTCTCTAAGATCAGGCAGCCCCCCTGTTCCTTGAACACTAAACCTATTCGAAATTGAACAGCTACAGGGATCTCTATTGCCATGAATAGAGCGTCAAAAAGACATACAGCACCTATATAGAGACACATAATCATTTTAGCAAAGCTCTTAGCTATTCTGTGATGGAGAGAAGTGATGGATGGCTCACGTGTCCTTCCCTCTTAGAGGTCCTACTAGAACAGATAAGACGAGGATAAACACTCCAGGATGGAGATCATGCTCAATAATGGAGCCACCCTACATTAGAGATTTCCACTGATTACTTCCCTGTAATTTATATCTGTGACTCCTCAATGGACACCTTTGTTTGGCTGAGAATTGAGATGGGGGCGTTTCGCAGGGTGGTGGACAAGAGATGTTCAATACATACATCACTCCAGGAGGGAGAATAGCTAATTTCAGATGACCTTTGGGAAAAGGTCAAGCTTTGTTTTGTTTTTAGGGGGGGGCCCTTTCTTTGTCGCTCGCTAATTCTCTACCACTCTCTGGCTCTATAACAGATGAGCTCTTTGTTTACATTTCAGGAGACTAAAGCAACAGAAGACGAAGAGGGGGAAAAGCTTTCAGCGAAGTTTACATGAACGGGCTGCACAGGGGCTGCTCTGTGCCATTCTGCTCTTTCGTCTCCCTCTCTGTCTGATCCCTTTCCTTGCCTTCCTTCCCCTCCGATTTTTTTTGTGCGCGCTAACAGCCATCACAAAATTGGTGCTGGTATGTAACGGCTAATTTATCCTTTCAATGTATGATATCCTGTCATCTCCTCATTTGTCTCTGAGTGGTTCTAATCTGAGATAATCCCAGTCAAATCCTTTGATTGTGTGTTTGGACCCGATCCATCTCCAAAGAAGCAATTTAATGGCCTCCGTGGCACTTGGAGTGAAGTCATTTGTCTGGAGGACTGACTGCGGACGCTTGTTTTAATAAGAGTGCTCTTCATGAAAAGAAGACGCGCCATTTAATTAGCCAAAGTGAAGGCTGCCTTGACTCTTGATCAGGCATATTCCTGGTGATATGAGACATATTTTCCACAGGGTCTCTTCATCCTCTTCCTCCCTTTCCTCATTTTTTACCATCCAAGGAAGCACTTCACTTGTTCCAATCTCCATCCTTTCACTCCCCCTTCGTCTATGCCTCTATAATTTTTTTAATGAAAGCTTGAAAACTGTGGCAGACTGCATGAGTTATTATCACAGCACATGTGAGTGTATTTTGTGTGTGTGTATTTTTAAGGAGCTGTCACGTACTTGATGTTGCCAAGTGGTAGACATTCCACAGATGGCGATGGGGAGTGATGTGTCTGTCCGAGAGACTGTCCTTTTACTTTGTCTCTACTCCAATGACTCTCCCACTCCCAAAGTAAGGCCTTTTAGAAGGATTATTTGACCACTTGTTTTTGAAATTCACACAATAAGACATGCACACACTAATAAGTTCTCACATGCATGCGCGCACACACACACTTTCACATTCATCCCTCTGTGCTAAACGCCTGGCTGGTTGTGTTTGACCTGTACAGACACACACACACACACACACACACACACTGTACTCTAAAGAAGTTTGTGTGTCTTCCCCTCCTCATCAGTGCACTTATAGTAAAGAGCTAATCCAAGTGCTAGGCTCTGCTAAAGCACAGTCTCAAAATCTATGTTGTAAAGGCCAGGCGACTTCAACTCTAAATCGTACTTCAGACTGTGAAAGAATGCTTCCATATAATGGAAAATTAGAATCAAATCATGTTTACTTAAACTGCTAATACAGGTATTTTGGGTAGATATTGGGAGATAAGGGCACATGTGCACCCACAGTGTTCTGTTTCAACAAGAACTCATAAAGTCTTCTGCACATACAGTAAAGAACTGACACGCATAACAAACAAAGTGTTGAGATAAACTGCCGGATATCAGTCCTTGCTGTTCCCGCCTAACAGATGGCGCCTGACAAGTTCACGTGGAACAGACGAAGGTAACGGCTAATAACGCATGCCAATCCCATCTAATGTGTTATTAGATGGGAAATGTGCTATAGGTCTATGGAGGCGTGAAAGCTGCTGATAAAAGACACACTTCAAAGTGAGCCAAAAAAAAAAAAGTAAGATGAGGAGAGGAAAAAAATTAAACAGTGAAGCTTGGCACAGAGCTGTCACTCAGTCATTGTTGTCCGTGCCGAGCAGAGCCTCACGCCTTCCTGCAAGTCCACCCGAATCAATTTTCAGCTCATGTTTTGGTAGATTTAATCTGTCACATAACCTTGAAATTGGAAGTGAAGCACCATCACTCAAAACCTAATGTTTATCTAGAGGTTCTTGACCATACGCCGTCATCAAATGACTTTTTTTTTTTTTTTTTTTTTTCAAACGGCTGATTCTCGGCCCTTCTGCTGTGAAGCAAAAGATGAGGGAAAAATCACACTAAAGAGAGGTGCTTTTGTATATATCTTTGCTGGCATTCATATGTAATGTAGAACATGGAGACATTGGATTCCCAGATTAGGTGACCATTGAATGAATTGAACATCAAATTGTTGAATTTTAGTTAAAATAAGGTTACATTTACCTAAATCCAGCAAATTAAATTAGAAGAGTCTATCTGGAACCTCTCAAATTATGCTTTGTTTTCCCACTGCATGATCAAATGGCAAATTACACAATTTTAAGAAAAATGAATGTCTGCACATTGGATTAGCACCCAATATTTAATTGGACATAAATGGAATACATGAATACAAGATCAGATGACAACTTGAATATGACAAGCATAAGCTGAGTCCATTAGACAGGCCTCATTGTCCAATCGGCAATGGCAACTACAGTGCCTATAAAAAGTCTTCAGGCCCATGGTAAAGTTGACTAAAAAGAGGAATAAAAAAAGCATCTTTTGGAATGGATCTTAATGCCTTAATTAAAAAAATGAGGAACATTTTCTTTGTGAATAAATAATGTATCGTAAATAAATAAATAAATAAAATACAGGGTGCATAAGATACAGGGTGCATAAGTATTCATACCCCTATGTTAAATTCCCATAGAAGCAGGCAGATTTTTATTTTTAAAGGCCAGTTATTTCATGGATCCAGGGTACTATATACATCCTGATAAAGTTCCCTTGGCCTTTGGAATTAAAATAACCCCACATCATCACATACCCTTCAACATACCTAGAGATTGGGATGGTTTTATTTCAGTTAGCCTAATAGCTGGTTTGATTTGCATTGAGAGAGGATCTTATGGAAAGTACCCCATGCCAATCGTGAGATATGGTAAAGGGTATGTGATGATGTGGGGTTATTTTAATTTAACATAGCACAGGAGCAGTGTTAGAACTGGAGATGAACGTAATAGTCCTGTTGCTGCTCACTTTAAGCGAGTCGGTCATAATGTCAGCACATTAAGATATGTTGAAGTGGAGAAAGTCAGTAAATTCTCAAGGGGGGGTGACCATGTTAAAAAGGCTCCTCCAGCCTTGAAACATTTGGATTTAAATTCCATGCCCCGTTGTGGTTTAAATAAAGAATCTGACATTAAACCTTTTCTAAAATATGCTCTATTCTTTTTATTTTTGCTTCCTTTGTTCCTCATTGACTGTCTGGCACCGATGAAATGTTTGTGCTTGTTCTTCTGAGGTTGTAGGCTCATGTATTTTGTATGCCCCTGCTTTGTGAAATCAATATGACGTTGTTCTCTTAAAGGGCCATAATTTAAATGCTGGGCCAAGTGCAAAGTCTAAAGTTGCATGTAATAACTATGCAAAATCTATTCGCAAATTTAATACCCTGAGAAAGATCCTAATCACAAACATCGGTGGGTCAGCTATAGAGGTGTGCACGGATCGTCGAATAATCGGTTAACCATCTAAGGTATGCTAAATAGGTTATTCTAAAACACACAGAATCAGCATAGCATAGCATAGCATAGAAGTCATTGTAGAAGTTCTGCTATGTCACTGTGCAAATGTCACTGTTAATTAAGATAGAATCTTGCAGTCGCAATAAACAATTGATCTGAGACTTTTTTCTGTTTCTTTGTTCTGTTTATGTAATGTATTTGTGAGGGTAGCCTACACAATGCAGAGAAATAAGCAGGAAAGAAAAGGGAGAGCACACCATGCGGGAAAGACCAGACGCTATCCACATTATACCCTTGATAATGCACCTTCGAAATATTAGTCTTGGCAACAGGAATAACCAAATAATATCTGAATAAAACTGTCTGTTATTCCAATATTTTTAATTTGTAAGCACAACCCTAGTCAGCTAAAGGCTGTGTCATGCCACATCATGCACAAGAACTTTGTTTATAGACTGACTTTGCACTTTGCCCAGCATTGAAATTAGGGCACAAAGAATTATTTTTAGATGGGGGATCACCAGACTGGTCTGGAGACATTGATCACTGTGATTGGACAATGTGGACTGCCTAGTGGACTCGGCTGACGCTAGTCACGTTCATGTGGTCAGCTGATGTCATGTATAGTCTGCATATATCATTCTGTCAAACATGTTAACCATTTGCTTGAAGAAGACCTTGTTGGGTCGAATAGTTGCCTTTTTTTTTAAACCAGTTAAATATTGGGAAGTAGTCCAGCCTATTTGTATTGTTTTTTCAGCATACTGCATACATTTGTACTGCACTGGCCTCAAAATAGGTGGGATGTGCACACACTTACATTAAAGTATTACCATTTCAAATAACTTCAACTAGATACTTTCTTCAGAGCAAAAAGTACATAGGTGGAGAGGGAAATCGTGGCCTTTGCAACGCCAGAGCTATGTATGTTGAACTTTGCCCAAATTTACATTTGCATGACAGGATCCTTGTGAATTGGAGTTCTATAAAGAGGCCTTCAGCTGCAGCGCTGACCCAGCTACAGGCAACCTCCCCAGTGGGATGTCAGTTATTTGACTGCAAGTGAATGGATATATCTGTAAGTACAACACAGCCTTGTTTCTGAAGCACAGCTGATTAAAGCCAAGGTATCTGGAAGCTCCCGTGGGCACAGGCTTGATGATTCACAGCCGCTGTTTGACTTTGAAAATGGCCTGGTGGGATTCATTCACAGGGTAAGCATTGTGTTTTATTGAGTAGTTGTGGCATTTCTGGCTATCTGCGTCAAATGACTGTGGACATAGATGCGATAGGATCAAGAAGAAAACCACTAGACACAATATAGAATTTTTTCTTGATTGTTCCAAGGGCAGACATAGTTTTTCCTTCTCAGAGCAAGAGTAAAGGGTTTTCCCTTATGTGGCAATCCATGACACTTCAGCAAGTTCTTGATATGCATGAATGATGATGGGGATTCTTTTTGAAAATGTGTTACTCATTATTTCCTGTTTTTTATTTGCTGTTCTTTTCCACCACCTACAATCAGACTTGTCCAGGCTGGCTGGATGGCTGGTTGGTAGGTAGATTGCTGTAATATGATAAAGGAAGTGTGTGTGTTTGTATGCACTGGGGAGTTTGTGCCTTTGACTGTGGTTTGAAGGCATGTGTGTGTGTGGGGAAAATTATGGAACATTTGGTATTTTCCTGACAAAAAAAGTCCACTAACTAAAACTTCCAATCCATTCTACCTAGGGTATTCTAAACAGATTTTGTCTATTTTGTCATACAAAGCCTGTCTTGTTGAAAAGTTTGTATAGCTCATTCTGTTTTGGTTTCTCTCTGTTCCCTCACAAGATCCTCAGGCAGTAAATCTCCTCCTCCTCCTCACCATACCAAACAGACAACGAAAGAGTGGATTGCCACAAAACACAAGAGACTGAGCGAGGAAAAAATGCAGCTCACTTCCTGTCAGGGCTTGGCTTGTCAGAGGTAGAGAACAGCTGTGATTGGCTGCACAAGCGTGTTCTACTTCCTTTAAAAACAAAAACAGACGGGCTGTGCTGGTAGGCCAAAGCCCGTTGAAACAGGCTGAAGTAAAATCAGCTGACAGAGTTGCTACAAAGGGACTACAAACGGACAGAAAGCAAACCTGTTATAAGAAGAAAGAGAAAGGATTTTTATGGAAATGGACCACTGAATGGAATCTGGCTCCCAAAAGATCCACGGACAAGGAAACAGAGGCAGAATTCCTCAGGAAAGAAAACTGCACAAGCTGTCTGGGTTTGGATGTGTTTAAAATCATAGTGACTGGGAAGAGAAGCTCATGCCCAACTGTGGGAGTGGGTTCATTTGTTTATGTTTGCGACATACTTCAGACTTCAAACTGAGCAGAACAAATTTGAATTATGGACAATGGATATGCGGTTCTTTCAGAAGACTGCTGTTCAGACACTTGCAAAGTTACAGTCACTGGTAAGTCTGACACCTATCATCTTATTCAAATGCAACTGGATCAAAGGACAGGAATTAACTTGAGTGGAAAAAGATTTCGTTTTTTATATACATAATCCTTAGATAGTAACCCTGGGCAAAGTAAATAAGATTATAAAAACCCTCATTGGAATCTGTGTCTAACCAATGCTCGTTTAGAGGAAGGAAGAGGTATGTAGAAGTGGAGATATCTGCTGACTGGTGATGTTAGCAATGATAAGCAGAAGTCAGTAATGTCATTTCTGACTCCCGTCACAGAGAGCTAGACAAGTCAAATGACTGATGAGAAATTGTTTGAATTTTGCTGAAACACAACAAACATTTCAGGCTAAATGATTCCCACAAGTGTATATCTAAATAATTTCCATGAAGGACATGCCTATGTATCTGACCTCTGTGTTGTATGAAGCCCTGCCATAACCATATGCTGCAACTTCAACTGCAACTAACTCCAAAAAACTCCAAGTTGCATACCTAGCACATTGTTTTCTCCTCTGTTTGAATTGTTAGAGCACAGTAATAACAAGGTCATGGGATCAATGTACAGGCAGTCATAGCTTGAATAGCTTTGTCCCTCTTTACACAGAGACTTACCACATTAGGAAGATCTAAAAGGTCACTGCTTGAGCAATGGGGAACATGCTTCATTGGGCCCTGTTTGTACACCAACAGCGTAGCTATATTGAACCACAGCACTTGACATTGGTGTCTTATGGAAGTCGATCAGAAAACATTAGTCTCAAAGTGGACATCAGTGGAAAATGGTCTGCATGGGGTTGTGTAAATTTGCATGGCAGGAACATGTGAGGCAACAGCAGTTTAACAAGCTCAGCAAAAATCCACTTGTCTAGCCAGCTTTAAGTCTGTGAGTGGGTGGTTGAAAAGTGAATTTTGAGATGTATTAACTTATTAACACTCATTGCGTCATTGCTCTTGCAAGTAGGCCTAGGCTATAACATGACTTGTAGCACTTTTAAACACAGCTCCATTTTGTGCAGTGCAATATTTAATGGACATTCTTTTATAGTTGCCGGGCGGCTGAACATCATTTCAAAATGTCTCAACAATATAAAGGGGAAAACTGTCCTTCCATTTATCAGCTTGGTAAAATATCAGACTTCTTACTGAATGCTTAAAATCAGACACAAGCAAAGTCAGCAAAATATGTTATTTACTATTTCAGCTGAATAAAGTAGAGAAAGGAATTCCGCTAAGGGCACCCAAATGCCCAGGAGCAGCCCTGCGGTATGCAATTTCAATTTCTATATTTTTTTAATAGAGTAAAATATGACTTAGTACTTGAATGCACAGATGGCTTTGTTACGTTGTGTTTATCAGAAAAGCTTTTTAGAATGCCATGTTTTGAGCAGAACACCAAATATATGCCTAAAGCCCAATTCACACCAAAGATTTGTGACGAGACGAAACAGAAGAGTACAACTTTTGCTTACTCTACCCACCTCTGCCTGATATTATGTTCTTCTGCAGTTTAAGTAAGATAAACTCAATCTTTAACCACAAAATGACATCCGCAGCATCAATAAATTAAGAACCCAAATACATACAGCCACACTCATTCAGGACATAATGAAGCACACTCGTATAAAATCAAATTATGAGCATAAAGGATGATGTCAGATTGTACGATGCAAAGACAGACACACATTTTATTGATCTATTTCTGAAGAAACCGAATGATTGTATTTTCTGACAATACTGTGTTGGGGTTATTGGCTGTGTTCTGTAACTTAAACTCTTATTTGCTGCACTGGCCCCGAAATATTATGCATGCAGGTGAATGTTGCTCTCTTTGAGCATCAGACTGACTCATGGTGTTGTATCAGTGATCCATAAATTTCAAATCAGCCCTGAAACAATCTGTCTGCCTGCAGTGAAGCTTAAGAATCGGTCCATTCCAGTCAGCTTCGCTCTTCATTCCTGGGTCTTCACCCAGATTGCACTGACAGTTTTGAAGGTGTGAAATGCACTGGATAGCAACACAATGTGATTAATGACGACACCCATAGTGTGTCATTAGTTTGGTTATATTGTATTTGCTACAGAAGTCTTTTATTCTATTTATTTGTTTTCCTAGCACCAATTCAATGCCCATCTGTTCAAATTTGTTTTCATTAATCTGATTTAGAAGACCTGTATATGATTAACTGGGGCACCTGACTTTTTCAGCTCTATTGTTTGTGGGTTGCAGGGTTTGTCTGTTTCAGTTTCATTATGACTAAATGTGTTTTCTTGGCAAGGGTGGTGGAACATTCCATATGAGGATGTTGATTTAGTGTGGATCAGCTTGTCTCCCTTAGAGGTTAACACAAAACTACAAACATATCTGTGACTGTGTGGAATGAGCTGTAATTTTTTTGTACCTACTGAAAAAATTGCTATGATTGTAAGAATAACATCTCGATGGAATATACACAAATGGTGCACTTATTATGTGGACAGAGGAGTGATTTTAAAAGAATGACATTGTGTTTTGCACTTTTTGTAGGGTGATAATCAATGGTTTCCTCATAGGACAATATCAGTTGCCATGGTGACACTTGATATCCTTCACCCTCGGTTATTAGTGGGTTTAGTGAAGTCACCTCTGATGTGAATCACATAGTATCTTCTCATCAATCTTGAAATAGCATTCAAATATTACTTTTATGTATAATTCAGGTTCTGACTGTAGCGTTTATGAAGTGCTATAACTTTACAAATGTCTGTGCACTATCTCGATCACCCTCACAAGGCAGACGCAGAATGGCTGGAGGTCTAAAACATTTAGAAGTTGGCCTGAGCAAACTCTGGTCCTGGCACTGCTAGAGCACGTTGGCTTCTCTTGTCCAACGTGCTCGACTACGATCCAAGCCATTCTGCATGCTCCGCGTATCCATTACTGGACATCGCTGAGCACAGAGATAAATTAACGAAATTGAGCCCATCAGCTCTGCGAGCCGGGGCTAAGGAGAACGCACGTAAACGTATGCCTCCCTTGCAAATTGAAAGTGCACTAATGTTTGCTAATGGATCGACCTCCGCAGCCTGTTCCGCCGGCATGCGAACAAGCTGTTTGACTCCCAGCGCGCCTTCATTTGATACTGGAGCTGACAGGACAAACATGGAGGCTCAATACACACAAAAGGTGGGGACACTGGGGGTAGGGGATAACACGGAGAGCGTGAGGGCCAGAGATAAAGGGATATTGTTTTCCTATTGTATATGAGTTGCATGAAATGTTTGTAGCATTATCAGAGAGGCCACAGTGGTTTGGGAAGTGAGAGTGTGCAGTGCCATGATCTGGCTGGGTCTCAGGTCCTAGTTTGGGCGGTTCTACTGGCTGTACCATGGTCCTGTTTTTTTATTTGTCTATTTTTGTTTTGAGTGCATGTATTGGGGGTTGGGGCGTCGCTTTTCTGCCAGATGGCTGTCACACAAGCAATTCTTCACACAGACCAGGCTAATTCCCCATTATTCCTCGTCTAATGGGGTCATTAACAACATCACTGATAATTAAATTTAGAGTTTCCCCAATCTGGCTGTTTTTGTTGGAGTTATTCGTGAATCAGCCATGCTCACATTGATTCAAGGCCTGTTCATGATGGTAAGCTGGTGCATATTGGTCTTCTCTCCCTTTCTCTCTCTCTGTCCCTCCATTTCTCCTCTGTCCTCTGTCGCCTCTCTGTCACTCAGTGTTCTCAAATGGAATCCATACTTGAACTGATTTAATGGCTGTCATCCCACAAGGCCTCAAAGGTGCAAAACTACCGTGCCAGGGTCACTGAAAAGACATTAGCAACATTAGTGACAATAATCCAGTAAAGGATGCTCTAAAATTTAATGTTTTATTAAATATTCTGCACAATGAGGTCGATAATGTATTTTATAACAATGCCGAAAGAGAGGGAGAAGGGCCGTATTTGACTGAATTTGCATGCACAGCACATTGTAGAATAACAGAGGGCAGCCCAGAGGAATGTGAAATTGAGGAATGTAAAATTGAGCCAAACTCTGATAAGAGTGCTAGTTGTAGACGTTCACTTTTCGCGTTTGTGATCCAATTCATGTATTCAGCCTCTGAAATTCAAACATGATGGACACTTTGTTAACATAAAGAAGAACTAAGAGCCCACTTTTTTGTGTGATCAACTTGTTATTAAGAAAAGTCATGATGTGACAAAATCACATGACAAAATCTCATGACAGAAACTATATCCACATAGCCAGAGCCTTTCGAGTTGATGACATCTTTAGACATGTATGGGCCAACTTTTTATTATTTATTATTTTGCTATTGCTGTTATTTAAAGTGATACTGCTTCGAGATAGATGTTGATTTCTTTAACTAATGGAAGTCCATGTTTAAGTTTAGGCATATCTACAGTAGTTGAATTTGACAACTGAATTACAATATATTCACTAACCTGTGATAAATTATTTTGTTACTAAACCCTAATTTTAACTGCTGGTGGTTATGGCTTTGGTAAACCTTTATATCTGGCTGTCATTGATCAATGTTAGACTATGTAGTTATTAATAACCCATTTAAGTCCTTTACTGAACTTTTGCATTTCCTTCAGTCAATTTGTTCTCTGACTTAACCTGAGCACAATGCAAAGGGGCAGAAAATGTCCAGTAAATTTCTGGAAACGTTCCACAAACTTTCCATTGGAACACAAGGACTTCTTCTTTTAACAATTTGCAATATTCTAAGGTCGAATTAAATAGTGTTAGCTAGCTTACATTTAGCATATCTGATATATAGTGGCTAGCTAGCTACTGTACAAATGCATTTTGATTTCATATTTGCTAGTTAAACTTTAATTCCATAAATCAAATATATTTACCCCAGTAATATCAATGTATGTAGCCCTTGGGCTCAAATGCAGTAATGCGGCTGTAATAGTCTTGTTATACTGTAGTGTGCAGGATTCTAGAAATTATATAGTGTGTGATGGAAGAATGTACAGTGCATGCAGGGGTGTGGCCTCAATAGCTTGCAGGAAGTAGTGTGGTGTTAGCCTGCGGTGAACCCAGACAAACATTTGAATTTGCTCAGCAGGTCTGGAGACCCTCCCATTGAAGGGGATTTCCAAATGACCAAAAACCTAGGAGCCAATCACAACGGCTTATCTGGCTTTAAATGACCGATAGAGGAATTTGCAGCGCTGTTCAACACAACCAATGGCTGCACTGATGGCGTCAGTGCTATACGATATGGACATTTAGTTTCTTTGGAACTAAGTAAACTGGTTGCGCCCCTTGGAAATTGGAAGTGAACGAGGGGTCCCCAGACCCATTCTCAAACTAAATAGAGATTCCTGAAGCGCTCTGATGCTAGCCGGGCCAGGGTGCTGTGTGCATGTGATTGAAGAATGCAGAGTGCAGTGTAGAAATTAAATTAAATTTAGCAACTCTCCAGTTTATTCCTGTTAATTCATGTTAATTCCTAGGGAAATCTTACAACTTTGAAAGTTCACAGAATTCTTCAACCCTAAGCACAAGTGAGAACTTTCAAATTAAAGAATTCTTTGGCTAAAAATGTTTTTTTTTTTATAATAAGTCATGTAATTGTCACATCAACGTATTTATTGTTGACTACTGAGATGTATAACCAAATTTGCCCTGTGTAGCCTGTGGTGGCTTATGGTGGTTTGTCACATGTTTGTCACAACATTATGTAAATGTTTGATTCAGAGAATGGGTGGGGAAATTGCAATGTACCTGTTTGACCAGATGAAAGTTTGAAACATTGAAACATTGTTATAGTCGAACAGAGAGTCAAGTGAACATGCTTTCCTTTTCGTTTCTGACATTATCAAGAAGACACAGATCATGTACATGGAGTCACTTCTTCTGAGTTCTGCATGTGCTGTTAATTGTGAGTACCAAATGACGGTTTGAGTGTAAACACCAGGATTGACAGGTTATCTCGTTGCTCGGATGAATAGCCGCTTGCTGTTAGTGGACATGTAAATCCTTCCTGAAAAGTTGTCAGTGCACAGTGTACAGTCAGTGCAATGTCATTTCTGTCATGCAGTGTGTGAAAACACTAACAAATTAAATATTGACTTTTGCTGGTGAGGCATCCAGAGAAGAATCAGCTGATGTTGAAGTTCGGAAAGCCCTCATTTCTGTGAAATGCATCAAGCAAACAGGGCTGCCTTGCTTAGTGGGACATTCTGTTAGCTGGATGCTAAGAGTTGCGTAGGTGTTGCTTGCCTCACCAGAGTTTTGACATGGATTGAGTCGACTGACAGATTATTTTGGCAGACAAGTTGTGCATTTTTCATAAAAAAAATCCAGTGTTTGCCAGGTGTGCTCCATTCAGTGCTGATTTCCAACTGAAGTTGTTTGTTTTTGTTTGCCGCGCTGTAGCATTTTATCCCCAGCGGCTGCCGGTGCGAGTGTATTTACCCCTACGGCGGCAGACAGAGAGGCCTTAGGGCTCAGCAGAAATTGATCACAGCCCAACAAGAGCGTCCTTAACGGCAGAGTGGAAAATAATGAGCCAGGGGAGATCGCTGTGGCGACATGGCTTTCGTTTATCATACCAGGCTCCAAAAACACAAAGCACCGCTGGAAGCAGAGGGACAAAACAATTCAACAGTAATCAAAGTGAATGGAGTGTGCCCTTCTCCAAAGTGAACACACTTTCACTATTAAAGCCAGTTGAATGATACATGTCTTGCCTTATATCTTTTAACACCACTGAAAGCTCCCTCTCCTTTTTATGTCAAAAAATATTCTGTTCCGTATAAATTAAATGTGAGAATTAATTAACAATAAAAAAAATGATTTTTTGCCCTTGGGGTGAAAAATGAAAGGACTGCCAGTTTCATCTGTGCTTTGTTTTTCATTGTGTAAAGGAGGTGTGAACGTCGTGCTTGATGGAGTGAAAGCTTAATGATAAATGAGATGCAATTCTGGCGATTTTATCTGTACACAACTGAACTGTTAATATGCGCCAACAGTGCATCAGCACAATAACACACCGTCTGCACTAGCCAGCCGCCCTGTCTTTGCTTTTGATAGCAGTATTGTTGCTATGTCCACATTAACTAAGACGAAGAGACAGAGAGACCAAGCGACAGGCAGATAGAGTGATAGGGAGCAGTGTATGTTGGACGATGTTGGAATACACAACAATGTTTTGTGAAAGAGAGCTTGTGAATGATAGTTAGATATGTAAGGGACGTGGTGTGTGCATCTACCAGTATGTGTGTGTGTGTGTGTGTGTGTGTGTGTGCGTGTGTGCGTGTGTGCATGTAGCCAACACTCAGGAAAGGATATTGCATTGGCTCTCATATCCCTGGCTGATAGGTTGGAAGGCATACATATGTTTTTGCAACTGTTATTGCTTTATAAAATACACTGTTTTGGAGATAGAATTGAAATTGAGTTAAACATAACTTACACAATTCTTTCACTGCTTTCAGTTTAGACACACCCTCACCCATACACAAATGCCTGAAAGCATGCACTCAGATCAGAGATGCATACCTTACCAGACTCAGCACCAGTTAAATAAGGCTAGAGGAGACATTGTGAGGATTCTTTTGTTTCCCCTTCATGTGAAAATGAGGCCTAGCTTGAGGCTGTATCTGGTCACTAACCAGGACATGCTTACAAAGCAATGTAGAGGTGAAAATCAAAAGCATTATCATCAACACAAGTTTTCCCCATGTTGTGTGAGTATGAGGGTATTCTTCCTGAGGTGATAGGGTGCTAACGGATAAAAGCCTCTCATTTGAGTGACTACAGCTCTTGAAACAGCTGTTTTATGCCTCTTATATCACCGCCCAAGGCCACAACTCAGTTCCCTTAACTTGCGTCAACTCTGATCTATACACCTCGTCTCTAGTTTCTTAATTCAGCTTCCTCATCTCTCTCTTATTTATTTCCTTTTACTGTATCTATTTACTTTGTCCTAGACAATAGATCACAAGTGGGATTTCAGCTTAAACCTCCTGCTTCTTAGATGGACCATAGTGTTAAAGGAGAAAACAGATGTTAAAGGGGAACATAGAAGCAGGGTATCAATTGTATGTTCCTCTGTTTCTCTCTCAACAAGCTTACTATTTGTCAGAAAATGGTGCAAACATGTTGATCGTTGTTTTCCCAAGATTATGTCCACACATTAAAGATATTTAGTTCACTGTCATAGAGGAGTAAGTGAAGCTGAAAAGATTAAAGTTTAATAAGCTAGAATCAGAGAATTTTGATGTATTACCCTTAAAAATGACAAACCGATTAATCGATAATCAAAATAGTTGGCGATTAATTTAATAGTCAACAACTAACCGATTAATCGATTAATTGTTGCAGCCCTAGTCGAGACACATATTCACAATAAAGTGTATTTAACCAGCCCATGACGGGAAATATCTGTAATCTAAACCTAATTATGAAATCACATCTAGGTCTCCTGGGCTATCAAAGATCCCTCTTTGAGGACTGAAGTTTTCTTATGGGTTATCCTCTCTTATGTACATCTCCTCTTTTCACTACTTTGACCCTCTTCACTCTCTTTCCCCCTCCAGTCTCTTCTGGACCCCCTCCACCCCTTCTCTCTACTGTCTCCTGCTCTGCCTCACCCCTTTTCCCTGCCATACTGACAGAGCAGTCCTCCAAGGGATGCTTACTACAGATTTCGGACTTCAAAGCCCTTGCTTTTTGAGCAGCTAAGTGGACAGTTGTGTGTCTTTTTTGTTCTTTTCAAACACTGGAACAACAGTAGATGAATCAAACGCATTCAGATACCACGGGAGAGGAGAAGAAAAGAGAGAGAAAGACAGGGAGGACTGACTGGCCCCTACAGGGGCAGCGGAGGCCTGAGCCGCGGCCAAGCTCTCGAGGCTGAAGAGTATCACTCCCTCCCCACGCCCCCCTCTCTCTCACTCTCCCTTTATGTCCGTCGGTCGACGCCGGTCCTCAGGGGCTGAGGATTCCCTTCAAGTGCACTTTTCTGAAGCGTCCGTCTTCTTCAGGTGCAACGCTCTCTGTGTTTTGTCAGTTTAGGGAGTTTTGTGAGTTTTTTTTTAAATCAGTTGAGTTGAGTTATGTGAACAGTTGTTTTTGTTGCTGTTGTTTTGGGGAATCAATCTCTTTGCAAGCCAAATGTTGCCTGTCAATTCCAGAGACAAGTCCCTGCCTCTCCTTTGCTTTCCTCTTGTTTTCCTCCTCTTTTTCTTTTCTCTCCATTCTCTATTTTTCTTTCTTTGTCTTTTTCTTTTTCATTTTTCCTTTCTTTCTTTCTTTCTTTCTTTCTTTCTTCTAGACATTTTCTCTTTCTCCTTTCCATCTCTCCAATCTGCATGTGTTGCCTTGTAAAGTGCTGACTGCACAGCTTGTTCCTTTGCTCCTTGCTTTAATTGACTCGCAGGTGGAGAGATCAGCTCACACCTGCCAAAGTGCCGCGAGAGGGGATGTGGAGATCTGAGGGGCCAGCCTGAGACATAACTTGGGGGTGATGAAGGCGGCTGTGTGCAGGGGAAAGAAATTGATGGTGGGGTTTGGTTTAGAGCTACAGATGGGATGGCTCCCAATTGCCAGAGGAGACACGAGGCCAACAGAAGTTCTGCTGAACAACAGAAAAACTCACTTTTTTAAGAGAAAAGAAAAAGTTTTCTTTTCCCATTTGTAAACAAAGGCAGTAACAGAGGAGCTGATGGTCTTGACATTACGGAGTGTTTGGACGGTTCACTGTGAAATTCTTAAAACAACGATTCATCAACTAAAACAGCTCTAGCCCATATAATATGACAATTTAATAGTGTCAGGAAACAGCCCTGACACTGGCCTGATTTTAAAACATTGTATTCCTTACTGGATGTAGGTTATCACTTCCAAAAACACAGTCTTACCACTCAGGGGTTTTCCATAATTTCTTGCCTTGTGGTTTGTCACTTCTGAGTAATGGGCCAAAGGTGCCGTTCCTGTGCCACGTTCTCTGTAACAGCGTCTGGGTGGCCCTTACCAACTGCCATGACCTGGAATAACCAACATCTGTGTGCCTTCCCTTCTAATCTCAGTAAAGTGTCTCTCTCATTTTCTTCAGTAGAAATCCTGTATTTTTTAAAGAAGTTTTTGTCACAGTGTCAACAGTGAACTCAGGGAGGCGTTCTCTGCATCCTTTAAATGTAAACACTTCTGTGCAAACACAGAAAGAGAGAGCGGGGTGGGGCGGGGGGGATCAAACATACAGGACCTCCTCAAGGTGAGACAAAGACACAAACCTAAAAGGATGAAGGGACATGACCACACACATAAACATGGAAAAGAAGACACATTAAGACACAATGAAGACACATTAAAGCATGTGTGTCTCATTGAGGTATGGGGACATGTGCTGGGACTTGCAGAGAGGAAGTTCACTAATGAGGTCAGGGGAGAGAGGTGAGCTGCTTCACAATGGAATGTGTAAAAAAAAATTCAACAGCTGGGCCATACAGGAAGCATCATGCTTATCCTCCAAGTTGTTGCTTTTGGCACACAACATCATTCACACACACACACACACACACACACACACATCTGTATAAGTCCCTTATTATATTCAATAGGCTTTAAGTCTCAGGGTTTGTAGTCTGTTGTGTGTTTTATGCCGGTGAGGTCACCAGCGTGTCTTTTAATGTCTCTCCAGAAGACATCTTTGCTTTCCAAGAGAGCAAGTGATATCAGCAAGTCAAAAAATCACAGCAAAGTTGAACTGGCAGATCAATTTGATTTTTAATTGTTGTTTAGAACAAAGACTTATGGCGTCTGAGGCCTGTTAAAACCAAAGTACTTTAAGGCAAGTCTTGCCACTTGGGGGCCATCTTGGTAATGTCTCCGGGCAGTTATTTTGGACTAACACAGTCTTAGGGGCAGCCGTGGCCTACTGGTTAGCACTTCGGACCTGTAACTGGAGGGTTGCCGGTTCGAACCCCGACCAGTAGGCACGGCTGAAGTGCCCTTGAGCAAGGCACCTAACCCCTCACTGCTCCCCGAGTGCCGCTGTTATTGCAGGCAGCTCACTGCGCCGGGATTAGTGTGTGCTTCACATCACTGTGTGTACACTGTGTGCTGTGTGTGTTTCACTAATTCACGGATTGGGATAAATGCAGAGACTAAATTTCCCTCACGGGTCACGGGATCAAAAGAGTATATATACTTATACTTAACAAGATGAGGCTCCTATTCAAATTAATAGGGAGGCATACGTAGCCCCAAATAGGGAGGTCATATTGACATAAGAAGTACATTAGGGGTGTTTAAATTTGAATTCAGTGGTAAACATATCTCATCTCAATAAGGCTAAAAAGATCTCTATGAATCTAAAGAATCTTTATGTTAACTTGCTCGTTGTGCATGCACCAACATTCGTGGCATTGCTATTACCAAGGTGACGGTGAAGTAAACAGAAGGTGAATAGTCAGTCATGCCATTCACAACAATGCGGATGGTTACTTACATTACAGGAAGGGGTGGGATATGTGAAGCAGACAACTACCATCTTGGCCTTATAAACTGTGTGTGGGATTCTTCTTTGAGTGCTGTGTCTCCTCCCCTTCTAAAGTCTATGACTAAACCGCTAGCATGAATGAATTGGTATCAAATCAAGTATCAGATGATTTAATTGTGTGTATGCTTATATTCTAAAAGTCTTGCATGTGTTTGTGTGGGTGTGTCTGTATGCATTCACATGTGAATTAAACTCGTGTGAAAATACATGTGGTCATGCACTATACTGTGGTTGGATTCTCAGATAGGCTTTCTGACATACACAAATCAAAGGGGCTATATTTTCCCCCAAAAGCAGTATGTGTTCAATTCAGACCCCAACCCAGTGCTGTGCACTCCGGCCTAGACAATAAACAGGTACTATTCATTAGCAGTGAATGTGGAAACCTAAATACAGCAAGTTTGCGTGTTTTGGTGCAAAATTTTTATATTTAAAGCAGGCTGGTGTGCAATTACCATGTTTGTGAATCTATTCATTAGCACTTATGTGCTTGTGCTCATTAGCACCTATGTGTTCATTAACGTCTGTGAGTGTGAATGTCCGTGTGTATGCCTGTCTGTGTGTGTTCAGTTACTGTGTGTGTGTGTGTGTGTGTTGGCTGTTTAATTTGTGTGAGTGTGTGTGTGGGCGTGCTCGCTGATGGGGGTAATGAGTGGACCTGTGCTGGCTTAACACAGAGGCTGATGGGGACTGACAGTATTTAACATAATTAAGAAAAGCTTCAGTCACAGTAGCATTAAATAAACACCTTGTGAAATGAACGGGGATCTGATTAGAGGGAGCGAGAGCGAAGATGGGAGAGAGAGAGAAGGAGGAAGGGTCATCTTGCAGTCACGGGATGTGCGTGTGAAGCTCCTCATTACCGCGCAGCTTGAGTCGACTCCACACTGCCTCCATCTCACAGCGCTGGGCATGTGCACACACACACACACACATACACACACACACAGACACACACACACACACACATATGCACATGCACACAGACACAGTAAAATACTAGTAAAGAGAAACATTTTTACCTATCTCCAAGAATGCTCATGAATGTGTCTGTTCACAGAAGATTTCCTACAAATTGTAAAGCAGATACATCCACATAAATTATACTTAATTGTAGTTATTCACCTTAGGTTGAGACACCTGCTGATATTAAATATCCTGTTTATATCTTATCTTTTGTCCTCATATTGGCTATTATACATTTTTGTCCTCATATTGGCTATTATACATGCTCATGTATTGACACTATTGACACTATTTGTGATATTTACTTTATGACACGTTCATGACAGTGTCATGTCATATCTTATGTAGATACCTTAAAGTAAAGTGTTACCATATTTACCAGTATCCAGTCAGTGACCTAAAACAGATTGGTCACACACAGCAATCAAGGATGCTCACGGTAGAAATGGTCTGATGCAAGGTAACTTGGAAGGAGCAGCATGGAGCTAGCATGGAGGTAGAGCTAGACCCCCACCCCCCCATGTGAAGGCCTGTGAGTGGGTTGTATCCCACCCTCTGATTTAATGGGCTCAATGCTCTCTCAGGCTGGAAGCCCTAATAATCTTACTTTGCTGTTCAATCTCCCTCATTGGATTGCCTTCTAATGGTGTGTGATTATGACCATATGGTATCCTCAGCCTCCCTCCCACCAATCCCCTCCCCACTGATAAAGACACACGCTTTAAGGAAGGCATTATAATGTTTGGTAATGTGACTGTGTGCTTAGGGTGGTGTGTGGTGGACTAAATGTGCCGCTAGTCATTGTGTGTGTAGTCTTTGTGTATATTTATCTGTCTGTGTTTTGAGGATGGTTTTTGAAAGGAGTTTTGTTTTGAAATTGCATACTGCCAGCAATTTCTAGTGAGCAATGTATAGCCCATTCTCTGAAGCTCCAGTGATGTCAATGACAACTTGCATATCAAAATAACATTAAATAAATAAAGTCAATAAAATATACATTTTAAAGTAGGCAGTAATCTTAGTGCATAAACCCCCCAAACACCTGTCTTGAATGGCAAAAATCAGAAGTATTTGCAGCACATCACAGGATCTATGTGGCCCTCTGTTCCTTACCAATGAAATCAACTTTCGAGATAAAATGATGAAGCATTTCCATAATGGGGAAAAAAGAAATGTTAACAGAGTACCCTGTGTTTAGTCCAGACAGGCTGAATATGGGAACTGTAAACATTTAAGCCCCTGACTCTGAGTAACATTACTTTCTTCACAAACCAACTTCAGATTGACAATGTAAATAAGTGAAAACAGAATGTCTTACCTAAAATGTCTTATTACAGGAAGAGGGGAGAGAAGTAGTCGTGCGATTGGCTAGGTGCAGCTGAAATATCCCACTTTCTGAGAATTGATGCTTGATTTATGTTCTCTCTAGTGAGTGTTTGATTAATTTTGGGGTTCAATGGATGCAATATTTACAAAAACAAAATTTACCCATTTTCAGGCACATACAGTAGGTGTTAATGGTTGATTAAGTGTTCATTAGAGGTCGTCTACTGCCTGATGTAATTGGCAAGTTTTTGGCCCCTTCATAGCTGGTTAATTTGCCTCTTGTTTATGTCGCGTCACGTCTGCAGCGCGTCTGTAATGTTCTCTCCCCATTTCTCTCATTTGGCGGCACCCTGAAATAAGCGACGCGTGCATTAATGTCTCGACAAAAACTGATCTCGTCAATTGCTGTTAGGTGTGACAAAATGACAAATTGACAAGGTAATAAGTAGCTTGCACAAGGGAGAAAGGCTTCAAAGATTTACGCCCAACGCTCCCCACTCTGTGCAGCATAATCAAATAATTGCCTGACGCATGGCTAATGTCTGGCTCATTTGTCATTTTGCCGACCGTTAACTCTTTAATAGAAATGGTGTTGGTACATTGTTTCAGGGTTTGTTCAAATGTAGGAAATTGCGGTGGCTGCTATTTTTTATATATATATATATATATATATATATATATATATATATTCGTTGTAATATTTCAAATAGTCAGACACCATTTAACGTTTGGCGAATTGCCATTCGCCAGTTCCATCGCACACAGTAGTTCTCTGGACATGTAGGTCTGCTGTTGAACTTTAAGATACAATTTCAATCAGCTGCAAATGAAGGTATTCAGAATCAAGGAAGAAAACTGTCAGCTCAATCAGTTCCTTTGTGGGCTGAGTCAGAGGGAAAACCCCAAATCACACGTTTGCTTGGCAAGGCTCGGTTCCCATCAGTCTTGTCTCATGTTTGTGCAGCTATTGATGGTGATTAGATGTGCTGTGTAACTTTGTATAACTCTCAGGTTTCCTCAAAACTTAATACTCATTGCTCAACTCCACACAACCTACCCAAAATACTATCTTATCTACAAAAAATATGATGTCTAAGCCTCATGCTCAAGTATTGGTACAGCGCAGTGTCTTTGATTTGGCTCCTGTTCCAGAATTCGGTTTTATGTAAATTATTAATTATAAATTAAAGGTTGTATCAGCTATGGTGGGATAACGTCACTTCTGTTGATGTTCAAACAAAACAGAGAGCTAGCTCGCTACTCCCTCCCCCTCCCTCCCGTGCAATTGAAACTCTCCTAAACGCGCATCTCGTCATTTATTGGTTGGAACACTTTATTTTGCCTTTGAGTGGTTGGCAACACTTGTTGGTAGCAATTGTTTTTGTGTACAGATCTCGGAGCCTAGGCTGCCTACAGAGACACGTTTTTTTTGATGCCCTGCTTATGGGGCAGGCAGCTAGCGGATCGTTAGGAAAGATTAGATGAATGTGATCATGTTTGGGCCTTTTTTGGGCCTGAAATCGCTGATACATTTAAATTAAGACACTGCTTGGTCAATATTTGCTGCACTGCATGAAGTGTTAATGATGTGTATCGTTAATCTGGTTGCCTGTCTCTTATCCCTTTCAGATGGGCGCGAGTGTTTCATCTGTCGGGATGGGGAGGCAACCGAACCCCTGAGGACCTTCTGTGACTGTAAGACTCTTCTGGCCCATCACAGCTGCCTACTCACCTGGATTAGCAAGGTAACCACCACCAACAAACAGCTCCTGTTGTCAGTAATGAGCTTGAAAACTAGTGGAGTTGTGGATGGCTTTAGTATGTGTATGGAAGTTGATATTTTTATAATTTTCCATTTTTTATTCAAAGTGTTTTGTAAAGTCATATTTCTTCAGACAATATGTACACATCTTCTAAAGTACTGTGATTTATTATCTTTTGGCAGAGACAAAGCCATGTACCTAACTGCTTCTAATACCTCTATACATATGGTAATTCCAGCAATCTGTTCAAATATTTGCAACATATCTGGATTTTCATGAACAAAGACATTAAAAACATAGATAAGCGCACGTTGCTGAGGTGGAATGTTGCCAGTTTTCTTTCTGTCAAAAATCTGTCTCTGATCTATTTCAAGGCCTGACGTCACCAGTGTATGAGGTGAAAGGAAGAGTGGGGTGGGCATGGGGGCGCGGGGCAAGACCCTATTATGTGGCTGGCACAGTGATGAATACTCTTTCACTGATGTGCATTATTGTGGCATAGCTATCAATAGGCGATCAATGATGAACCACTCCCGACCAGACCACACACAAACTTCACTTTTTTGGTTTTAATTAAAGAGACAGTGGTGGCACAACAAACAAGCTTCCTCTGTGATGGAGCACAGTTTGCACAAATCTCAAAACATTGGTAGCTTTTCAGTGCACTCTCTTTTAACATACAAAACCAAATTCAAATATTTTTCTGAAGCTGTTTGGACGGTAGGGACAAATGCTATGGGAGGAAATATTTGCAAAACCACTGTGTCTTGGATTGTGGGTGGAATTCAGTGGTTTCATTGAGCCCTTTGCCTTTGGGGTGTTTTGCTGCAGTAGAAACTCTTGTTTTTGCTGTGGCTACCCCGTAAACTCAGTCTCCCAGCATGCTGTCTTGCTTACTACTTACCACACACAAACACACACACACACACACACACACACAGGCATGAAAGTTGCCCGTCGTTGGTTGTTTTGTTGTTGCGAGACAAAATTGACACCAAAGTGATGGTCCTCCGCCATCGCTTTCAAAGAATTCCAAAATAGAGAAACCTCAGAATCCTCAGCAAGATTATGGTGATCAAAAGGAGCCCTTTTCTGAAGTGACAACGGCTGTTGACATGTCTCCCCCCTCGGTTTATGAACAGAACGAGCAGCCAATTACCCAAGCCGCAACGGGCCCTTTTGAGCTCTCTACATCTCGTTCGTTTGTCAACTTCATCAAAAAATAAAAAAGAAATGAGGACTCTCTTTTTGATTGCATCCATCTCTGCTTAAAAAACAAGACCCAGCTAATGTATTTTTTGCTCTCCTAGCAAATGCTTTGCCTTCAAGTATATGCCTTTGGCTCTTGACTTTCATTGCTGTGTTGATGATTGGAGTCGAGAACAGTTGATGGTCGATGATGTGGGGTCCTGCTGATATGCTTAATACTGGCAGTAGAGTGGTCTCCTCACTGTAAGTTCTTTTCCATACGGTCATGGGGTGAGTATCCCACAAGTGGCCAGGGAGAGCATGATAAAGCTCTCTCATTTGGCTTACACAGCTGTCAGTGTTAGGCCTCTTCTCTTAAGTGTGCGGTTACTTTCCTCCACTCTTCACTTTCTCTCTCCATCTCCTCTCTCACACACACACCCACACACACACACACACACACACACTCACACACACACACACACACACACACACACACACACACACACACACACACACAATTTAGAGATGTAATACTACACACATCACAGCATAGAAACACTGTGTGTGTGTGTGTGTGTGTGTGTGTGTGTGTGTGTGTGTGTGTGTCCACACATGCCATTTCCCCCCTCCTCTCTAAAGTGCTGAGGAGGAGAGGCCCTCTGACAGCGCAGAAATCGGTGATTGACCTGTCACTTCTCGTCTGATAGCCATCTCCCTGAAAAAGCAGGTCATGCGCATACGTCGAAAGTGCCTCTTAACCGCATTTTATGAAGCCAGAAAGTGTAATCCAATAATGATTGGACTCCTGAGTGCTCTGTGATGAGCGTCAAGCAGCGATAGCATGTGCCGTTACTACTCTTAAAAGCAGCTCAGACCACTGAGGGACGGAAGAAACTAAAAGAAGAAGGAAAAAAATGGAAAAAGGAAATTCCTTGTCCTTATCTAATTGGACGGAGAATGGTCACAATATAGTGTCTCTATGGCTAAACACCCAGCCTTCTTTAGAGATGAAAACAATACCACTTTTTTGCCTTAGTAAATTTGCTAATGTGTACTTCAGTTGCCCCTGCTGTGTGTTGTAACAACTTAGCCTGAGGTTATTTGCAATGACAACATCGCAAAACACAAGTTATATGCTTTGTCCCGACCTTTTTTTTATTCTGTTTTTTTTTTTATCTCAGTGCATTGCTTTCATCCCTTTTTATCTTCATCCTCTTCTCTATTTCTCTCTCTCTCTCTCTCTCTCTCTCTCTCTCTCTCTCCTGTCTCCCATCTGCTCTCCCGGAGACAAATAGCTTGGCACAAAACTAATTAGCAACCAGGAACTAGTTAAGAGATGGCCCTTTGGAAGGAAAGCGGAAAAAGCGCGAGAGAGAGGCCCGAAGGCCTGATTTAAATATAGGTCCAGAGTCAGTGACTGAGTGAGCCTGGGAGATCCCACCGCCTGCAGGCACCATTGCTTCCTGACCTTTGACCCTCATTACCAGACGCATGGCTCCTAGAGGGCCCGTGCCCCCGGCGAGGTACAAGGGCGTCGAAGAAAGCACGTTCTCTGGGTGCGCGCGCGTGTGTGTGTGTGTGTGTGTGTGTGTGTGTGTGTGTGTGTGTGTGTGTGTGTGTGTCTGTGTGTGTGTGTAAAGGGCTGGTTCCTACATTGGGCACCAGCAAAGCACCAGTGAAAGCCTGGTGTTTCTCAACGCTGCTTTTAGATGGAGGCGGGGTTGGGGGTGGCCAGGACAGGACAGGAGTAGGACGGCCAGGGCATCTGGGGGTTTGTTTGAGAAACTACAGAGCAAGGACAATAGTGTGTGTTACAGCATGCTTCCCCCGTCCCCAGAAACAGAAAGGAAAAGTCCATGTCAAACCACTGCAATCACTCGCTCCATATACAAGCATATGAATATGTTTTCCATTTTGCCCTGACAAAAAAAAAGCCACCATATGGTTTCAGTCTATTGCAGCTAATGGAAATGATCTTATGTGAAAAATAATACGCTTTCCAAAATGTGTAATCCAATCCATATGTAATAAACCTCAAAGTTGCTGCGGCAAAAAAATGGATATGATTATGTTTGGCCAGATGCAAAGGGGGAGTCTTTAAAATGCTAACAACCAACTAAATTTAGCATTTTTTAAGCACAGGATGCCGAGATGTGGCCTTGGCAAAAATTACATTTCTGGAGTTTTCAAAGGCATGCTTGTTAAGATAAAATGGTTTTATACATTGGATAAAATCACAGTTGCCCGCATCACCCCCTGCGGTAAGAACACCCTACAGACACAAAAGTACACACAGGAGTCATACATTTGGTTTCTGGAAGTGGTGCCAGCGTAGTGTTCTTTCATCAACACAATCTTAGTGAATTTATGTGTGCAAGGAAGAACTGGAGTCTAGCATTAAACCCTGCATCTGTTTGAGGTCAGGGTTGCTTTCTTTTTTTCCTTGACAAGTGCAACCACAGATTTTTTCCCCCCTGATGTTTTGCACCGTCTCTTTATGTATACACAGTAAATGCCTGTGATCATATTCTAACGTGTGCGTGCTAGATGTATTTTGCGGTTAGAACTTGCTTTAGGTTTAATGAGTTATTCGGTGTTAAGGACTGTGTTGGCCGACAGACGTAGTACGCCTCCTTCACATTTACAGTGTTAGTGATTTAAGGGGTTGTCTGAGAAACAGCTTATCAAAAAGCCCACAGAATAACTCTAGTCTTTTTTTCAGTAGAGCCATTTTAGACTTTGAGATATTTACATGCAAATATACGAATAGATAGCATATGGTATTCACAAGTACTCTTACACCTTTTGCTTAATTTAGAATGGTTGCACACATGTCTGTCTGCTTCCTAAGTGGCTTTGCTTTTGATGCCATTCTCTCTTGCTCTCTCTCTCTCCCTCTCTCTCTCCCTCTCTCTCTGTCTCTCCCTTGCCCACTCCCCCGATCTGGCCCTCATGGGTTGATAATTCTCATCATTGAAAACAGACATGCTTTCCATTCATTAGCCAAACACTTACAACAATCAGGCCACACTGCCGGGGGCCGTGGCGCTCTTGTAAAATCACATTGCTTAATAGCACTGTTCTATAATTATATGCCATTAACATCTATCAAAATGGGTGCTCCCACATGTCATGCATATAAGCGCAGGATTGGGCAAATTGTATTTCCACTGGCTGCATCTCTCTCCCCCCCTCTCTCTCTCCACACCAATCCCCCCCACACCAACACACAAACACACACACACCCTCCGCCACATACCACAACCACCATCCTGACTGTGGCACATTAAAAAGCTGGCCTGTAATTGCTCAAAATGTGACATTTTTTTTTTCGTGCAGGAGAGAAACTCTCAAAGGCTTTAATTTGAGCGTTTGGCTTTTCAAAGGGCTGTTGGAGCGGTGTGGACGGAGCGTGAAAATCAGTGGGGACGCCTGAGAAATGAGCACCGCTAATTGCGTCCGGTCTGTGGCTCCGTTGATTTAGCATGGGACTGTTACAACACTGGTCAGGAGTATTTATTCCCCCTTGGAGCTTTTACACCGAAAAACAATATATGCATCACTGTCCTTGGGAGTCACATTTGATAAAAAAAAATCAACACAAAGAAACACTGGTCTTCTGCTCCAAGCAAGTTTCTCAGGTTGCTACATTGTCTGTTGTGGTCTAAAGATTAATTTCTAATTGTTAAAAACCATAAACATTTGGTCACGTGTGTGTGTGTGTGTGTGTGTGTGTGTGTGTTGTGTGTGTGTGTGTGTGTTTTGTCATTTCTAACAGAACCTTTGTGTTTGGTTTTATGCAGGGTGCTGGCAGTGATGACCGATTAAGGTGCAGCGTTTGCAGAGTAGAGGTAGGTCCATGTGACTGCACACACTCTCTAATGAGTACACCAAACACAGAGTAGCCAAAAACCGTGAAGTCGGAATTGTTGTTTTTCTCCTCTAACAAGGCAGGTTGGACTCAATATACAGATTACATATGTCATTAGCTGGGAACACCAACTATTGGTCAATATTGTTAAATTGAAGATCCTTTACCTTTGACCCCCCAGGGTTACCTATGGCCCCCTATACACACAGACACACCCACACCGATAGAGACACCACACTACACTACATTACTCAATACAAAGATTCAGCATCTCTTTCCTCTGCTTGGAAATTGCCCGTATTGGTGATTGGTGTGTGTGTGTATGTGTGTGTGTGTGGTGTGTGTGGTGTGTGTGTGTAAGTGTGTGTGTGTGTGTGTGTGTGTGTGTGCTGTTATGTGTGTGTGTATCTACAAAAATCAGTTAGTGAAGAAGGAACAGTATCACAATATTTGGCCTGGCACGTCATGTGCATAATGTCCCGATCCACCATGCGCGTAATGTCCTGATCCGTATTCATTCCGTGAGCACAAATTTAGCACCCCTTTTTTCTCCCTCGGATGCAAATGTGCTATCGCCGCCCCCCTTTCCAGCACCTCGACTTCCTGCTCGCTCCTCCTCGCCTCCCACCACGGTCACCTCATTTGGCAGGGAATGAAGATCCCCGACATGGCATCACAGAGGTAGGTCAGAGGCCTGTCTCACCGATGCCTATCCACCGGCCGGCCTCCATTATGCCACTGTGGTGTGTGTGGCGTGTGTGTGTGTGTGGTGGTGGGTGGGGGTGGGGCGCTTCACGCTTGATGCACAGCGTGCATTCACAGAGGCTGGCTGACATTATACCAAGGCAACGTGGAAACCAAATTTATTGGAGCCATAAATTTTAACATGAGGAAACATAAACAAGAGCGGCAGGCGGGCGGGGGAAGACGTAGCAATGGCTACGAGGGACGGGTGCTGTGAGAGATCGCTCGGGTCATGAGAGAGCGAACCCATCGCATGGGTTGGGAAAATTGTACTGGCTTTGCGCTGGGTTCACTTAATTGTTTCATCTATATTCTGTGCAGTTGCCTTTTCAGTTGTTTTTGTCCTGCAAGATGTGGCTGTCCTGACGGCGCCTGCTTGTGTTCTGACATACTTCCATGGACATCCATACAGGATGAGCCTGGGCCGTGCATCTGCATTAGTGTAACAAGCACCCTGCCCATAGTCCTCCTGACACTCGTTCGTGACTGTGTGCCCTCATGTGCTTTCTTAATCCGGTCCTTCACCTCCTCCGCCGAACAGTGAGGGCTGTTGAGCCGGATGTGCTGCTGCATAAGGCTGACCTGTGTTAGAGGGACCTGGCCTGGATCAAGCAGCTCTCAGCCTCTGTGGCCCACATCGGCTGGTCATTTGCCAAGGGAAACTAGGCAGAGGCCGATCACCACTGCTCATGCAGGAGCTCTCTGTAAAGTCTGTAGGAGTCTTTTTTCAAGCTTTTCTTTATCTTAGCTATCATCGGATCAGAGTATTAGTTGATTTGCATTCATTTTTACTCACACTCTCCAACACACGCACACACACACACACACACACACACACACACACACACACACACACACACACACACACACAACACACAAACACACACACACACAAAAAGAGAGAGAGAGAGAGAGAGAGAGAGAGACATGCACAAATATAGATAAACAAACACTAGCACCAGCACCGGTTTTTTGAACACTCAGCCCCATTTCCCTTTATCCTATCTAGTCTTTGTAACATGTATGATTGAATGATCTAACCTCTTATTTCCCAAATATGAAATAAAGTTCTGTCTGATAAAACCATCTTAGCAGGCAGGTTCAATATGCTCAGTCCCATCAATCATGATAAAAACATATCAGTTGAATAAATAGATAAATATACAAATAATTTTAGGACCACACACATTCAAATATGGATTGGGAAAACACACACACACACACACACACACACACACACAATAAGCAGAAAAATGCAATCCAATAGATTATTCTTCCATCTAGTCTGTGGTATGCATTCCTGGCCAGATTTGAGTATTGAGGGCAGTGTCTGATTACGCAAATGGTAAATGATGACTCAAATCTGACGGCTCTGGCCTTACGTGTGTTAGGCCATTATTGATGGCTTGGATGCTAAACTGTATATGCTCTTGAGCTCTTTAAAACCTGCCTATCAGGATGTTGTCCTATGACATTAGTCGGATATGACATGATTTTCAGGATGAAAACAGACATTTGGGTTGTTTTTTGACATGGGTGATTAGGGCGGGGGGTTGGCGGTTTGGGGTGGGTGGGTAGTTCAATTTTATGGGTGCAGACTTTCAGTTCGCCCTCAATTCCAGAAGATTCCGTAATGGCTCGCAGACCCTCCCTCCTGACCTGGCCATGCAACCCTATACCCTTTAAATGGGAGACATTTTCAGGTTTTTTTGCCAGTTTGACTCTGGAGGCCGTTGAGAAAGGCCAGGGAGGCTGAAAGAGAAAGTTTCCCTTCCCCTCCCTCTTTCTGTGGTAAAGTAATGGCAGGTTTAAAGCAACACCAAAGAGTTTTTTGTACCTTAAAATAATGTTTCCAAAATCGTTTCAATGGTTCATCAACTTGTAACAGGATGAATGGCACTTCTGCATTCGCTTCGCGGCCCTCTATCACCTATAACCACACTACGTAAGTTTGCCAGATCTGTAGTGGATCTGTAGTTCGATGGAATGACACATAAGAAACTACAAATTTGACTTGCTTCTAATGTCGCAATACATCGTACTTTCATAAAATCATGCAACATTCTCTACCTTGTCTTTGGATGTCGTTATTTGCCTAGCCGGTGCTGGATAAACAAATGGCGTGCGTATGACAGAGGGAAACTGCTTTGGTGTAGCTTTAAGCTCATACCACTCTACCTGTCCCAGTTGGTGTTTTTAAAAACCTAAAAGATGTCAACTCTATTACATTTCTAATTATATTCACACATGAATAAAACACACACACACACACAAAGTGAGAGTTTGACAAGCAGAGAGAGAGTTTGATAAGCAGATGTACTCTCATTTGAGAGACTGTTTTCTCAGGATGAGCCCCCCATATTGATATGCATGCAGATAGCTTTAATAGTGTAATAACATTTTAATGTCTGTATTATGGCTGCCATTTAATATTTGCTCTGAGGAAGATGCTCTCGCAGATCCGCAGTGACTGTAATGATGATAATGATAATCATTCGCTCCTAAGCTGCTATCGTTTGCCAATACATTATGCCGTGCTCACCGGTGGTTAAAATTAAGAGCCTTTAGCCATTATGGCCTCTGAAAAACTCCTCTGCAATTCAGTTAATGCAATTTCCCATTCAATGGCAGGGCCCTTTTCATTTGACAGCATTTTGTTGATGCTGCGTGTGTGAGAGAGTGTGTGTGCGCAGCATGTCTGTGTCATGTGTGTGTGTATATGTGTATTTGCGTGTTTGTGTGTATGTGTATGTGTGTGTGTGTGTGTGTGTGTGTGTGTGTGTGTGTGCGTGTCGGCGTGTGTGTGTGTGTGTGTGTGTGTGTGTGTGTGTGTGTGTGTGTGCGTGTGCGTGCGTGTGTGTGTGCGTGTGTGTGTGTGTGTGTGTGTTGTGCGTGCATGCGTATACATGTTCGTTTGTGTGCATGGTCGTTTGTGTGTGTGTCTGTGTGTGTGTGCGCCTGCCTGTTTTTTTTTTTTGCAAGTGGGTCTAAAATGTGGGCCATTTGCATGAGTTATGCTAATTTGTTAGGGCAACGAATGCATTAATTTCATTAGCAAATGGCCTCAAAGCAATAATTACCAGAGTAGGTGTGTCACAAGCAATCATGTTAAAATTTGCCAGTTAATTATTAAGATTTTGTTCTGAGGGACCTAGATTTGACATGAGTTGCCGAGGGAGAGGAGGGAAAAATGAGACACACAGAGAGAGAGAGCAAAGAAGCATCGAGAAACGAAAGGGGTGAGTGAGACAGAGAGGACAGAAGGAGGGAGGTGATGAGTGAGTGAGAGAGAGAGAGAGAGAGGGTGAGAGAGGGAGAGAGAGAGGGTGAGAGAGGAAGGGAAGAAGTTAATGCATTCCATTGACCAGGGGAAGGTGCTTGTTGTTGTGTTGGAGAGTGGCAAGGGGGTGGGGATGGTAGAGAGCAGTTGTTGTGTTTAATTATTTATTTATTTTTTGTTTGTTGACAGCTCACATTTCGAGCTAATTAGCACAAATAGCATTGGGCTTGCTGGTGCTCATTTAATCCGGGGGGGTTGTAATTATAAGAGAAAGGAGGGCAAGAGCCGCCTTAATGGCCTCTGCTCCTATTGATTGGAGTCCAGTGGAGGAGGGATGGAGAGAGAGAGAGAGAGAGAGAGAGAGAAAGGGTGAGGAGGTAAAGTCAGGGCGGAAGGGAGGGAGCGAGGGAGCAGTCTCTCCTCAACCTTTATTCCCCTCTCTCTCTCCCTTCCTTTCCTCATTTGACGACCCACCCCTGTGGAGGGTCATGCCAGGCACTGGGGCTGTTTCTGCTGATCTGCACTCAGGGCCCCCTGAAGGCAGCAGTGAAGTTAGCTGGGTAACGTATGCTGGTGGGAACGCACCCTGTGCATGTGGTTCACAGTATAACCACCCCCCCCCCCAATCCACTCTACCCTGCAGACACAGGACACAGCCAGCGCTTCACCCTCCATGTGGCGTTTAACCCACTGAGGTCTGGCTGAGGGGAAGTAGCTCTTGATGATGTTAATGCGGTGGAGTGCGGGTGGAGTGCGGTGCGGTATCGTGTGGTGAGTTGCGGCGGCTCTGATGCCTGGAGAGGAGGAGGCTCTCCTGTGGCTCACTTGTGGTGCCTCTCTCCAACAGGCGACACACGCTTTCAAGTGCAGAGTGCATTCCACTCGCTCTCTGGAGCAGACTCTCGCTAAGAGAGGGAGGGAGACTGCAAGAGAGGAGAGACAGAGAGTGAATGAGAGAGCTTGTTTTTGCGCTCAGAATTTCTTAGACATACCAGTCTTTTCACAAGTTTGGCAATACTAGTCTTTGTTATAATCATGCTAATACAGCTTGACAGAGAGAGAGAGAGAGAGAGAGAGAGAGAGAGAGAAAGAAAGAAGAGAGAGGAAGAACTTATGTCTCCTCTTTCCTCCTGCACTCTCTCACCCACCCTCTCCTTGACTTTTTTCTTAGGAACATTGGGAAAAGTCCTCTTTTATGTTCATCCCCAGCAGATTAATCCACTGACACAATCCCAAACATTTTCAACCCCCTCTGTCTCTCAGATGTCTCCTCAAAGGTGAAAATTCCTCCCTCCTCTCTCTACCTCTCTCTCACTCCATCTCACAGTCCTCGCGCGTACAAAATGGGAGTAAAAAATGTTAATCATAGCTTGATTTCGAATGAAAATCAGCTTAGGGAGGGTGATGGCGATGAGGGTGGCAGCTGCCAGGCCTGTCATCTAACTAAAAGCCACCCTTCTGTCTGCTCGGCCTGCCACTCTCCTCCACTTCTCTCACTCTGACTCAGACCAGCACGCACACGCACACACACCACACACACACACACACACACACACACACGCACACACACACACACACACACACACACACACACACATACTCTCATACGCTCTCTGTCTCTCTCTCTCTCTGTCTCTCTCTCACACACACACACACACACACACACACACACACACACACACACACACAACACACACACTCATGCACAGTCTCTCTCTGTCTCTCTCTGTCTCACTCACACACACACACACACACACACACACACACACACACACACACACACACACACACACACACACACACACACGCCGCACACACACATACTCTCATACATTTTCTGTCTCTCTCTCTCTGTCTCTCTCTCTCTCTCTCTCTCACACACACACACACACACACACACACACACACACACACACACACACCCTCTAACACCTCATTTACTAATGATGAGCGCTACATCAGTCCTTTTTGGAGGTACACACAGTGAGCAAATGTGCACTCACAGACACATACACACCTTGTGCACAGACAAACCTGTGGGTTGGATGCATAGGCCAGTGAGCACCTAGCACCTAGTGGTGGAGTTTTGCTTTGGTATGTAGGTAGGAATGAACATATAGACTTCTACACATTATACACAGATACACAGACACATTTGTAAACATATTTATTATTTATGGACAAGCCCCCTAAAGCATAAGCAGACAGGTGCAAAAAACACACACACTAAAAACGCCACACACACCCGCAAAGCAAAAAGTTCACTGTAATGATGGCGAGGTGATGTGGTAGATATGACACTACACATGCAAAACTTTTCATAGCACTTACACTTTCCCAGGAAACCACATTAAACGTAACCTCACATCCCTGAATGTGGCCAACATCACCTTCAGCCCAACCTTTCCCCTCCCTTTATTAATCACTCAATGCAAATGTGCGTCACGCAGACGACGGACCAGTGACCTCTCATTTGTATGGCTCAGTCCGACGTCTTGGGCAAAAGTCATGAGGTTGCTCAAAGAATAACAACCAAGCGCGACAGCAAGTGCTGAATGGCTAAGTCCAGACACAAGATTTAATTTACATCAGAAGCCTAGCCACTATCACCACCCCAACACACACACACACACACACACACACACACACACACACACACACACACACACACACACACACACACACAATACACACATTATTCCCTCTGGCCCTTCTGGTGGGTCGCTCTAATTTCACTCTTTTATTTAACCCCCTCCACCACTCCTCCCTCCACCGCTCTCTCTCTCTCTCTTTCTCTCCATCTCCTCCCTTCATCTCCTCCTCGGCCTCCCTCCAGCCCAACCGATCTCTGCCCGTCCCGGGCGGAATTCATTTCTGCTCAGGCTTGGGAAGATCCTGAGGCTGCTTCAATCAAGTGCCGCTTTAATTGGCTCTCAGGCATTCAAATTGAAGCCGATAGAGAATTAATAACGGGGCCACAATTGGTTGGCTTACCGGTTGTAACCTTGCAAACCCCTGCATAGAATGAGGGGAAGAAAAGAGAGAAGTAATGAATTGTAGTGCTGGTCATTGTCTGGTTTTTAATTGCATGTGGGACAGGGTTTGTGGGTGTACTGTTTTACCAGCTACACATACAGGTATGCACATGCACGTGCACGCACGGACAAACACACATACGCACACATACACAGACACGCACATACACACACATGCATACACACACACACACACACACACCCACATGAACATTCACACATACGCACATACACACACACACACACACACACATGCACACACACACTTTCAAACAACATCTTGCCATTTCCTCCATGTGTATGGCTGAAAGTTGTCAGCAACTTTTTTTGTATGTGTTTCTGCCTGTGTGTGTGTGTGTGTGTGTGTGTGTGTGTGTGTGTGTGTGTGTGTGTGTGTGTGTTTGCGGTTCACTGCTGCACTGAGCTTCATTAGGCTGTCATCACCCTCACCTCTCACTCGTGTAGACGCAGGCAAAACACACACGGCCAGGTGTTCAGCAGCGAAGGGCCATGGTTGAGGGTGTGTGTGTGTGTGTGTGTGTATGTGTGTGCATGTGTGTGCGTGTGCGTGTGCGTGTGCGTGTGCGTGTGTGTGTGTGTGTGTGCATGGTTTAATTATCAATGGGCACAAGCATATTTCATGAGTCAAAGTCAGAGTCAGAGCAATAATATGAAGAGAGAAGGAGAGACGCTGGTGCAGCTCAGATGTCGTCTTAATTTTCTTTATTATTTAGTAAAAGGTGCAGAACATTATTTGACTAACGTTTCGATGTAGTCACATCTTCATCAGAGTCCATTCAATAATATGAAGACTGAGGAGAAAAGTTTCCAGCAATAAGACTGACTCTCTCTCAGATTCTCTCCTGTGGCCTTGGGTTCAGGTCATTAAACAGATGTCAGCACTGATGAGACAGCTGTGTGTGTTGCTGTCGTAAAATAATTAAGATGTGCTAAATTGGATTGGAATCTCTAATGAAACACAGAGCCAAACGAGCATGATGACCGTCCCAGTGGTGCGGGGGCTGGTGGGTTGGATTCTACGAGTCTCTCAGATCAACAGGATATGACCAGACCTGACGAAATGTTCATTGAGGAAAAATGCGCCTCTGACCATTGAACTTCTTAAGCACCAACGTTAAATCCTAACCTGTAAGGACAAGTTATGTTGGTGAAAAACAGACACCAGGAAACAATGGAGGTGACTGAACTCCTGATGCATTCTTCTCACAGCTGGCCACTTAACTGTGTCACAGCCGCTCTCCTCTTGATCATCCTTGCCCCTCGCTAGACTTTAAAGCTTTCTCCTGGATGGCAACCTGTCAAAACACCAGAGTGATGTTCATAATGTTAATGAGTGGAGGGGCACCTGCATTCGGAACAAATGCCTCTCATATTTCAGGCACTATGGTGGCCCCGAGGTTCCACCATCGTGGAAGCATGGAGGACGACACATTCTTCTTTTGTTATTGGCTTTGTGCTTATAATGGGGTCTACATAAAGAGAAACAACTGCGGGTTTACAGCCAGAGAATGAGCTTGATGAATGGACAGCGTGTTCCATTGCCCAGCTCGTAACACGTTCCACAACCTGCCTCGTGCAACATTCAGCACATTCCACTGGGAGTACCGGAGCTTGTGGGAATTCGGAACCCATGCTCCCGACAGTTCTGCTTTGTCTCCTCCCTTTTGGAACCTCTACTTCGCCGGAATTCACTGGCTGACCAGCGCAACAAAGCGCTCCCAACCAGAAACCGAGAACAGTCATAAGAACAACAATAAAAAATGTGTTCTTTCATTGAGTGGAGCTCTGTTTGCTTTTTTTCTGTCTTCCAAAAGTGAGTTTTCAGCTCTCATTTACACATTTCATATGAATTAGACGTCCGGTTCTTTCTCCTTCTTTCCTGTTCTCTCTCTATGGTGAAATGTAGACCATGTAATTGGGCCTAGTTCACATGTGGCCCACGATAAGACTTGTTTTATTTGTGTGTAAACTGATCCTCAGAGGCCCCTGTTCTTGGCATTCCCCCTGCGTAAGCCCTGCCTTGGAGCTATGACTGGGGGATTTCAGTGGGGCTGAGTGCAGTTGCAGCGGGTGGCTGTCGGGCTTGATGATAATGCCGCCTGTGACTCATTCACAGCAGCATCGGGGAAAGTGAGACGCCATCTTGGCTCCACACCCGGGATGGAGTCACAATGCCGTTGCATGGCAAAGATCAGGCGCCACAGTGTAGGTCCTCTCAAGTTGAATGGAAAAGGGAATTTTTTTCTGTCTCATGTTGGTCAGACATGCCTTGGGGTCTAGTTGTGATGAAATGATCTGGATATACCCCCAGCGAATGAGTCACATCTTTTTGTGACCATATTTAGTTGTCATTGGAATCTTGCCATTGGAAGATTCAGGACTTTACCCAAGGCACGCACACAAGTATCAAAGTCTCACCTGTAAACTTTAGTGGCCATTTCTGCACGTGTTTGGAGCTGAATGTTGCTTGGCAGGTCACAGAGTTTTTCAGAGTGATATACTGCAGGGAAATGATTTGCATGTGTGCTGTCCCATTTGCTGCTACTGCTGCTGAGTTTTACAACCCCATTGTGGGGGAGAAAACTAGATTGCGTTGTGTGGCGGTGGTAATATCCCCTTTAATTAAACTCGTAAGATACATATGCATAGATATGGCATATTACGCTGGCAGATAAAAAGTGTTTTGCTTGATAAACTATGCAGAATGCCTTTATTCGCACCAAATTCACGCGAGGCCGCATGACGAATGACAGTTTAGCCCCATGAATAATTTGCAAATCTGCGTCGATCAGGTTGGTAAAACGGCTGTAAATCCCAACGAAATTGCTTCTTTCATTGTGGAATGAGACACTCTATTTAAAACAGGTGGTAAAAAGTAACATCATTTTGAGTTTGTTGTACGTCTGCTCTTGAGCTGTGTTGGTGGGCGGAGTTTCCTGACCAGATCTACACTGTGATGTGTGTTTGCCTTTTTTTATTATTATTTACGTCTCACGCAGGAGACGGTAGCGTGGTCATCGTCATCTTGTTAACATTCTGATGTAAGCCCCTGCAGGCGTGGGTGTCAGATGCTCTCAGAATTTACAGCTCAATTTGGGAGCCTGAGATACAGCTCGGAGTGGCTGCAGGCGCCCTCATAATGAAAATACCAATCCACATTAGTGCTGCTTGCCACGAGTGAAATGTTAATATCTGTCGAAAAACTCTCTCTGCCCCCCCACCCTCCTTTCTCTAACACACACACACACACACAAACACACATATACACACAAGTAAACAACAACAAAGAAGCTGTTTTTGCGTAAGTGGCCTTTCTTGTGGGGTTGTGCAGAGTTCAGGTATGTGTTCCGGCTGGACAGGTTTGCAACATCCGGTGACGTGACCAGAGGACACAGGATACAGCAGGATATTATTTAGACAATTTAGAGTTTAATAATGCATACATACCTATGGGCTGTTTCTAGAACAATGTCACATTCAATTACAGTCATGGTCCCAGATTAAAGTGGACCTCCCCTCCATTCATTCCACTTAGGTCATGTTCCATAGACCGAGGGCAGGGCAGGATGATGGTGGGGGATTGTTGGATATGGATGCCCATGGGTACCCCCACCATTCCACCCCCAACTCCCCTCCCCTTCCAATCTTGCTGCCTGGCATCCTGTGCGAGGCTGGTTCCTCTTCAGCTTGCCCTGATGCCCCGTAGCAGTGGTGGAAATGAAAGGCTCTTTGTTTTGGTGCAATCTTCCACGGGGGTCTCCGATGTCACGCCGGCTTCGCTCGGATATTGCCGCAGCCCCTCGCAAATAATGAGGGGAAATTAATGCATTAGTGTGCACAACATAATAATAAAAAAATCACATCCACCCGCGCACCCACCGAAGGCCATGCCAACCGAGGTCCCGACGCTGAATCACACTGTGGGTTCATGGATGCTGTGTATTTCGTGACAGTAATCTCTGTGTTTATATGTCTTACTGTGCACAGTAATAGAGGTAAAATAGAAAAGGCGGGGGTGCGTGCGTGTGTGCGTGCGTGCATGCGTGCGTGCGTGCATGCATGCGTGCGATGCATGCNGCGACCGTGCGTGTGTTGTGTTGTTCTTGTGTGCTGGTGACTGGAGTGCGGGCCACTTGTCACTGGGGCCAACTGAGGCCCCGGAATGGAGTGAAGAGGGACAACACAATAGAATATCACTCACTGTCCTTCACCACCAGCCCTCTGGTCTACCATCATTTGGTGACCTTGACCCATAGTCAGTGTGCTGAGTGCAGTCTCTCTCTTCTTCAACCCTCCTCGTAACCTAGAGAACAGCTCAGTTTTTAACAGATTAGGTCTGCCAGAGCTGCGCCTTGTCTGTACGAGATATATTCACCAGATACTGGTCATATATTAATGCACACATGTTAACATAATGCTAAGTCAAGGGTTTTATGAAAGACCAATATTTAAAAGTCTTACTGCAGAGGTCAATGACAAGCAAAAAGCCAAGTCCTGAGTGGATCCGGCATGGTGTTGACACCATGAGTTGAGGTTGATTTAAGTAATGTAAGAAAGGGCCTCCCACAAGACTGAACAGCTGACAGAACACTCTTCATCAAAATCAGAAAGCTGAGTTATCGCCTGTAAGAGACTTATGCACATACAGTAATAGTGTCCCTTGTAAAAATAAAAATAAATAGCGAGGAGAGACAAAGTAGGAGATGACACACACACACACACACACACACACACACACACACACACACACACACAAACAGAAAGGGTCCATAAGGCCTTCAGTGTATAGGGGCAAAATATTTATAGTGTGTGTGTGTATTAGTCAATCGGGACTGGAGCAATATGTATGGTAGTGATATGGAATCTCTGGAAGGCCATCCCTCCCCCGGGTCTTTGCTCAAAGTTTTTCAATTAGCTACCATTTTTATGTTGAGACGGTTCATTTAATTAGGTTTTATGCCAGATGAGTGAGGGCGCGGGGCAATTACAAGGATTATTTACTCTTGTTAATTGAGGTTCCATCTTTTTGCATTAGCGGTAAAGGTTAATGTCCTTTTTGATATATATATACGCAACCCCCTCACACACACACACACACACACAGACAAACACACACACACACACACACACATTCACTCCCGCTCACTCCCTCATAGACACACTCACACACAAATTCAGAGGTAGGATTGCTGCTTACATGCTGAGGATTGATCTGAGAAAGAGATGGGTTTTAAAAATGGCACTGTCAGAAACCCACAGCTTAGATATCCATTTGTGTGAAACCTAGTCATTACCAATGTAGCTAAATGAAATATGGTTAAGCAATGATTAGGTTGAGCCAGTTGCTGGAATTTGTTTCAACTTCGTGGCATTTTAAGCCTCATATGATCTATGCGCGCATAAATGTGAATGTTCACTGCAACTACTCAGTACCATCATTGTACCTGTCACAAGCAGGCATAGTGCACCACTGATATGTTGAGCAAGCCAAGTACATGTGCAGGTGTTGGAGTAACCTCATTTGAGTCCAGGAATGATTGCAATGAAGGTATGAAGCTGTTGTATATCTTCACTGAGGGAATCCTCATAAAAATGTCATTTGCATTTATGTTCTTCAAACATTGGCTCCAGGATATGTGCACTTTATCATAAACAGCCCTTAGGGCTCCTAAGCAACTAACAGTGGAAACAGGCCAGGGTTGTTTCTCCTCCCTCACCCTCCCTTTCTCCAGTGGTCGTCTAATCCTGATCATTCTCTATGCCTCTCTAAGCACATGTAAATCACGGTGCCCACTTTAAAGTGAATCGAAAGGTAGATCTGAAGTGACATTACCTGATTATTTTTTCCCTCTTTTTTTTGCTCTTTAAAATGACCCTATTTTAAATAGGTCTTTCCAACAGTCATTTTAAATGACAAAAAAGGCTAACCTATGAGGTTAATAAATATGGTAATTTAGTAATCTGGTATCTGATTTAATTGGCTCCTGGGAAAGTACTTAAACGTGTTTGCGTTGGGGAAAATTTACATCTGCCTCAGTAAAGGAATTTGAATCTCCAGCTGTCATGATAATGCAGCTGACTATTTCATCTTCATAATCCTCTGACAGGGCTCCTTTGTGTTGGCCTAACCTGCTTCTTTCAAGTAAGGAATCACAGAAATATTCGGAAAAGGCTTTAGAAAGCGGCTGCTAAGAATTGATTTAACTCTGGTGGTGGAGAAACTGAGAACGTTTCCACACAGCACTAATGAATGTTCCGCGATAGTAAGGTGGATGCTGACATAGACGAAAATGTGTAACAAATCAATCACTCGTGCAGCGATTCTCACAGTTTGTAAGCAGCCCAACGTACGTGTTAACGAAGGCCTCCCCAGAGAGATACACCGATACTGTGTTTTAAGCTAACCTCATTGTCTTGCAAGTGTGACTGACCTTTGCATTTTACTGAATTTCATTGTGGGCACTGCACTATACAGTACATTGCTGTTTTGGATATATACTGTGCATTATATCATACTGAGTTGGTTGGTCTTACCTGAAAGCCAAACTGTGAATATTCTCCCTTGGTTCTCATATGGATTTCAGTTGTGCTTCTGTAATGGAAGCCTGTAGACTATTACTTCAGACCCACCCTGACACACACACACACACACACACACACACACACACACACACACACACACACACACACACACACACACACACACAAATGCACACAGACAGCTTGTGGGGCTTCATGCTGGCCTATTATTGCAAGCTGAATGCTGTGGGTTTCAGTTCCTTTAAAACACGTATGAGTGGCCTTGAGCAATCACTTAGTCTATGTTGTGTGTATGGCACTATTTAACAGACCATAGTTAGAGCAGAGTGCAATCTAAGAGAGCGAATCACTAAGCCATTATACTTCAACAATTTAATGGCATTCAAACTGCTGGTGACAGAAACAACAGCTTTGTCACCTTTTCTCACTTTCACCTTACCAGAATGAATTAGAATCCATCCTTAGCCTCTGTGCTCCTTTCCTGTTTCTATTCAAATGCTCAAATATCCACATATTTTCCTCCAAGGAACTTGCATTCAGAAAAACTCAGAAAATATTACAGTCAATCTTGAACCTTTTTGAGAGTGCTTGTTTGTTTTTGTACAGCAGGGGTGTGAAAGGGTGTGTTTGTGTCTGTCTGTCTGTGTGCGTGTGTGTGTGTGTGTGTGTGTGTGTGAGAGAGAGAGGTAGGAGCAGAGAAAAATGAGTGAGAGAGGGAAAGGGAGAGAGAGAGAGTTGAGGCTTGTTTGAGAGAGGGGATGGGATTTGTTGACGAGGTCCAAAATATCCTGAGTGAGCCTGAGCTCCTCTACACGGATCCAGTTACCGATGTGGGTCCCGTCAGGCAGCAGCCCCATCACCCCGGCACTCCCCTCTGTATCATCTCACAGTCCTCAGGGTCATTCTCCCTCCCTCCCTCTCTCTCTCCCTCCCTTTCTCTTTCTCTCTCTCTCACTCTCTCTCCTGCTTTCTCTTCCCACAGGGGTGGTGCATATCTGCCTTCAATTAAGGGATTACTGTATGTCAACGCTGTACTCTTTCCTCTCTCTGTGTGTGTGTGTGTGTGTGCAGGATGGTGTGTGCTTGTGGTGTGTGTGTTCATATGTGTGTGAATGCGTGCATGCGAGTGCTTTGTACACAGTGTAAGCGACGAAAAACGAGCGTGTATTTCCCTAAACACAGTCAGCATTAATGTCTCTGGTTGTTGAAACTGCATAGTGCTGCACAAGTCAGGCCTTGTCTGAGTGGAAAAGAGGAGGGAGACAGGAAAGAGAGACACAAAAAGAAAGAAGAGAGGGGGGGGGCAATCCCATAGTCCTTTGTCTGGCTCCAAAGTAAGTATGTCCTTGTCTATAGAATTGTCACCCCACATAGAGACACACACATACACACTGATGGCCACACACTCTTTACCTCTCCTACTCTATCAGTGACTTCTAGAGTGTATTAAAATAACGGACTGTGTGCATGTCGTTTTTTTGTGTGTGTGTTGGGGTTGGCTGGCCTGGTCTCTTTTGTGGAGCAGCACTAGCCTGAGGGCTTTGGCTAATGGGCTAGCCAATCCTCCACAGCCCCTCGGGGTACAGGGCACCTCCACATGGTCAACCTGTCATCATTAACTTGCCCACGCCGCTGCTGGTGCCAGGGTCTGGCACCAGTTATCGGGCGCTCTCACCCGGCGATCAAATGAACTCTTGGCTCACGAGACCCGTCTATGAGACCTTGCGGACAAACACACAAACACACACTGGCACAGGAAACGGCTAGCCCTGAGAAGAAGAGATGGGTGTTCACACACACAGTGGGGTTTGCATTCATTGTCAGTAAACAGGCAATTTTATTTGCACTCATACGTGTTCAGATCTGCCATAACTTCACCACTTGAGCTAAGGTATTTTGCCAGCATCAGTCCAGCCTATTGTCATGTGAATTCTCATATAAATCATCTTTTTTTTGTAATGAGGGGATTTCAGCCTGTCTCCTCTTGCCTTATCAGGCCAATAAAGGTTTATTGAATCACCACTGATTTGGCTCTATTCACATTCTGAATGGCCGCTCATTGGCTCGCTTTTGTTCCGCACAGTAACGCGGCGAGACGGGACCCGCAAGGACACTCCATAAAACATCGATTAGACCGGCGGGGCCCGTTTAAGTCATTACTCCCCTCTCTATTTGCATGCCGACCGACGGGCCTTTAAAAGCCGCTCATAATCCGCTCGCTCTTCCTGCGTGGATATAGCTCCTGCCAACGTTATCTCCGCATATAAACAGGGGTAATGGTGGCGGTGGCGCTCAGTTGCGGATGTGGAGTGGAGTGGAGAGTGCGAGGGCAGACGGTCAGATGGGCGCTGACGCATTTGCATTTTAACGTGACAGCCGAGTGCTTGTCACCACAGTACTACTGAGTGACTGTTGTCGATTTTTGAGGTTGCCTTGGATGACCGTTTCAGGGGTTCTCCAAGGAGCGACACACATCTTGAGTGCGTAGAAAGGCGCGGTTGAGTTATATCTTCGTCTTGGCTGTTATTATGCAGACAGCGGAGTCTGCAGGGGCAAGGGAGTCTGCACTGTGTTGTTGAAGGGGATTAAGATTCATCTTGTTTGGTGAATGAGTAAGTGAAGGAGGACACTGAAGCTCTGTCATGGTCCTTAACCAGTACAAGCTTTTTGACCGTAGGGTCTTGTCCATTCACCAAACTCACTCTACATGGATTCTTCACTCTACATGAATTTATGAGTACTACATGGATCCTTGCCCATTAGTCAGATCAAACGTCTTTTGATTGGGAAACATGGAAAGAACCCCAGCTGTGGCAATATCAAACCACAGGGACATAGTCATTATTACTGATCACACCATTACATGAGCCTCTGCTGCTGGAAAGCCAACCCCAGTTTCTCCATCTGTTTGTTTTTCATGTTGCTGAAGTATTAACACTTATTAATTCTCTAGTGTGAGTAACAAGTTGGTGTTAAAGTAGGCTTTAACAACCAGTGTAATAACAGTGGCAGAGAAGACGAAAACATCTTCCTCAGTACACCCCCTGCCCCATAACAGACACACATGCCCTCCTCTTTCTTCTCCTCTGTTTGTCTTCCATGCTTCTCCTCATTACAGTTGCATAAAGATTAGGCAGAGGGAGGGGGGGAGTGCAAGAGGAAGAGTGAGTAGAGAGAGAGAGTGTGAGAGAGAGAGAGAGAGAGTGAGAGAGAGCGTCATAAAGCAGTTTCCTGCCTGGGGGTACGCTGCAGCAGTGCAGAGTAATCTCCTATCAGTGTGGTGTGTTCATTTGGCTTAAGAGATAGGACACTTTTATAAGCGTCTCCCCAGGTTATTACCCAGATTTACATTCTCCAGATGATAAACTCATTCTGGCACCTGTGTAATTTACTAATGACATATAATTTCCAGCATGAACTGACTGGAAACGGAGAGAAGGTGGAGGAGGAAAGGAAGAGAGAAAGAGGAAGAGAGAGAGGGGGAGAAGGAGAAGGGAAAGAACAAGAGAACATTCTGGCACATGACGGGAGAGGTGCCAGCTCCGGCATATTGTGGCGAGAGGGAACAGAGTGAGTGAGTGTCGCTGGCTTGTTTTAACAGCAACTTCTTTAATTAGGTGTGCTCACTTTTTTGTTGTGTGTTTTTTTTCTCTCTCTCTCTCCTCCCTCCATATTTGCGAAGATCACGGAAGTGCCTGGAGAAGGGGTTAGATTTAATTAAGGGAAGTTGATGAAAGCACAAAGCCCTCGCTGTCTTGTGAGTGTGCCTTCCGATAACACCAAAGGAGAGACAACTGGCAGGCAAAGGCCCAGACTAACAGCCATGCAGCCCAAGAGCCGGTGGTGAGAGGCAGAAATGAGCTTTTCTCAGGAGCCTACATGCACAAGTGCACCAATCTGCTGACCTAAGTGCAATGATCCTGTTAGCTAGCATTAAATAAGGTATGGCTAGGTTGGACATGTGAAGCCTGACAGGGAAACTGTAACTTGGCTATGTTGCTAAACTACCAGTGCACTACCAGGGGAAATCTCCGCCAAGCTTGGAGAAGGCTAGTAGTGTTGCTTATCAACAGAGCTGAGTCTACTATTCTCATTTTTTTCATAGCACAGAGAGAGAGAGGGAGAGAGAGAGAGTGAATATTCAGAATGATGTTCTCTCTATCATTTAATGTTGATCTCAGCTCCACAATGGTTTTGGGAAATGAGGCCTGATCTCACACCAGTGTGTGTATGTGTGCGGTTGCAAGATATTGCCCCCTCTAATGTAGCCTATCGGTATCAGATGTGATTTAATGTAGGAAGAAATCAAAATAATGTCATACAGATGGGTGTCTGATAAATATTCCATTTTGAAAAAATAATCTTCCCTAGAGGTTTGCTATGAATCAAATCAAGCCATTTCTAATCACAAATGTGGATACCCGTGTATAGGAAAACAAATCATGGTGGCTACGAGAAGAAGGCCTGGTATTCAAACATAGCCCAGTGTGATTTATTTTGGTCTGTGTGTGAGTGTGTTTGTAATACATTGGTCAGACAGACCTCACTGAATGTTTGGTGAGCGTATAGAGAACAGACAGCCACACACGTATATGCCATGTTGGGAAGACAGAGGAGTTTTTGCAGTGTGCTAATCGTAAAAGCCTGTCCCTGTTACACAACCCAGGGAGCATGGGAGAGTCAACCGCTTGCTCATTATGAACCCTTATCTCTCGTTCACTTGAGCATTTGCCAGATGGCACCACCGTATCAAAAGATAATAATGATGTAGTTAGGAAATTAAGACTTTATTAAAGTCTACTTTATACAGAGGGGGCGAGCAGAGGAAATCAAAATACATGTGAGCATTAGCGGGTCCTTGATGATCCCATCTGTGCTGGTGGACGAAGTGTTTTTGGTAACCCCCCTCTGCTCCATTCGGATGGGGATATTAGAGAGAGCCATTCCCATGTGCTAATACACCACTCTGCCTCAGTATGCTAATAGTATATGCGCTGTGCCGTAAAGCGCTAATGTAGACAAATCTCTCTTTTTGTCATTTTCAAACAAAAGGGCTCATTTACATGCAATGTGAGAGTCTCTTTGTGCCATACATGGCACATCCACAAAGCTAATATGCCATAAGAGTTGCCAATTTAGGCCTGGCTTACAACTGATGGTCATGACACATGTAAGGGTCTGTTTCTGCCTTAGTCTTCCCTGAAGCTGCCATAAGTTGTATAGTAGACATATTTACTGCTAATCCAAGTTCAGCCAGACAAAGTAAAGAGATGCATAGTGAAAAAAGGTTTTTGTTTCTCTATGTGATTCCAACAACTTTAGGAATGGCAGCGTTTAAATTTCTCCTGCTGGTTGTTTTGCTCAACTCATGACCCCACTAATGGATTGATGTGTCTTGGGGAGATGGCTTTTCTGTCTGCAGCAAATGAAAAGGAGACCTCACTGTTCAACTCACACAAGATACACACACACACACACACACACACACACACACACACACACCTAGACACACACACCTAGACACACACAGACATACAAACAAGCACTAGTGTCACGCTCCGTTTCCTTTCACTGTTGCCACCTGTTCCATGAATGGATGCCTCAAAGCTTCTTCTGTCATCGTCAGGAACACAAAACATCCAAAAAACATCCCACTTATTTTAGAAATGTTTCAAACCCTCCATCTTTCTTTCACTTGGAAAAAGCTTGAGGGGGCAAAACTCTGAAACAGTTTGAGGTCATGACCACATGTTTTCAGCATGTATTGTAATTTATGAAGTGTATACTCTAAAACTGTACTCTGAAACTGATGGACAGGACAAGTGAAGATTATGGATACAGAGCATATCATCCTAGTTTTTATTTGCAGTAGGGGGAAATCTAGGACCAAATGTTTACATGGATGAGGGGGTTTGTCACATAAGGATAATCAAGTTTGTATGGTGACACTCTGCCCCAAACATTCTGTTGAGACGGATGACACTTTGGGCCTAATTAGAACCAGCACCTGGCTGTCACACCATGCTAGTTGCCAGTCATATAACCGTTAGCGAGCTCACTACTCTTATATCAAGTGCCAAATACCAACAGCGAGGAGAGGTGTGAGAAAGGAAAAACAGCAAAGGACAATAATGAGGTGAGCAGCAAAATAAATAAATAAATAAATAAATAATTAAATAAATTGCCGGACAAAAACTGCATCACTCAGTTGTTGGAAGTAAGGGTTTATTGAGTTGGCCTCTGTAGACATTTTCCTCTTTCCTGTCTTTCCCTCTCCCGCTCTCCCTTCCTTGTCGTTTTAAATAACGCAGTAAATGAAAAGGGCCTGTGCCCAGGAGCACTCTTCTAGCATTTATTTAAATGAATCAGGGTCAGGCTAGTCACTGGCAGATTAGTCTCTGTTGTCCAATAACATGTTCACTGCTGGGAAAGAATTGTTCAACAACATGTCGGCCAGAGCCCGGTGCCCTGACCCCAATGGATAATAAGAGTAGGGGTAGAGGGACTGAGGAGGAAGGGTGGAGGGGTTGGGGCTGTGTGTGTGTGTGTGTGTGTGTGTGTGTGTGTGTGTGTGTGTGTGTGTGTGTGTGTGTGTGTGTGTGCACGCACGCGTGGGGGTGGGTGGAGTGTACTGAAGTGGTATGTTGTGATTGAGGGTAGATTCAGATGATTTCCCTGGAAGACATGCCCCCTGTCCTTAATCATGCCCACCCAAGACATCATTTCCTCCGTCTTCCACATAGTTTCTCATGGTGGAGTGAGGACACACACACACACATACACTCTCTCTCTCTCTCTCTCTCTCTCTCTCTCTCTCTCTCTCTCTCTCTCACACACACACACACACACACACACACACACACACAGAGAGAGAGAGAGTCATGTGACTGCATGGACACCAAGATCTTTAATGAAGATAATAAAGCCAATCAGTTTTATATAAGGATTTTAAGATGCAAAAACGCTACAGATGTACTTTCAATAATATGGAGACATCCAGAGTTCCCACGGGTCATGGAATTTCTGGAATATCATGGAAATTTGTCAGTTTTTTTGTCAGGGAAAGTCATGGAATTTTATATTTCACTTGGACATCAACCCTGGACATCAATCTCTAATTGGTTGTACCAACCTACCGTATCCTACAGTATGTAGTTCATTATGACTGTATTCATCTAATGAATTTCTGCTACTAACTGATGAAAACAGCTGTGGTTGCATGCCCTTTTTACCAACAGTACTGTATGTAGAAAGAACCAAGGTGACCTACAAGAGATTCTTACCACATTTTCTCTCAAGGCTGAAACACTAATCACACTTTGATTGTGACTGAAGGCAATCACCCAGAAATAGCAAACGTTTTGGAAGTAATGGAGCTGATTGGGAATTTTTCACTTTTTCTTGACTGCTTTTGTCTGGCTGATGGTTTGATTTTCTTTGGCACAGCCGTTCACCACAGACTACCCAAGGCTGATGTAATGGTTGTTTCATAAAATATTTGTAGTTTTAATCTTAGTAATAACTGACCTGTCTAAGAAGTAGTCACACACAATATTAAATTGCTGAGGATTTTTGTCCCTGAAATGCGTCCTCCCAGCTGTACCTCATATGTTGAGCTAAGGGGATGTGTTTATGCGTTTTCTGACAAGAGGGATTTATATGCCAGCCGTGCCCTTTACTGGGACACTGGTCTCAGGCTTCTCCTGACGGACTCCGTCCTCCTGATGTCATCTTGAGGGTGACTGGATCCCTCACCGGTGGGTTAACACAGAGATGACATGGCATTATACAAACAAAACAAAACAAAATGAAAACTGACTGAGCCATCCAAAGTGCATCAACAGTAATCATCACTGCCTCTACAGTTACATACAGTTGAGTCTGGATATTTTTTTTCTTTTTATCCCCTATAACTGGAGCCAAGATGCTAAAATCCATCTGCCAATTGTATGCATGTGATTGTGATTCCTTCTTTACTCTATGTAAACACGTTATCTTTCCCCATGACCTGAATTGTATTTCAAACCCTGCGATAATGTCAATGATTTATTTCCATTGCGAGTGTCTTTAAGGATACCGGGGGCCATTTCAGGAAGATAAAGGCGGAAGCTTGCAATTGGTACAAGCTTATGGCAAAATGGACCTGTCGGAATCTCAAACATGCCATGATTAATCTGTTTGGTTAAATAGATGTAGATATAAACAGTGCAAGGTGGGGAGGAGAGAAAGATAGAGAGAGAGAGAGAGAGAGAGAGAGAGGAACTGAGATTGGAGTTGTGGGTCTTCCTCAGGCCCTCCTCAGGTCCAGTTTGCAGTTGTGTTGGACTGTGTGTATGCCAGTCCATATGAAGAGGACGTGAATCTCTTTCTTTGTGTTTGGTCTCCAAGGAGGACAAAGCAGTTTGAAGTCAAAACAAAAGGCTCTCTATCTTGGGTTCATTCTCGTGGCTTGAGTAACAGACTTCATTTCTGTCGTCAGTCTGTTTTGAAGGGTTTAAGCCCAGAAAATGCCACAGTTTACAAAGATGAAGGAGGGACGTTCCTGCTTGATTTTTGTTTGTTTATTTGCCTTTTAAACATTGTTACACAAGGGCCAACCATCAAAAAGTGAGGCACTACACTCCCTGCTCTTCGGTAAGAATAATCTTGCGGGCGACTGCGAGTCTGTCGAGGAACTCGGGCCACGTACAGTATTTCTGACTAACCTGCACATGGAGACTGTTCTTTTACAGGTCATTTACATAATGTCCGCCGAAAATACTTGGAGGGGAGTAGTGTAAGAGCCGCCTAAGTTTGGGAGTTCCAAATGTTGGGATATGTTGTTCAGATATACGGCCCAGCGTCTTGATATGAGCAGAACATGCAGACTTACACATATGTCTGAAAGCAGTTTTAGAGGAGCTGTGAATGTGAGCAGGGGCCTCAGCTCAGTCCCTCATCCCCTCTCTCATTCATGGAACCGTCCCATGGTAGCAGCTCTCCTTTGGATTAATGCCCCAATTTTATCACTGTCCTTCCTTCCTCCTTTCTCTGGTATTAATGACCTCCATTTAAATTACAGTACCGCATGAAAGAGATACCATCCTTCGATTCCTTCTACGGAGAGATAAATCTGTGTTTGGATTGTTCTAGAACAGCTTTCTTTCAAGGGGGTTGGCGGCTGTTGGGGTTCTTACCCTCTGCTTCACCTTTTGACCTTCCTTCACCACCCAACACCCTTGCCTTCCTGCATCGACACGCGGCTTTAATCACGTTTGTGCTTTTAATTGATTTAATTAAATCTGTGTCTCTCCTGTTATCACACCCTTTCCTGCAAAGACTGAACCAACATGAAGGCACATGCCTAATCACACACGCACGCGCACACACACACACACACACACACACACACACACACATACACGCACACACACGCACACACACACACGCACGCACACACACACATGCACACACAAACACCTGCACACACACACACACACACACACACACACACACACACACAGCTCATTTGCTCATTCACACCTGGATCCGCAGCAGGCTACAGAAGCATGACCCTGACTAGGAAAGCTCTTGTCTCATTCCTTACAGGCTACCTCAGAATTGACAACAACACCCAATAAGTGTTTTTATTGTTTCCCTCATCAATCACACAAAAGGAAGAGCGTGAGGGAGAAAGAGAGAGAGAGAGAAAAAGAGAGAGGGAGAGTAAAGAAGTGTGGATTGGGCCCAGTAAAGTCCCTGATGATGACTGAGGCTCGGGCGTTGAGGCTCAGCTGGTCTTGCGCACTCAGCTAGGAGCGCAGAGACATCTGGATCTGATCGCCACGAGGCTGCAGGACCCGAGGTAATTGCTCGAGTAACCCAGGTAAACTATTACAGATGTGGAGTAATTGCAGGGGACCAGGCTCTCAAAACAACCCAATTTAGGAGGGGTGAGTTGTGTGTGTGTGTGTGCGTGTGTGCATGTACGGGTATGTGTGTGCATGTGTGTGTGTGTGTGTGTGTGAGTATGTGTGTGTGAGTGTGTTTGCACGTGTGTGTGTGTGTGTGTGTGTGTGTGTGTGTGTGTGCGTGTGTGTGTGTGTTGGGGTGGGGAGGGGAGGGGAGGGGGTACTAGTATTACTAGTGTTCGCTTTTCAGTGCTGCTGAGGCTTCTGGGAAATCAGAAGGATTGAGGAGGAAAAGGGTTGATCAAAAGAGGTGTTTCAACACTTCCCTCTCTCTGTTGCTTTGTGTCTAGTTGACATGTCAAAGGGAGTGAGCTATGGGAGTCCAGCATTGGCTCTGAAGCATTACATTTTTACCTCATCTAAAGTAATTGGAGCCAATCAGCACAATTGCTGGCATTGAAAACATTCACAACCAAACCGAAAGGACTATGATTCTTGGAGTGATTTATGTTGTGCTAACAGATGTTGGCATCTCCGTCTGAGTTTAGCCAGCTTTCTCTGAAAGCTGTGATACTGGAGGGATACTGGTCTACCTGAACAACTTTCATACAAACTAGAAGAATTAGCCATAGTTAAGACCAAGTGGTAACTGCAGCTAATGTGACAAAAGAGTGAGGTTGATGCCACACTTAAGCTCTTTATGCTTGAGCTAAAAAATGCATTAACATCTGTTCGCAAGGCTACAGCCATCAAGCACCATTGAGTGAAAATTACCCCATTAGCCGAAAGTTCTGGAGGAGACTGTGAAGATCTAATTGATTCTTCCATATTTCTTCATTCTTCTAAATGCCACAGCCAGCTGGAGCAGGCCTTTCAGACAGGTTGGGTTATGATTAAAAATGAATCACATTAGAGGCCACATGTTCGAGGTGGATGCCTCGCCGTGCCAGGCTGTGCGAAGAATGGCTCTGGGCTCCAGTCTCACCTCTGTTTACAAACACTCACAAAAAACGAATGCTAATGTGTTAATGTGGTGAGTTAAAATTTGTTTCCCTTTTTACTCAGCGAGCTAAGAAAGTTAAAAGTGTTTGGCAGTAAAAATGAGCCGAAGGTCTCTAAAGCCAAGCTCACATATACGCATATGCACACATACATACACATTGCAGCACCTAGCTAACTACTTTCTAAAAAATCTGATTTAATTAGGGGATAGATCAAACCGGCATGCAAGGCTCCTGAACAGCATAATGGAATATTGGATGTCACCTGGATCTTTTCATAAGTGAAAACCAAGACAGAAGCACACAGATAGTCAACAACAATGTCGACAGAAGATGAAAGGAGAGGCTGGACTCACGTAATGCTGAGAGTACTCGCTGTAATTGTAAATAATTGGTTGCTTTGCTGAGAAGTGACACAGATGCCAAGCAATACCAGGCTACATGGTTGGATATTCAAACTAATTGGCTCTTTAAAAAGGGCGAAGGCATTTTTAAGGTCCTTAAATTGGTCTTTTCTCCTTCGGCGCAAGATTCGAGTGCCAAAACTAATTAGACCATTGCTGATTATTTAGAAACCCAAAAGCACAGTAAGGCAAAAACAGACGACAGGGTGATCTGCCAAGGGTTTCTCTTAAAGAGCCCCAGCTGAGGCAAAAAGGGGCATGAAAAAAAGCAAAATACACAACAACATAAAAATGATGCCTATTAGGTGGGAACCAAGGAGCTCATTCAGTCGAACGGCGGGAAGAGATGCAGGGTGTAGTGTAGTGTGGTGGTGTTCAGGATGCAGAACGGACCACTCTGATCTAAACTGGAACACACATGCTCTCTGTCTTGTCTTTATCCACCACCTCTCTCTCTCTCTCCTTCTCTCTCTCACTTCCCACCTCCCCAGCAGGTCTGAGGGTGTAAAGGTGGATGTTGATCAGTGTGTGAAGTTGCTAATGAGCTCTATTTGTGCCTCACGTCTGTGGAATGAGTGTGTGTGTGAGTGTGTGAGATGCTGCATTCATGCTGACACAAGGTCTGTTCCTTCAGGGATGGAACTACATGGTCTTTTTTTTGAACAGGCCTTCTGTCGGTCAGTCTCGGGACTATCCCATTCCATGACCTTTGCTCCTCAAGCTCCTATTGAAGGGGCGACTGAGGGTACCGGTGCTTCTGTTTCCATTTATTGTAAGGAAAGCATATTAGATCTCAGCGTGTTGAAGTTTCACAGAGGAAATGATCTGGTGTTGGACCATACATGTAAGCCCCCCCCTCCTGTGCCTCAGTCTCTAATTTCTCACAGATGCTTAGCTGAGACAAAAATAATTGACAACGTATTGGATGTAGTTTTTCCTCCTTTCATTCTTTCCTTCCCTCCTTCTTTCCTTTCTTTTAGTCCTCTAGCACTAAGTTTGTAAAGTTAAAATGGCGGTCACTCCAAATGCATGCTGGGAGTGGGCCCTGTGTGTCCTAGTAGCTTTATTCTCCCTGGTAGCGGAGCATATCCACACTGTTGTCAATTTATCAATGTAGTGTGCTCTAGTGGGCACAGTTTGAGGCGCCATTAGGACAGGTCGGTCCATCTATCATGGCAGCCATCACATATTCACACCTTGTCAGGAGGCAAAACTAAATGTGCCTTTTGAATACATTTGAACAGAACCCTCAAGGACAATCAGCCTAGAGCCAACAGCAGAACTGCACCACAGAGGAGTATCCTCATCAGAGATGCACAGTGCTACTGCAAGAACCCTGCCCTCAGAGGCCACGCATAAAGGTGCCAGCTTGTTGCAACTCATCACAGCTGACAGTCTTCAGTTTGTTTAGAATGCCACGTCACTGTTATTTTATTTGCAAAGTAAATGCAACAATGCAACTGCAGATTTAGAGTTGACGCAAGGTGCCTTGCGTGTCAATTAGGGTCAACAGCTAAACTGCTAAGCTGCAGCGGAGCTGAGATATGCACATGGCAACTCGGATGCATTATCCCATTTGTGTGTGCAGTGTCTCATCTTTTTCAATTAATGTTTAGCATAGAGTCTTTCCCCATTATTATAAGTTTCTGCCAAAGACTTATTTTACCCCCAGGCTCCTTTCCATTCGTTTCTGCTACACTGCTACACTGTGCAGCCAGGAGTAAATTTTAACTGGCTTTTAATTAAAACAGAAATAAAAGGAAATTAAAAGAAGGGATGGGGGAGTGGTAGAGGTGGTGCTGCTGATGGAGGGAGGCTGGTTGCACATAGAGGCAAATGAATCCCAGAACCATCAGACTGGATGAGGCTTTGCTCATTATCTTCATTGTCACCAGCAGAAGACTTCAGCAGGGCGGAAACAGAGAGACGAACAGGCGTGTGCATGCATGTGTGTGTGGGTGTGAGTGTGTGAGTGTGTGTGTGTGTGTGTGTGTGTGTGTATGGAGAAGCGATTCCTCCAGATCTAAATTGATCCTCCTGGTCATGGGGGCCAGTCGTGTGGACATGAGAAACGCGTGCCCATTCGGCCGCTCCACTAATTTAGCCTAGCCTACGCAGCTAACTGTGTGCATTGGAGCGCCGTGGATCTCCTCAAGCGGGGGACAGTCCTGAGTTAATGATGATTTGGGAAGCGAGTGCTCTCTCTCTCTCTCTCTCTCTCTCTCTCTCTCACACTCATACTCTCTTTCTCTCTTTGTCACACTCACACACACACACATACACGCACATGCATGCAGAAAAAACAGTGGCTTTCATTCCCCAGTACCACTGCACATGCCTTTACTTCTCCCCATCGCACCTTTCCCGTGTGTCTTCTCTTCCATTTTAATCTTTCAGGCTCCAAATATGGGGGAATGATTTATTCTCGTCAACTAGAATTAAGCTCAAAGACAGTTGGTGAAGGGGAATCAGGCCGTGGAATGAGACGAAAGCCTTGGCTTGGAGCGAGTCACTTTTATGAGTCTTCTCTGTGCCCTCGTCCCCTCAACCTCTTTCTCTCTCTCCCCATCTCTCTCCCTCTCTCTCTCTCTGAGAGCAACAGAGAGCGACACTGACAGTAGGGATGCTTTACAGCTTCTTTGCCCAAGAACATTCTCTAAGATGGAAATCTAATTATTTTTAACAAGGTCATTGCCTAACATAATTATCCAAATTGCTCTTCGAGAGATGTTTGCCATTTTTTCCTCTGGTATTGTTAGAGCACTGGTATAAATATTTTGTATGGTCAGGCCATGAATGCTGTGACATTTTTAGAGAGAGCCGAGACTGACAAATGCTCTTATTTATGTCTGCTCTTTGATAGCATCAGCCTGGCAGAATTACTAAGATCACAACAATCTTTATTGAAATGTGAACTCATTACACAGACATAAAACTTGCAGACTTGTATGTCTGTAGTGGGTCAGTTAAGTAAAAATTTCAGTAGCCCATCATATTTACAGTGAAATATTTGACCTTTCTCAAAGGCCAGCATAATTTTATTCGTTAGGAGAAATGCTGCTGCCAGCCCAAACCCAGACCGTAATGTTTTCCATGATTATGTGTGATTACCAGCCCACGGTGGCTCTGATTAAATATTGTGTTTGTGGGCTGCGAATGTTTGCGACAACAGGCTTTTAAAATGAGCATGCATGAGAACAAACATGAAGGAACACATGAATTAGCCAGGGACGTTGTGACACGCTGCCGCTTCACCGGGCACCGCTGACACTTATCAATGTGATGTGATTGATGGGCTCAGCGTGCCTTAATTTGCAACAGGTGTGGCGGAGATTGCCATTTTCAAAGTTGTTGTTTTAGAGAAGGGAGGGGAAAAGCAAATGAAGACATAATGAATTAATGGACTTTCTCTTTCACATTTGTTTCATTTGTTTAACAGCTGCATAAACTATACTCGTTCATACTCGTACTGGCTCAGATTTCTTACTGAGATACCGCTAACCTTGAGCTATAACACGGATGGCTACAGAAAAAGAGACCCATCATCAATATCCTCATCTGCCCTGTTACATCTTGTAAGTGTATTCAAGGAAATACACTGGTATCATGGCAAATGTTTAGGATGTCTAGTAATGAAGCATACCAGCAACTTCAGCAACTTTGCATCCTCAAGACAAAGTGCAACAGAGTGCTAACATGCCACCTTATCTTGACTGACCAGTATTGGCCCAGTTATAGCTTTTCTTTAGGTAAGGCCAAGTCATGATAATGCAAATAACCAAATAATAACCGAATAACACTGTCAGTATTTAGAATATTTTAGATAATTCTTAAGCACATCTACTTGCGACATCTAGTTCTGTTCTATGTAGATTTTTTCCTGCATGTTCAACTGAGTTGTCCAGTTAGGAAGTAGAAATTGCCTCAAGAATTAAGCCATTTAAATTTTCAGTCCAGAAAAAAACATATCTTTTATATCTTCTCATGTCACATCTGCCTTTTCTCAGCCACTGAATTCCATATTTGCATTCAGGCTTTTTCATCATTGTCTGCATTACTGAATTTATATGCTATGAATTGAAAAATGTAATTTGTGGACCCAATAAAATGATGTGGGTACTTAAGATTCTCTCTCTGCACTCCTGGTAAAACACTTTCTTAAGGTCAAAGTAATATAAATCTATATATCTATAAAGTGTCTTTCCATCATTCAGCCCCCCAATCCCCGACTTTAAATGATTGTATAAATTTAACAGCTTTACACAATCTTAGCATTGTGAATATTCATCAGTTCAGTACCTGTTTAATTCATTATTCATGGGATTCCCGTGCAAGTCAATTAGAAAGCCTGCAGATTTGTGACACTGATAACAAGTGCTTATTGTTTTGGTAATTTATGGAAATATGAAAGGTGGAATAGGGGATTACAAACACAGGCAGCTTTCACCGAGCATAAAATCTGGGAAAATTCGGAGGTCACTACAAAGTTTCCCCACAAAAACACCTCTCCGGAGTAACCAGCCTTAGGGGAGTGGTCCTCTATCTTTGTATTTAAATTAGCGTAGCATAGCACTGTGTGCCTGAGATACACACAAAAGCTAAGTTTCCATAGCTGTAACGGAAAGCAGGAAAAAAAGGTGTAATGTTTAAAGCTGCAGTGTCAGTAGTACAATACCTGGGGAAGAAGCTAACTAGTTCACTGGTCATACCTTTGCATCAGCTAGGTGTAGAACGTGATGCTTGAGACATAATCTTCCCCAACTTTTGTTAATGTTTGCTGAGATGCTTTCCGATCTGTTTTCTCTTGCTCTCACTGCAGTTGTTACTTAGTGCTTCGTGCAGCCAAGTCTTTCTCTCCTCTGTGTGTTCTGCTGTAAAAATGTGGATATATGTTGAGTTCTCATTAGAACAAAACGAAGCTCTTTCCTGACTCAATAACAAAAGGATCAATATCACGTTGTCCTGCTTCCCTTTTCAACACGCTGAGTTGGGAGTTAAACCATTAAGACAGTCAGCACATTATTATGTTCACTGCAAATGAGTTGTATTTAGTCACGCTGAGAAAAGTAAAAAAAAAGTTGAAAGCACACAACTGTCATATTCATTTTAATCCAGATACATTTCATCTTCTCATTTAAATAATTTGCTCTGAAGTGAACTCGATTCAATATGAAAGTAATTACAATCTATTATATTCAAACAAGATGTTGTAAACCTTTGGTCATGCTAATCAAATCTCTTTCTTTTCCAAATTAAGATTCTTGCTCGCACTCTTTTCCTTCTTTTCATATTTGATGCTTATTATCTAATTTTCTTTTTGAGGCCTTCATTATGCTTCCTCTGAAAATGGTCAATAATTACTGCCCTGCTGCTTACAAAAGGTCCTCAGAAAGTGAAAAAAAAAATGGAGAGAAAGAAAATCATTTTCAGTGACTGAACAACAAAAGGGGGGCAAATGAATCAGACCTCTGTTTCTCCTCTTCCTCTTTTAGTTCTCCCATTCTCTCTCTCTCTCTCTCCCTCTCTCCCTCACTCTCTTCCTCATAGGTGTCCTCATTTGCTATCTGATATACCTCTAAGCACCTTTTAGCCACCCTCTTTGTTGCACGTGAATCGTAGCTGCCTTAGTGAAGGTACATAATATGGACAACACGCATAAAATGGAATTCAAAAAGAAAAGGGGGCCTTCGCTTTGAACATGTTCGCCTTGAGGATACTTGCCCGAGATCCACTTTGATGTGGATCTTAACGCATGAAAGGCGAGGTCCATTTGGCCCTGGGGCCCGTTCAAATTTACACGCTTTAATCATGCAACCCCCTTTGCCTACCAGGTGCGTAGCCGAGCACTATTCGTCCTGAACCTGTTATCTCTCCTATTTTTTCGCAAACTTCCATATGAGGCCATTGCCTAACTTGGTGTGACGTTTTTCGGTCTGAAACGATTTCCTGCTTCAGAGCAGAAAGAGGGGGCAATTTCATTATCACAGGGGGTTGCGACACACCCCTCTTCTCTCTCCCCCCTCCAGACAGAGGGAAAGAGAGAAGGAGTAAGAGAGAGAGAGAGAGAGAGAGAGAGGGGAACTGTGTGGCACCTTGGGGGGATATGAGGAGAAAATCAATGGCAGTTGTTGTTCTAATGCTTTAATAAAGCATGCGATGGCAGCACCTGATTGCCGTCAGCTGGATGCAACTGAAAGGTTAATGATGGCCTTATTTTCGAGACGAGGAGGGAGAGGAAAGATGGAGAGATGGATGGAGGAAGAGACATGCTAGGAGGGATGTGTCTCTCCGGAACTGATAAGGTTTACTTTGGGGCCTGCCGCACACCTGAGAAAAGGATTTGGTTTGAGCCCTTCCCTCCTCTCCTGTCGGTGGCAGCAGGTGAAGGCCTGTGTTTGTATGATGTGAGAAACAGAGGGATTGTTTATGTCGCTCGACACAATCACTCCTACCAAATTAGGCAGATAAATCAAAGAAACAGCCAGCAGAAAAGGGGGGGGGCAACAAATAGGCAGACGGCGAGGAAGAGAAAGACAGAGAGAGAGAGAGAGAGAGAGATGTTGAAAGACAAAGGGACAGAGAGAGACGGAGGCAGAAGGGAAGGGGGGGTTGTCACAGTGCCAGCGGAACATGAGGACACAAAAGCATTTGGATTGTTTGATCTATTTTTCATCAAGCGACATTCTAATACACTGTTATTTACCACCGTTATGCATGGTTCTATCCACAAGGTTGTACAGCTGGCCACTCAGCTTAATTATAAATCTGAATTCAATATGATTATGTAAATACCTCCGGCACACACACACACACACACACACACACACACACACACACACACACACACACACACACACATACACATACACAACAGGCACGCAGAGCAATTAAAACTGCAACACTCAAAGTTCACATAGGGCCTCATTATATAAATTGCCCTGCTAATGGTAAAACAGAGGAATGAGTTTCCCCACAAATAGTTCTTCTTAAGGGATATTTACCCAGACTGTGATTACGGTGTGAGACAAACTACTGCATGCTCATTTCACAGTGGTGCGAGACGGATTGAAATAAACCTTTGTGCTATGCAGTGCCCAAGAGCACTGCCGTTGCATTCATCCACAGGATGAGTAGACTACTGATCACGTCCGTGCAATTGTGCCATCCCACCACCCACTCCATCTCATTTTTTTTTTATGTTTGCAAAAGTCTGTCTGCCTTGTACAGTTAGGTAAGATTTTTCCATTTTCACACCTCTCACAGCTATGTAATTAAACCCAAACACTCTCTCCACCTAAACATCCACCGCCGTTTGTTGCCACTATTATCGTCATTGTGGTTGTTTTTCGAGAGGATGAAAGCACTCCGAATATCTATCCCCATTACCATAATAACGAGTCAGGATGGGTTTCTACGGAGTCAAGTCGGGACGGATTCTTCCAGTTAATATGGAGACTACACATGGGTGTAGAGAAATGTGCAGACAAATGGGATATGAAGTGAATAGAAACACCAAACATATTACCACTTATCCCTCCGCCTGTCTTAACACAAAGAGACTTTCGCGACCGTGTGCTATCGCAAAGAAAACAGCTTAGCGAGGCCAGCTATTTGTTTTTCATTCCACTGGAGAGGCTCTTTGTCTTTCCAATCGTTACCTGTCTGGAAATCAGTTGCTCCATTAAGGGCTCGGACGGTGCAAGGGAGGTGCTGTCTGGGGCTAAATTGCAATTAGCGAGCCTGAGAGCGAGCCTGGCACTAGTTAACTCGGGATATTGGAGAGCAGGGGCCTGGTAATCAGCCTTCGGTCATGTAGAACAATGCATAAAATTAAATTGACATTAATGAATAATTGTGTAATGAAAATGGAGGAGGCGAGTTAATTGCAAGTTACAGCCAGAGTGTAGTGCGCCGATAACCTTGCGTCTCATGCTATTCGAAAGGCCCTATCGGCTGAGAGGGGCCTCTCTCTCTCTCTCTTTCTCTCTCTCTCTTTCTTTTCTCTCTCTCTCTCTCTCTCTCTCTCTCTCTCTCTCTTCCTCTTTCCCTCTCTCAGTGGGAAGTCATTAAAAAGCTGCAGTGAGAGGAGATAATGCCCCAGTCTGTAGTGGCAACAATCAGGCGGCAGTATCATGGGGTGGGTTGGGCCAGCCTTCTGTGCGCCACAAAGCCACTGCTCCATGCAGCCGAATGTAGTTTGAGAGAAATTAAAGGTCAGCCACGCTAAACTTCAGTGACTAGATGGTGTGTGTGTGTGTGTGTGTGTGTGTGTGTGTGTGTGTGTGTGTGTGTGTGTGTGCTGGTGCTTGTGTAAGTTTGTGTGGGAGGTGGGTTAGCCTGAGGCTCCTTGTAGATGGGCATCATGTTGCTTCATCGTGTTGGTTCAAAGGTTTAACCTTTATAAATATATGTCATTGAGGGGATCATGTAGACTTAAACCTAAAGCAACTGCACAGACACACATTTTTTTATGAGGGGCTGTTGATACTTCCCACAAATGCCTACCTAGGATCCTGCCTTACCTACGGCCTTTTCACTGTACAGGCTTTTAACCATAAAACCAGGACTGAGCTACCACATTTTATACATTTTTGACATTCTTGTTTTTTTAGGTGCGCAACACACCATCGCCCCGTATGTGCTCTTGTTTGTAACAAACATAACAGAGCAGAAAAAACATGCCTCCTTCAGTCCTATGACAGTAAACAAAGCACATCTCTGAATTGCACAAATAACTCAAGTGCGCAGGTTATTGTTTCCCTCCATCAATTTAAATTAATTGACTTTAAGTGCAATCCACTTACAGGGCACTGCCTCTTCTGCCTAAATTACAGTCAGAGGTTGTTGGGCCCTGTGCATATTTTAATTAAATTGCAAACTGTGCTACTACCTTTAATATTTCAATATATTCAAATCTTAATTTGTGAATGCTGTATTATTCATATTTATTATTCAGGCATATTATTGGATTTGTATGGTAAAATGTATTTCTTTTCACAATGTGCAGCTGCTTTTAGGAAATTAGAAGTGAGCTGTGGCAAGCTGTGCTCACAGAGCTCTCTAACTGTAGGTCCTGAAACTAGAACAAATCCATCTTCCAAATCTGTCTGTGCAAGAGGCCAGGGGAGAGGAAAAACATTATGGTTTTATTCTGTCCCGTGCTGAGATCATGAACATTTTTTTAACCTCATGATCTTTAGATAAGAAAACTTTCTACCTCTCTCACTTTGGTGGGTTGTTTTGTTCTGGTTTCTTTGTAGCGTTTTAGTCATATGACGGTGGCCTAAACTTCTATTGAAAGACTACTAGGTGTGGCTATTAAACAATGCCATTGCATTTATACAATATAGTTGGTCCAGTTGGTGGATAGGGAAATTAACAAAAAAAAAGGAAATTAAATGCAAATAATAACACCACATATTCAGTTCAGTGGATTTATTTCCATCCATATTGGGGCCCCAATTCTTTGCTATGCAATTATTATTACAGTGGTTTCCCTCTTTAAAACACTCCGGACAAGCTAAGATAAGAGGCAGCCTCCTACATTGTGTTGCTTCATTAGTGGCTCTTTCAACGACATTGTGTAACAGACCTTTGTCTGACTCGAGCTAAATGTCAGAAGTGAGGCACCCTAACAAGACAGCTACAGGCACAAATGGCTCACATCCATCAGTCTGTCTCTTTTTTCAGATCAGAGCGGGCGCTTGACCGCTGCCTTCCCCTGCTTTTTTGCCAAGCACACCTTCTCTAACCCCCAGGTCATGGCATCAATATCCCAGGCCTTCTGTCTGCATGTCAGAAGTCAGATGCATTGAATCATGGGTCAAAACCTTCGGTCACTGGCATGTTGGCATCTGAAGTATCAGCGGGAAAGACCTGATGTTTGCCCCCCTGTCTATCTTAAAGACTGAAACCGAGTTCCTCAGCATTAGCACGAGAGTGACCTTTTCATGGCTGTTCGGCCTCTTATTGCACCCTTTTTTGAGGTTGCAATGACCATTAGTGGGAGAGGTGGAGAACCAGCAATTACCTCCCTGCTGAAAGGTCTGCTCTGAATAGCAGGGATTTGGCACTGGTATGGGGGCACATTAACCGCGATGAATTGGCTGTGGTGGGAAGGTAATGCCCGTTTGCTCATTAGCAACAATGTAGGGTGAAACTTTGGGCCTGTTCTAGGAGTAATTAGCCAGACAAATGAGTTGTGCTCTGACCTCGATGGACACCCTTACACAGCCGTACACAGACACACACACACACACCCTTCTGAAACTCCTGGTTTTAAAGCAACACCGGTAACACTTTACTTGACGGGTGAGTTCATAACACATTCATAGCAGCTGCTATAAACTGCACATAAAGCATTCATGACTGTTTCATGAGACATGACAACATTCATACCAAACCTTTCATGAATATGGAAGACAAAACGACGACAACTTGTCAAAATAAAAGTCCAACAATTGCAAAGCAGCATTGTCGTTTTTGTTCCAAACCTCTTACCTGATCACGTCACATCTGAGTCAATGGGCTACTCCAGTGCCAAAAAGACAGAACATGGTCAAGCAAATAATTTTTGTTTCATAAAAATGTATTTGTTTTATGATGTAGCCTAACCTTTGCATTGAAAAGATGATTTCTCATCTTTTGCTACTGGGAATGGCCAACCGTTCCAGGTTACACAAATACAGGTCAGCTGAATGTACACTAGGCTAGTTTACCTCCCAGTGTTAAACTCAGTGATTACGAATACTTCACAACTTGTATAGTAAAGTGACATTCGATGTAGACTTCATAAGATATTCTTGAAATATTTACAAAGGCTGGAGAGATTAAATTAATGGTATCCAGGTTACACAAATATGGGTCAGCTGAATGTAGGCTAGTTTACCTTTGCGATTGTTGGACTTTTATTTTGACAAGTTGTCATCGTTCTGTCTTCCACATTTATGAAAGGTTTGGTATGAATGTTGAGTCATGTCTCATGAAATAGTCATGAATGCTTTATGTGCAGTTTATGACAGCTGCTACAGTATGAATGTGTTATGAACTCACCCGTCAAGTAAAGTGTTACCGCAACACCAAATAACTTTTCCTCTGTCGCACACATGCTATTTGTTTATCCAGCAACGGCTTTGCAAATAGCAATGTCCATAGACAAGGTAGAATATGTTGCATGATTTTATAAAAGTACGATGTATTGCGACATCATGCAAGTCAAATTTGTAGTTTCTTATGTCTCATTCCATCGAACTACAGATCCGCTACCCGATCTGGCAAACTTACATAGTGCGGTTATAGCCGATAGAGGGCCGCAAAGCGAATGCAGAAGTGCCGTTCACCCTGTTAGGAGTTGATGAACCACGGAAACAAATTTGGAAACATTATTTTAAGGTACAAAAACTCTTTGGTGTTGCTTTAAACTCAGACCCACCTTACCCCTCTCTCTCAAACACTCCTAATAAACACTTTTTTGAATCAATTCCATTGGCAAGCTGTCTAGTTACCACATCAATTATTTCACAACATCTGTTTGGGCAGGACATTGACTTTATTTACACTGTATCTATCTGGCTGAAAGAGAGAGAAAGAAAAAAATGTAGAAAGAGGGGGAGAAATCTTGACATCCGAAGTGCAATTTCGACCCGATACCATCAGTGGCTCACTGGTTAGCAGTAAGTGTCTGATATTTGTGTGCGATAAATGCACCCTGTCCTATAGTCAGTATTGCTGCAGATAAACCAGTGTAGGAAGTAGGCTCGTTGGCTGTTGTCATTTAAAGAAAGCAAGCAGACTCTCCCAGGTGGCGCATATGCCGAGATAAACACCAGAGGAACCACTAACCTATTGTGTAATTCATTTGGGAGGCAGGGGGCTTAGAGCCTCCACTCACTGGTGCAGTTTAAGTCTTAAGCTTCAGCTGTTTGGGGTTGCTCATAGCAGAGGACCGGGTCGAAAATTGGTGTGCTGCCATGAGGGAAGAAGAATGAAGTGAAGGAGAAGAGAGAGGAAGCATAGAGGGAGATGTGTGTGTCACTATTGTGACTCACGTCTGTGATACTTATAAGCAGTCATTGGATGGGTGAATTTGAAAAGAAAATGATACTGGGATTGGGAGATAAGCATGGGGAGCAGTAATATAGATGTGAATTGGACTGCGTCATAGAGGCTGTTTTTTTGAAGAAGTATTTGAAGTGCAAAACGGGGGGAAAAAAGATGTTTTTTTGTCTACAGGTGGGACAAAAGGACACGCAGCAATCATGTGAGCAGCAGCGGCAGAAATGCCAACCCCTCTCCCTCATCAGAAACGAAAGGCTTCCATCACCTCTTTTCAAAGGGGGGATACGACGCTTGTCCAGTCAAACTTCTTTATGATTTTCCATCATTGTCCTCTGTAGCCGAGTTATCTGACAGCTACATCAAAGGGGCCTGCAGCGATCTGTGGATCGACTGCCCGCTGGTTCTCTCCTAGTTTTTAATAGGGTCTTCACAGCAGGCGGCACAAAAGCATTTGTGTTTTCCTGCCCCTCTCTCTCTCTCTCTCTCTCTCTCTTTCACTCTCCCCTTCTCATACATCTTGGAGTCTTTGTCTTCCTGTATACATATTCCCTTCCTCTCCTCTCTCTCTCTCTCTCTCTCTCCCTTTCTGTGACGGGGTTATGAGCTGATGTTGAGTGTACCCTTGCTCACCTGGGTTTGATGTGCGGTGCACCTCCTGTAAGCTTGAAAGCAGAGACAACGACAAATACAAACATACAAACAGATAAATCACTGGCAAAGCAGGATGCTTTTCCTCAAAGCATTACTTTTGGATTGTATAAATGTCTTCCAAATAAACAGAGAAGAGGGTCCTCCATGAATTGTGAATGCCATCAATGCATTCATACGAAGAGATGTTAGGCCATCAGAGACCTTTCAGTTGCTCATAAGTTCAGGATATTATGCAAATGTAAGTTAGTTTGGTTGTTTATATTGACACCCTTGCATCTCTTATGATCTGGATGGAATGTTACCAGACACAGAATGTTTTTTGAAATTTATATAGTTTCTTTTCTTCCTCAATAGATCACTGTAAGCCATAAGCAGGCAGTCATGATGGCAAACCATATGACTCAGATCTTCTCAGTGTTCTGTCTGAGAAAAGTAAAACTTGTGGCAGGGGGCTGTTAAAAAGATGAAGCAGTTAGATTATCTTCTAAATTAAATGCAGAAAATTAAAATACTTGGTAGGAACTCATTTAACATTACAGATGTGTGTGTGTGTGTGTGTGTGTGTGTGTGCAGTCAGAGAGGGATTAATGTAAAAAGACAAGGCCTCGAGGTGTTCATAAGCTTGGTCGTGGAGAAAAACTTTTTGCGGAGTTTGCTGTGCATATTGACGCTTGGGGGTATGCAGGCTTACCTGTCTGAGAAGGAGCATTAGTGAATAATTTGATCGCATTTTTCATTTCACACGCTGTGCTGAACAAACAGGAATCTGTGATTAACAGTTTTAATTAGGATCCTAACGTGACGAACTCCGACAGCCTCGCAACGGCGGTGCGGGTGAATAAATCACCGGCCCCTGAGCATGTCAGCCAGCCAGTTAGCCTCCTGAGTGGAGAGGCTCGTGGCCGAAGATGGCAGGGTGGCTTGTGACGGGCCGGGATGTTTCCTGTATGGGTTTGTTCCTTCCTGCTCTGTTTCTGTTTCATCTTCCTTTCTTTCGGCATTCCTATTCTCTTTCTCATAATTTGTTTTCTGTCTCAACTCTTCTCTTTTCTCAAGTCTTTCTAGCTGTCCCCCTAACTTTTCCTCACCTGGATCTTGCGTCTGTCTCTCTCCTGTTCTCTCTCTCTCTCTCTTTTCCTTCTTTTTCTCTCTCTCTGTCAACCTGTCTCTCCCAGCTCTTTCCTCTTTGTCCCCCTCTTCCCTCCCTCCTGAAGTGTGTGCTGCTGCCCCATCCTGCGGTTATCTCCACAATATGCTGGACCATATGGCCAGCATTGTTGGGCCAGACTGCTCTCTCGATCCCCTCCACGTCAGGCTGTCCCTCTGCCAGGCTCAGACCACTGCTTCCCTTCCCTTCCCATGGACGCCTGCCAGCGCCTCCACCCCTGGTGTTCGGCAGGAAACATACAGTAGGAATGGCAACCTCCGAGCCCCATCAGGGCTGTCCCCAGGGGCATGCGTTGGCACAGGACACAGACATAGGATGTGTTTGTCATGACCTGACAACTGGATGGGTGTATGTGCCCTGCTCAGCATCCGTACACCCTGTTTAGCATCCATCCATAGTATGCCAGAGATGCTGTAAGTCGCATCAATCATGTACAGGTATAAAGGTGCATAGAGGTATGGTTTGTAGTATACAGTACTGCAATTGTAACTTATGCTTTATTGCAGACATAATTACAGTAACCCGTGTCTGAGCTAGCTTTGGAATTGTGTTTGTGTGCTCAAGCAACTGGGTCCCTTGCTAGACACCACCAAACTACCCCAGCTCCACCAATCTACCCCAGGAACTACCCCAGCTCCACCAAACTACCCCAGCACAGCCCACACACTCGTTGTAATTGCCCTTAATGCAAACAGATGCAAGATCACTTCTGTGTGGAGTTCCTTGTTCCTTGTTGTCAGTCAATCAACAGTGCCAGTAACACTGGACTTGACTCAGACTTCAGGGTAAGGTAACCTAGCCTGGGTGAACCCAGACAAACCACTTTGTGTCCTATGACATTCTCCATAATACCTTGATTAATGAGGATATTTGGATTTTCACAGTTAAAGCAAGACTACACTGCAAAAAATAAAATCTAACCAATTGTTATTAATCTTATATTAAGATCAAACAATCTATTTGGGATTGTTTTTAGTATGAAGACACTTATACTATCTCGAAAGATCATTTTGACTTAATTTAGGAAGACTTTGACTTATTACAAGGAGTCTTATCAAGACAAATTTACTTAACGCACTGGCAGACAAATTTGCTTGTTTTTAGTACAAATTTGTAGCCTGGGTGCCAGCCGAACTTAGTCCCGCCCACAACATTTGAGGTCGGGAAGTTCGGTCTGGCATTGCTCCGTTGTGGAGCAGCTATGCTCACCCCAGAGTTGGCGGACCAATCAAATCAGTCTTTACGGTGATGGACAGGTGAGCAACAGCGCCTCGTCTATCACGTCATCTGAGTACGTTTAGGTTGATGTTTGCAACAAAAACGCTGTGGCTAGAAGGAGACAGATGGCTTCTAAGACCCCATATGGAAAATGCACATTATTTAATGCACATTATTTCAATGAGGTTCTATCACTGAAGACGATTATTTCTGAAAACTTTGGCCAAAGTTGAGATGTGGGAAAACTCATGGTTTCACTTTCATCAAGGGAAAACAGCTCTGTTGCATTGTGACATGTTGTTCCCTCGTTCGTTTGAAATCTCTGATTGACCACCTGTTCGAGGGATTTGCGACAGCCTTTCCCAGCTGTTTATAACATGTTTGTAGCATATCAGTGTTCAACGGAATTATTTTTAAAAACGAAGGGGATCATTAGGCTATCAGTTTTTTCCTAATAGCCTACCCTACTACGTATCTCTTAGATTTCTCTAACAGGTGTTGTAGGAGATATTGACGGCACAATAACTTTTACAAAAGACCAGAAAACAATGTTAAGGCATTTTTGGAGAAGGATGGTTCATGGGTTCTTCCTACATCTCACGGTAAGCTATTTTATTGCTCTGATTGGTTAGGTCTATCCAATTGAGTGTAGAGGCATTCCCCCCCTGTATCGGTTGAAACACGCCCCATTATTACCTCCCAGTGGAGCAGTATCAGACTCATATTCTGACTAGAATTAAGAATTATGGTTACGTCAGGCTAACAAATTTGCTTAACACACTTGCAGACAGATTTGCTTGTTTTCAAGATGAGACATCTTAAAAGGAGTCAAACTCTTCTTAAATTAAGTCAAATGATTTTACGAGAAGGAGCTAGGTAAGTCTCTTCATACTGAAAACAATGTTAACTAGATGTTTTGATCTTAATATAAACGTTTGGTTAGATTTTATTAAATAAGCAGTTTTTGCAGTGTACTGCGGTATTACCAACTCAGTTTAATCTGTCAGTCTGGTACCCTGACTCTCACTCACAATATACATTCTGTTTCATGTCATAATCGAAGTTACCGCCCCCCCAAATTGGAGAAGAAAACACCTATGAGGGGGAAACAAATAACTTTGATCGACTGTAACTTGAAGGGGCAGCCATGACCATACTGGTTAGCGCTTCGGACTTGTAACCGGAGGGTTGCCGGTTCGAACCCCGACCAGTAGGCACGGCTGAAGTGCCCTTGAGCAAGGCACCTAACCCCTCACTGCTCCCCGAGCGCCGCTGTGGTTGCAGACAGCTCACTGCGCCGGGATTAGTGTGTGCTTCACCTCACTTTGTGAGGATCAGTGTGTGCTGAGTGTGTTTTACTAATTCACGGATGGGTTAAATGCAGAGACCAAATTTACGGGATCAAAAGAGTATATATACTTACTTATACTATATAACTTAAATGGTGGTGCGTCTGCACAAGTAGAGAAAAGACCTTAACAAGATTAAATCTTTAAGCAAACATAGATAAAAGGTAGCCTACAAGAAAGGTTTGTAGAGTGAGAGTTATCTGTAGCTGCTTTCAGATATAACCTCTGGAGTATTTGCTGAGCTTTGTCAAATGGAGGTCCGACCCTTTGGGTAATTCAGATGCTAACATGCTGACATTATACGGTCATATGTGTGAACGACACCAATGCACATTAACAGAATCTCTGCGTGGTTGAACAGGTTGAATGTGGTTAAACACAGTCATGAACAGAATCTGCATGTTCTTTGCTTCCTTCAGACTCAAGCTCATTACATAATGTCCATCAGAAATACTAGGAGCAGAGCAGTAGAACAGCCGGCAAAGTTCGGATTTCCAAATGACCGTTTATGTTGTTCAGATATACGGCCCAACCGTTTAGTTTAGGTAATTCCAGTTACACTAACAGAACTATCTTGAGTGGACTCATTGTAGAAGTATTTTCAATGGCCAGATTGTTTAGCTCAGTTTAGCAAGCTTCTGCCATAACACCACATACTCATAAGTTGCACCTTAATTCATTCTCTCATGAATTAAATTAAATATATAAAATGCCCAAATGAATATGTTTAACAAGTAATGTTAACTTCATGTTACAGTGATGATATACAGTTAGTTAGTTAGCAAGCTAATGAAGCTAATGTCAAATAACATATTCGTCCTCAAAATTGGGATATTGAGGGTGAATTAAGTTGATGATGTATATTGGACAGTAAATGTAGTTCCTTGAAACAATTGACCTGTCGCTAAGCGCCACCCTTAGAACGCTGATGAGCCAATGACAGTTCAGCCTCAGTGGGACTCAGACATCAGCTAGGACAACTCCATAGGAAACAACAGGGAGGAGGCATAAAATGACAAATTAATGGTTATTTATGGAGTTTATTAACTAAAAAAAACCCGACGGATAACCATTGTCAAACATGCATGGGGGACGTGTAGTACTGATAGCCGGTACCCCGAGAGGCTAGAAAACGGGGTATATTTCCATCAACGGTAGCCTACAGTTTGCAAAAGCTCGACGTAATGTAGGCTACTAAGCCAACAACGTGGGCACAGGTTCCCTGTTAAATCCCAAGATGAAAATGCTCATTAACCAACTACTATATTCTTACTACATCAAATATTAACGTAACCAAACATATCTTAGTATCAATCTTCCACTAGCTAGCTAGCTAGCATTAACGTCAGTGTTTTTTGCACGGTGATTTGCACGGCTACTCGCCACAACTGCTTGTCACCTTGTATGTATTCTAAAGTTTTGAATACACCCCTCCATAGCATAATTAAGTCCCTGTTGATATATTCTGGAGGAAAGTAAATCCTTTATCGACCAAAACGTCCTCAAAGCCTGCTTTCATATACTGTCAGCTGCCATTGTCCACAATGTATTTCTAATCAAGTCTGGTTTGTTTGTCCGAGTTTTCACACGGTAACAATGGGGGGCGGAGCTTAGCGACAGGTCAATTGTGTTAAAAAAGAAGCTGAACCCCATCTGAATTTAGTGTAACTGCTAGCGATGCTAGCATGTTTTCCCCCCTTGTGAGGACGGCAAAAAGGACAGGAACCTACATGCCGCTACAATCTATTATGTAGGGCTATTCACCATGTGCAAGATCAGGTAATTGAATCCATGTAAAACAAATTACCAATCTTTTCACCTACAGTATCAATAGCCTACTAATTGCTTTGTTAAAACTCAAAAGTTTTCTTTTTAGCCATTCAGACATGTATTTTATGATACAAATGACATCAGCTCTGATACTATCATCATTGATTTCATCATGAGAGCAAGGGGAATGTGCTCATCCTGGAAATAGCTGCTGCTGTTATTGTCAGTCATATGACTGAATCATGTCTGAGCAATTATTGCACTTGTCAAATTTGTGTCCTTAAGTATATTTATCCTTAATTGTGGACACAAATAAAGAAATAAAAAGTGTTGTGTGTGTGTGTGTCAGAGAAAACTCTGTGTGTGTGTGTGTGTGTGTGTGTGTGTGTGTGTGTGTGTGTGTGTGTATGTGTGTATTTGTGTGTGTGTTCCAGAGTGCTTAATGAAATCTTTAGACACTCCAGGAAAGCTGAGCCCTAACAGGCGTGAGCGGGCAGCCCCAGCCTCAGAGAGACAGGAGTATTAGGGGTCCTGCAGGAGCAGCCTGCGGATGAAGAGCAGGAGAGTGGAGGGGAGAGGAGGGGGTTGGGGGGGCTGTTTTCTTTTCATTAGCGGCCATCACCTGTTTGCAGTGGTGACCGTCGGCTTGCAGATAGTTCATCAGAAAATGAAGTGCCAGCCCCCCCCCCCCAAGCTTGCCATGACCTCCCCTTGACACACATAGACACACACACACACACTCTTTCTCTAGCAGTGTTCCTCTGTTTCTCCCTCTCTTTAACACAGACACACACACACACATACACACACACCTTTTACACACCTCAATCTGTTACACCCATCAGACACTTCTCCTCACAGAGCAAGTGAGAAGAAATAATTGACTATTTCCGCAGTCACAAAATTAAAACTAAAAAAAAAAAAAAAAAAGTTATTTTAGAGGAAACTCATGAAGTGATTTTATTTGACCTTGATGTGCCCCATCAGAGTGTTTTTCCTTGATAGCTAAAGAGACTTATAGCAGGAAGTCTTCTTGGAGACCCATGAGAGGCAGTAACAGAGCCGGCACACACAGCGACCAACGCCTGTGACTCCAAATTGTGTGTTTCTGGACACTTTTAACATTCTCATTGGCCCAGTGCGACCGAATCCACAGCATTGAAGTGGCCAGCGTGGTTTCTTACTCAGAGTAGGAGAAAATCTGGAATTCCTCCTTTATATGTTTTTTTTCTCTCTCTCTCTCTCTTTTCCCAAGTACCGCTTCAGTGGCTACCAGTGTTGACAAATAGAAGAGGAAGGCCGCAATGCGCTTGATGTTGGAGTAAATACGTTTGACATTTTGAATGGCTGGAGGAGTGTAAACAAGCTCTACAAAGGCCGGAGCTTTTCAGATGCCGGTCCCGTTTGATGTCCCGGACTTAAACACACATCCCCCACCCCACCCCCACGTTTCCCTCCGCTGATTAATTTCAGTGAGCGGAGGGAGATCTAATGACGGGCTGTTCTGATAGTTGTCATCTCCACTCAGTGTTCTCCCCTACTCCCCTCACACACCACCACCTCCCCTCCCCTACCTAGAACCATCCTTGTCAGAATCTTGCTGTAATCGTCAAAACAAGCTTGCGCCTAGCAAAAAGGCAACGTGTTATCTCTGAGTAAAAAGTCATATCCTTCCTTATCCTCCCACTGTAGTTTGTCTGCATCTCTTTCTGTCTCTTTCTGTTAAAGGGACAGATGGAAAGAAATGCATGAGGGGTTCAGCCTACTGGCCAGTCTGCTGCACTGCAGTTAGGAATGGTGATGGCTGGGCACGCGCAGTTGCGCACACAGACAGACACACACACAGATGCACAGACATACACACACACACACACACACACAAACACACACACTAATTTTGTACAAACTAGTTTGCCATCTGGCATATGCAACACCTTGATGGAGCCTGAATATATTTGTGAATTTGCTAATTGTGTCTTGATTGATGTTGAAATTAGGGTTAATGATGAATTTGCAAACTCTGTGGTCATTTAAAAGTCTGGCTTAGTCCACCACAAGATGTGAGAGTGTAATTGTAAGTTCTTTTCACAGATACAGTGTTTTGCTTTTCTTTTGCAGATTACTAAGAAAAAGGACTTTTCTTTCACTTTTGAATGTCAGTTTTACAGCAGTTTACAAACTAGATCATTCCAGCTCCTGCCTTACGATCTCTCAAAACTTACTTTGCCCATGTTAGTGTTGGGAACAGAATGTGGCTTGCAATTGCACAGAACACAAAGCGCAGTGAGTAAATATAATGGAACTAAAACGCTTGTTTATTTCCTTCACATGCCCCCATTCATTTGTATTACAGGGAAAATAGTTGAGGAAGACATCCTCTCAATTGTCATTTTGACTCTTACATAGTCAGCATATTTAACAATCACTACAACTGAATAATTTCAAATTTCAACAAAAAAAATGTTTTGAAAACCTTGTAGAATTAACTAGTCCTAACCATGAACACAATGGGTCTCATTGAGATGTAATGAATTGCATTGTTCTCGAACAATCATAATTGCCCAACTTCTACATCTAAATGTCTTTTGCAACCATGGAGGTAGTTTGACACACATTTTCATTGCAGCTTTCATTCCCCATAAATCATGGAATCTTTTCAGAGGGGCATATCAGCAATCAGAGGGAGAAAAGGCTGCAATCACGGCAAAAGGGGATTGGAGAACAATTGAATAATCAGCCTATAGAGTTGCGATGGATGAATGCCGGCAGACTCCTGAGAACCTATGCAAAGAGCGCCTATTCGGCCTTATTATTAGCGAGAAAATGAGTCTGTTAAGCTTGAGATTATCATGCTGTTTTGAATTGAATTGATTTCCACTCACAGTAAGGGGGCTTCTCTCGAGTGTGTGTGTGTGTGTGTGTGTGTGTGTGTGTGTGTGTGTGTGTGCGTGTGTGTGTGCGTGTGCGTGCGTGCACGCTTAGGCTGTTCTTATTGACCTCGTGGGTAAAGGCTGCTTTACCTAGAAGTGTTGGAATAGGAAGAGGTGCTTCTGTATGTTTGTGTGTGTAAGATAGTGACAGAGAAAGTCATAAGCTTTATTTCTGTTTTGGAGGCTTGGATTGCGATGAGTGCTCTTCTCAACAGGCCTAATGAGATGTTTTAATATGTGTGTCTGTATCTGTCAGAGTTTTGTGTGTGTGTGTGTGTGTGTGTGTGTGTGTGTGTGTGTGTGTGTGTGTGTGTGTGTGTGTGTGTGTGTGTGTGTGTGTGTGTGTGTGTGTGTGTGTGTGTGTGTGTGTGTGTGTGTGTGTGAGTGTGTGTGTGCGTGTGCCCAGCATGTGAACAGAAAGGTCTCAATGGAAAAGGACAAAGGTCCACTTAGGGAGCAGATAAAATGTGTTGGGGGAAGAGACCATTGACGAAATTCCATCAAAAAATGGAAATTAATTTGTTGAGTGGTACTCCTAACTGCAGCCACTGAGACAAACAGTGGACTCTATGAGGCCCACAGCTTGTGGGGCCATACGAGGGTTTCTAGGCAAGAGAGATCCTCGCACGAAATCACCTCACCTCACTCGCCAGGGCCCATCTGCAGAGGCCGCCACTTCATCTGCGTCATCTGTTAGGTTGTTGGCCTTGAACAGGTTGTGGTGTGCACCGGGGAGAAATTGGTTTAGTGCTCAAGGTCAAATGAGAGTTGAGTTGTGGGAACAAACATGCAAAAACAGGTGGAAGGAGTCATGTAAAGATTGCCTTACTTAAACGCTCATTTTAGTGTTTATCACCACTTTGCAAAGTTTTCTGGCGCCGTTTCCCTCGCGCAGCTTATTTTGACAGACTCAATGAAGTGGCATACGGCTTTAAAGTGTGCAATGATTTTGCTGATTGAAACACATCCCAGTGAGACGGAAAGGGCACTAATGCCCAGCAACCTGTGTGTGAATTAAGCCGGGAGAATGCAGGATTTAAATCCTGACGATATGCATCATAAGTATTGTAATTATAGATCTTGCTCCTCTCCGCAATTATTAATTGTCCAAAGCAAAATGATTTATTGTGGTCCAAGAAAATGATTATTAATTTTCTGGATGATTATACCTGTGGGCGGCAACATGAGCACTCTGGATTGAAGTGTGGGTAAAAACAGGGAGAGAGAGAGAGAGAGGGAATGAAGTGAAAAGAACGCTAGAAGATACATCCCTGAGGAAACAACAACTCATTTCTGCTTTAATCAAAGCATACTTCAAATGAGTTGATTAAGGGCAGACACACACATTCTTCAGGGAAATTTGCACTAAACATTATTTGCTTTGTTATTTATTAATGTGATCGCCAGCCTCCATCGAACAAGGCGTATTTGGAGAGATAACCTGCTGTTGTTTTGCTGTTCGCTGTCCAACAGCACTTCCTCAAAAGCATTGACTCTGCTCTTGCACCTGCTTTTGTATGAGGGAAAATTGGGTCTAATAGGTTTTTGATCTCAAGTCACCTCTAACCTCAGTCAATACTCTTCTCCTGAGGATGCATGTTACCAGACTGCAAAAACACAACCTGCTTTCTCCAGATGCAGATGGTCTTACTTGTCATTAGAAAGGGTGCCAGCCAAGACGCAGACCAACCAGTCAATGAATCTTGCACACAAAAAAAAAAACACAGGGGCAACTCTGAGTGAGGCTTTCGTAATATAAAGAGTGCCTCTCGAAATGCACTCATATAAGTCAGCAAGGAAATTTATAGAGAATTGATCGAGTTCGCTCTCATCTGTTCTTTTGCACTTAGTATCCTATTCAGTGGAGCAGGGCTCCAGTGAGAGGGAGAGGGAGAGCGCACGGGGAGAGGGGATTTAGAGAGAGGCGCTCATCAGTCCAATGCATTTGTGTTTTTGTTAATCATTCCAATTTGCATCCCTCAGTGAATTATCAGCCCCAATCATTTGCAAAATTACTGCCATAAGGTAGTCTGATGCACTCAGCCAAACAAAGACGCACACAAGGGAAGATTGTGTTTTGTTTTGGTCCCCCCCCCCCTCCTCAAAATTAGTTTGTCTTCCAGCAAATGTTTGCATAAAGCCGCAATTTTGGATTACATATTTTGGAGGGATAAAGTTCACATTATTTGGATGATTGCTCTGTTCCCATTAACTTATTTTTCTTTTCAAAGCTCACAAAAAACACTTGAATTTCAACTTCATCTATTTTCCTGTTACCCAACCTGCAACTGTGCGTTCCTATTTTAGACCGGGCTAATATGGCTCTTGCAGGCTCAACACCCCACAGCCTTTCCATATTCCAGTATAACACCGCTGAGGGGTGCCTAAAGCTCTACAGATGACTTCCTTCAGGCCTTTTATTCTGTACTGAGCTCCAAAGCAAACCTCCACGTGCCTCTGAAGCAAACATGGGATCAGGTCCAGACCGTCTCTCCGAAGGCACTCTACCTCTTAGCAGTGTTTACTCAGAATCTCACAGGTGTGCCGAGCAGGTTATTCCAGACCTCAGCACAGGTGTGGTGTGAGGACAGGAAGAAAAAAAGGAGAGTCTGAAAGAGAGAGGAAAAACAAAGAAAGTGAAAAGCAAGAAATGTAAAAAAAAATTAAATAAACACGGTGGATCTTATTGGTTTTCCCCCCTCTAGATGCCTTGAGCTGTTTAAAGTTGCGGAGCAGCTTGTGAGAGGTGGAGAGAGTTTAAAGAGGGGCTTTTGTGTGAGATGCCTGCTGATATATTGACCCTTTTTGCCTTCCCTTTACCCCTCTCTCTCTCGGTAATGATAGCCCTGATGTTCCAGCACAGCTGAGGGTTGTGTAACAACACTAATAAGCCCTCGGTTTTGGCCAAATGTGCTTCACTGACGGTTCTGATGCTTTTTATAATCTCTCATTAATCAATCCACTGCCATTTGTCCTGGGGGCACCTCTCTTTTTTTAATTAAAGCTGTCATATATATCTCCAGTGTGTGTGTGTGTGTGTGTGTGTGTGTGTGTGTGTGTGTGTGTGTGTGTGTGTGTGTGTGTGTGTGTGTGAGAGAGTGTGTGTGTGTGTGTGTGTGTGTGTGTGTGTGTGTGTGAAGGAGAATGTGTTTCTTCCTGTGTGTATGTGAATGTAATGCAAAGCAGGTCTCCTCGTTGCCAAAGATGTGTATGCATGAAGCCACTTGATAGTCACTTTTGCCAATTACTTTCATCTGTGCTACCCCCTCTGGTTCAACCTTCACATGGGCTATTTGAAGCCTGGCTCTGTGAACAAAGGGTGTATTGTAGAAGCCATGTTGAATATTCTCTCTCTCTCTCTCTCTCTCTCTCCCTCTCTATCTATCTATCCATCTATCTATCTATCTATCTATCTATCTATATCTATCTATCTATTTATCTATTTATCTCTATCTCACTCTCTCTCTCAATCTGTCCCAGCTTCTCTTCCTTTCTCTTTCTCTCTCTCTCTCTCTCACACTCACTCACACACACACACACACACACACACACACACACACACACACACACACAAACACACACACAGACACACACAGTGTTATACATTTTTTTCATGAGAGAAGCATGACACAGTCAGACAGAATATGACTATCGATCACTCCTATTGATCCTTTTGTGGAGGCTTTAAAATAACAGTTTCTCTCTTATTGCTATATTAATGATCAGAGGGGAGAGAATATCTAAAGTGCTCCGGCTTCTCCTTGATTGATCACAAGAGATATCACCGTCCCCAAGACAAAGGTTCCCGGAGCTTTCATTATCTGAATTGAGTAACTTATCCGATTATGGAGGTTCACTCGATTGCGGCGCACTATCTGTCATTAATTTAAAAGGCAGGAGCAGATGAGGTTTTATAATAGGGCTTTATAAGACCTGCCATCCCAGCACCCCTCCCAGCACACACACACACACACACACATTCATGCACACTGATGAAGCTTTCGTGCTGAAATTTTTAACATGTAGAATGTGATGAGCAGATTGGGGTGGAAGTCACTCAGCCGACTCCTGCTGCCTGGTCTGCATGAGAGAGACACAGGGAGGAGACGACGGAGGAAGAGAACGAGAGAGACATGTGTTAAAGGAGAAAAATCTAGAGAGAAATAAAGAGGGATAGACGGGCAGTAGATGAGGAAACAAAAGCTCGGATTATATAGCACGGACAAAGAGAGGAAAAGACCGCAATGAATAAAAGGATCATGATTAATGGCACGAAAAACAAAGAAAGTGATAAGACTGGGGGACTTCAAAGAGAGAGAGAGAGAAAGAGAGAGAGAGAGAGAGAGAGAGAGAGAGAAAGAGGGAGCTGGGTAGAGAGTCACTGTGACTCTAAGGGGGCATGTGAGCCTGCCATGTCCTCGGCCAGCCTCCAGCCCCTCACAGAGTGAGGGCCGAGGCAGACGGATAAACGGACTTGTGGCGTCCGATGAAGACAGGTGGCAATAATCCTGATAAGAGACAGATCTGAAGGCCCTCATACAAAACCAATTCCGGCCGCTCTCCATTTTTCAAAAGCTCATCAGGCTGAGCGACGAGGGGGCTGAGGCCGCGCGGCTGCTGAATTTGTTTCGCGCTGATTGCCTTGTCAGAGTGCCTTATCCCGAGGCAAAGGACCCCAACCCACCCTGCACTTACACACACACACAGACACACACACACATACACACGTCTGCAAACACACACATACTGGTACACGTATAAACACCCCCCTAAAATCAATAGCGGGGACTTTTAGAACCGTGATCAAATGGCTATTCTGGTCCCTCTGTCTTTCATGTTCCACTGGCACCCAGCCCAAAAACCTTCATCCCACCGTACGTGTCTGTTTATGTGTCTGTGTGTGTGTGTGTGTGTGTGTGTGTGTGTGTGTGTGTGTGTGTGTGTGTGTGTGTGTGTGTGTGTGTTCTACTACACCATGCCCCTCTTGTGCCTCCCACCCGTATCTGAAGAGCCCTGTGTGCGCCCCCCTCCCCGTGTTCTGTGGTCGGCCTCCGCGCTCCTGTGGACGCAGCCGGAGCTGCGCTGGACCCGGTGGGGGGGCTCGTCCTCCAGCGTGGGGGTAGATAGACGCCTCTCTGTCCGCAGCCAAAGGCCTCCTTCTCTCTCCCTGGGTTCACGAGCCATCGGGCGGAGAGAGCCGGAGCCAAAACGACTTTCCTCTCTGAGCTCCCTCTCCACATAAGCCACACACATGTGTACACACACACACACACACACACACACACACATATCGCCTCCCCATCAGGAATCCTACCTGTGTTTATCTACCACTAATACTACTACCGTGACTGATCCTCCACTAGTTGCTTTAGAGACAGAGGGAGTGTGTGTTCGAGGGAAGTAATAAACAAATGGGAGTCCAACAAAATGCATTTTTCTGTCAAATCTCACCCCAAATGGTATTTGTCTGACAGTGATGTCATACATTGTGTTTGGATGCAGAGACAGACAGACAGTGAGAGAGAGAGAGAAAGAGAGAGTGACAGAGAGAGAGAGAGAGAAAGAGAGAGTGGGACACCTTAATGAAAGAGGAGACTCCAAGAGCGCCTGATGGCTCTCATCAATCAGCCGCGCGCTTTGGAAGTGTAATCTGAGGGAGGCCGGAGCCGGGATCTGAGCGCTGCTCTCCAGCATCAGCCTTTTAATCTCTATTAGTTAATGGACTCACTGGTCTCCCCCCCACCTCCACCACCACCTCCACCTCCACTACCTCTCAGTGCGCTGGCTGGAACTCAACCCCCGGCATGGCTACAAACAGGTCACACTGAGAAGGGGATGAGTGGGCGAGAGAGATGGAGAGAAAGAGAGAGGTGGAAAAAAGTGAACAAAGAAAGAGTGACTGGGGTTGAAGGGTGTGTGAGGTTGGGAGCAAGAAAGGACGGTTGAAAGAGAGCAAAGATGTGTGAGGAAGAGAGGGGAGACCAAGGCATACTGTAGATAGAGAGAGAGAAAGAATGTGAGAGAGACCAGAGTGATTCAAAAGGGCCTGACAGACAGGAGGGGATAAGACAAGAGGAAACATAAACAGAGAAGAGCAAGAAGACGAGGACTCACTCACAAAGAGACAAGGAAGAGCAAGGAAGAAAAAAAACAACGCCAGACACAAGGGGCACACAAAGAGGCCTGTTTCAAGCTTTTGCGTCAGTGCCATCACCGCCTGTTTCTCACCAGCCACTCACGGCGACAGGCAAAATAAAAACATCACGTCGAAAAAAAAAAAAAATCAAGACCGGTGAGCACAAAGGCCGCTCTGTCTGCCGACACATTCCGCTGTGTGTCTTGGAAGGCGTTCTTGTTTGTTCACTTTCATTTGGGATCACTCCTGGGTGTGTTTTTGCTAATTTCCCAAGGAGTGTTTTCGTGTATCTGTGGTTGCTGGATTGTGTGTGTGTGTGCGTGCGTGTCTGTGTGCGTGCGTGCGTGTGTGCATGTGTGTGTGTATGTCTGTGTGTGTGGGTGGGTGTTTCTGTGCATGCAGTTGTGGGTTTTTGTGTGTTTGTGTTTGGGTGTTTCTGTGCGTGCAGTTGTGTGTTTTTTCGTGTTTGTGTGTGCCCTGGCGACATGGCTCCAGTTGACTCTCATAACAGCTCCTTCATGTAGGAGTGTCATCCTCATTTTGGGGCAATTAGCTTTGTTGTGAAGGCCAGAAGACTGCCAGTGTTTTGACTTTAGCCATGTAAGCTTGGATAGCATCTCTAAAGTCTTCCATTGGCACGGGATTTTTTTCCACTCTGAACAGATGTCCTTAGTTGTCTTCAGCTAGTGTGGAGAAGTGTGACTGCACAACTGTGTGTGTGTGTGTGTGTCTGGAAGTATAGTCAAATGTGGGTGTGTTGAAGTGTCCATGATTGATTGTTTGTTTTATGCATGCATGATCTCAAATGTTTGTCTTCGTGTGTGTGTGTGTGTGTGTGTGTGTGTGTGTGTTTTGAGAGAGAAAGTTCAGTAGTCCTGCAGTGTTAATGAAAAAGCAAGCAGCACCTCCTTTTGATTATCAGCAGTTTGACAGAGTCAACATCCATCCGATTCAGCTATTAATTAAATTGGTTAACGAACCATAGCTCATTATGAGATGCAATTGCTCAGAAGTGTCTTTTTGGCAAATATGGGAAGCAAAAACACTTCAGTGCCTTTTTAAAAAGAGAAGGGGAAATAAAGCAATCCACAACCCGACCGCACCTCAGGCACACAAACGTACAAACACATACACACACACACACACACACACGCACACACACGCACACACACGCACGCATACGCAGAGACGCACACACTGCTCCCCTTTCTTCTTCCCCGACCTCAATATATTTTTTCTAATAGTCATCAAATATTTGAACAATAGATCTACCACCTTTCACATTGTCCTTAATGTTAATCTGTGTCATCAAGCAACACACAAATATCCATTTACATGAAAAGATAATGTATAGTGTATGACATTCTGTATGTCTCGTTTTTTAATAGTTATTATGTGATGTCACTTACAACACACAAGAGTCTATCTTGGAATGTAGCTATGTTGATACTAACTATGTTGAAACAACCATGAAAGGACCCATAATGTTTAAGGGAACTGCTTTTTCTTCCAATTCTCTGAATCTGTGCACAGTGTTGCTGTCATTCGTGAGCTCATCTCTGTCTCCTCTTATCCCATGATCCACTGGGTCAGACTTGCCTGTGGTGGTCAGGAGGCTGGGGCAGGCCTGTCAGTGCGAGGGCCAGCCTTCTGATCAACTTATGCAAATGGCCTTTTCTCTGGGCAGCCTCGCCGCTCCAGCAGCGTTTATGCAAAACAAGGGCCAGGAGGAAGACTCCAAATATGCATGTTTTTACTTAGGCCTTTTCCCCCCTCTTTCTGAAGCCATTTATAATCTCCTTTCATTCCAGCACTGAAGACATTTGTGTCTTTCAGCCTCACTCGCTCTCTCTCTCTCTCTCTCTCTCTCTCGCTCTCCCTCTCTCTCTAGCTCTCTGCCCTTTTCTCTGTCTCTCTCTCCAGCTGTAGTTTGTGAGGGGACAGAACCTTCTAGTAGATTTGATCAGTCATTAAGGGCTTGCCCTATGGGGGGAGTTCTCATGGTTGTTTCCATAAATTTCACAACCAGGAATGCCTGGAGTGACAATGTGTGTCTGACACTTCTGCAGGCTGCTTTTTTTTTTTACAAGAAAATTTTTTCTCCAATAAGTTACAATCTTACAGTCACTGTCCTTCACACTCAACCTCTGAATTTGTGTAAATGTGTGCATTTCTTCTTAACTGAAATGATAACATCTGATCTACGTTGCGATCAATATTACCTCACATTTAAAGACAGCTGCAACCAGATGGTCTGAAGTCCTCTCTCCTCTTTTCCAGTTTGGAAGCAGAGTCAAAATAATTTCCTGCTCAAGCAGAGCAAACAGATGCAGAAACTGTATTTGGGTTAACTGTGCGCTCATTAATAATGATTGGAGCAGGATAAATAGTGTCCTACTTCCTGCATCTCGGATTTTTAAATAATCCCAATAGGCCACTTGCCTTCTCATTGATCGATTGGATAGGCTCCCAAAAGGTCACGTTCATAAAACATTAGGATCTGATTAACACATTGCTGTCTTAAGATTAAGTTGTAGTTATCACTATGCGTAAAGTTGTATTCGCACAGTTTCTCCAATAAAGAAAAGCAAACAAAAACAAATCCACAAATATTCCTCCTAGATTACACACACACACACAAATATTCCTCCTAGATTACACACACACACACAAATATTCCTCCTAGATTACACACACACACACAAATATTCCTCCTAGATTACACACACACACACAAATATTCCTCCTAGATTACACACACACACACAAATATTCCTCCTAGATTACACACACACACACACACACAAATATTCCTCCTAGATTACACACACACACACAAATATTCCTCCTAGATTACACACACACACACACACAAATATTCCTCCTAGATTACACACACACACACACACACAAATATTCCTCCTAGATTACACACACACACACAAATATTCCTCCTAGATTACACACACACACACACAAATATTCCTCCTAGATTACACACACACACACAAATATTCCTCCTAGATTACACACACACACACACACAAATATTCCTCCTAGATTACACACACACACACACAAATATTCCTCCTAGATTACACACACACACACACACACAAATATTCCTCCTAGATTACACACACACACACAAATATTCCTCCTAGATTACACACACACACACAAATATTCCTCCTAGATTACACACACACACACAAATATTCCTCCTAGATTACACACACACACACACACACACACAAATATTCCTCCTAGATACACACACACACACAAATATTCCTCCTAGATTACACACACACACACAAATATTCCTCCTAGATACACACACACACACACACACACACACACACAAATATTCCTCCTAGATTACACACACACACACAAATATTCCTCCTAGATTACACACACACACACAAATATTCCTCCTAGATTACACACACACACACAAATATTCCTCCTAGATTACACACACACACACAAATATTCCTCCTAGATTACACACACACACACAAATATTCCTCCTAGATTACACACACACACACAAATATTCCTCCTAGATTACACACACACACACAAATATTCCTCCTAGCACACACACCCATGCACACACACACAGCGCATACTGCATACATACACACACACACACACACAAATATTCCCTCCTAGATTACACACACACACACTGACATACTCTCACATACTCTCACAAATGCATACATTTATGGGTGTACCTTTTGTGTATTTGCCTCAGGCACTCAATATTCTACTATGAGATGGTGTGTGTGTGTGTGTGTGTGTGTGTGTGTTGGGGAGGGGGGTATGAGCTGGTGACCCGCAGAGAAAGGAGCCTCTTACTACACTTACCTAAACCAGTTAGGGCACGGCCACTCTATGCTCTCCGTGCTGCCATGCTTTTGGACTCAGCTGATGAAACAGGCCATTATGTGATTCTCTCCATTAAACCACTTTAGTCCTTTTCAATATGGCTGATGTACATACCAGACTGTGAGCATTTTGTTTTCAGAGTGAGGGCAGGAGAGATGGAGCGGAGAGGGACAAGGAAGGGGAGGGAGAGAGAGAGAGAAAAGAAAAGACAGAAAAATCTATAAGAGGTATCTTTTCTTTGTCTCTGTGCCCTGTCTTTGGAGTCTTTTAGGGTAATCAGATTTCCTGTGCTGGATAGGTTTCCTGGTGTGCATGGTCACTCCTTTGAGGGGCTTTTAACCTACACAGAGCTGCTTTGGCCCTCGATAAAGCCGTGGTTTAAACACAACCTTGATTGCTGGTTATGGCATACTAACAGATGGGTAGTGAAGGAGGGAGGGAAGAAGAAGGGACATGCAAGGCTAATATCTTCACCTAAAAGTACCTTTTCAACTTTGTACAAAAAAACGTTCTCTCTCCTTCACCTCATCTTGAGTTGTACTGACAGTTGTACAATTATTTAAGACCTCACACTGCTCTCCACCTTGTATCTTTAGCTTGACATGTGCATTTCGCTTCCTCCTCACCTGTCCGCTGATCAAAAAGAAGTAATGAAAAAATTGGAGCCCCTATTGTACGAAAGCACATTAGCTCGCTGAAAAGCTTTTACCTTGGGAGTTATGGCCATTATCTAGAAGGATTGAGGGAGAATAGAGAGAAAGGACAGGCAGAGGAAGTTTCTGTAACAAAACAATTTCACCCCTCCCTCGTAACTTTTCAGGTAGAAAACTAACAGTCCAAATAACCCGCAGCCATTAACCTCCAGCCATTTATAATTGTTCCATATTAGACCTCTCTGGAGGGAGAGAAAGCCATTGTATGCTCTCCACATGGAGGAGGAGGAGGCATTGTGACCTGAAATTAAAAGCTGCCCTACCATACTAATGGGTTTATCAAATGACAGAATCTTTGAAAAGAGCTCGTCAGAGACAACAAAAGCAAAGTCGAGGCCGGCTATAATCTCAACGGCAATCAGGCCTGCTGTTCTATCATGTCGGAAGTGAAGAGAAAAACAGGTGTCAGGTTACCACCAACCCATACCTAATTGGCCCGATTCCCACCACTACACATGGGCAGGGGATCATGCTGGTCATATATAATGTTCTGTTCATTTGTACACATGCGTGCAGTACAAACCAATGATGCACGGGCGGATCCAAAATAAACGGATGCTAGCGGTGACCCATGGTCACCCACGGTTATATGTCAAACACATTTTATTTTATTTTTTGTGGGCGTCGGGCGTAAAAATAAAATGTAAACATATTAGTCAAATATCACCTAAAGGCAATATTGTTAAAGTAATATGCCCTTGCTACTTTCTAAACGTGACAAGATGCTGCGTGCGCTCCTAGCCAAAGCTGGGGCATGTACAAAAGCAAAACGCTTTGCTCCGTTTTGCTACAATTTCCAGTTTTAACAACATGTTTGGTCGCAGCAGTGCGCAACGATGTGCAACAGGCTTTTGAGATAGTTTTATCTTGTTTGCTGTGTGTGTCAGTGGTGTTATCCTATCAGCATCGACATGTGTACAAAACCCACCGTATTAAAAAGACAGAGCACAGCATACCTAAAGTAATTTACAGATGAAAGACAAGAATGAGAAGTTGAAAAGAAAATGAAATTAACATTGACTTTATCAGGCTCGGAATAAGAAAGGAAACAATGGCCTTTTCAGAGCATTTGTGCGAACAACAGATTCTTCAACTCTGTTCGCATTGAATCATACACCACTGTTCGCATTGAATCATACACTTTGTAATGTTTTGTCCATCTTGAACTTTTGCTGCATTTGTTTAACTAAAGGATGTTGTGAATGCTTAAGATTGGCATAGCTGACAGAAAGGGCAATTCTATTGTCTTTTAAATATAGATAGATAGATAGATACTTTATTGATCCCCAGTGGAAATTCAAGTATATATATATATATGTATATATAAGCTGCAGTCTACAAATTACTATGCAAAAAATGGATCAGATTACGGGTCAGGCATAATTTCCTCTTTAATAATATTCGCAGTTAGAGTCGGGTCGGGTTGAAATATAGGATCGGTTGAGTTTGGGTCGCCTGTAAATGAACCTGCTCATCACTGATACACACACAAGCTCACATTTGCACACAACACTCACACTCACACAAGCACATGCTCAGTCACAAAGCAATCATTTTGGCCCCTTCTGCTTATATGATCCATTGTTCTCAAAGATCACTCCGTAAGCTGAACCTAAAGCAAATCCACTCATAAGTCATAAGCAGAACCATAACTCAACCTGCAAGCCAAAGCAACTTAGAGTTTCCTTTTTATCAACATTCAATAAACAGTACGTTTATTACAGGAAGTGGGCCAACATACCTACTGTGTATAAACCAAAACACAGAATAACCTCTACCTTAACAACACATCTAACAAAATGGAGGTGGTCAGTGGTCATGACCAAAAGCAAATGTTTCTATCTATCACTAGGCCCTTTTAAGGATGTTGAAGCCATTGAACTCTGACCCTCAATTCTCTGAAGAGTGACCACTGAGTATCTCATTACACAGTGATAAGCATCGTACTCCATCTCTGTGTGTACGCTGCACTTTGGCTTGACTAGACACTGGGATCAATGTCCTGTTTTCCTTGAGTAATTGACCAGAAATATGCCTTATGGCTTATGACATTTTGGCAAATTATTTGGAAAGGTTGGATGTGGAATAAATCAAATAGCTCATCGGTGTTGATCTTGAGTAGCCTGCTGTGACATTGCAACAATAAAATAGTACTCAAGAGTACTGAGGCAGCATACTGGGAAGAGGCATGGAGATTCAACAAGGGTAGAAAGACAAAGGGAGGGAAGAAATGAGAAAATAAAAGAATAGGATATAATGAAAAAAGAGCAGACAGAGAAAGGAGTGATAGAAAAACAGAAGAACGTCTGGGGGCCAGGAGAGGGAAAGACTAAGAAATTATTTAACAGAAATATTGAACAAGAGACTCAAGAAGAGAATGGAGTAGAAATAATCTGCATTGGCCCTTGAGCAACAGCCTCCCCAACCAGGACTAAGGAGTGTTCTAGAGGGACCTGCATCTGTCCCCTGAACCCCAGTTCACTCTCAACTACAGCACAACACATCAACTCAACTGTCATCGTGAAGTATCATTTTATTTGGACGTGTGGCATGGATAGTGATTATATGCTTTAATGATTCAAATTTGAATGGGAAAGGCACTAAGAAGGTCTCGTAGTTGGTAAAAACTGAGTGCTTGCACAAGGCTGTTGTGACCTACAGTGATGTCTCAGCTTGAGAGGGAAATGGATACGGCTGAAGCGAGAGGAGAAAGGGACCATTCAGAAAATATCCGTTTATTTCTCAGACAGGCCAGACGGTAGAACGCAGCCACTTTCCCTTATCTATCCACTTTAGGAACTTGGCTCTATTTACATTTGCTCGCGAGCTTTGATGTGTGCTTGTGGGGACTCTCTAAAGGGCCTGTGTTGGGTCTGTGCAGTGGTGCCTCTCCTTGAAGGACTTTCCCCTGGACCACATCTAAGGCATGTCTAATGTATGACTGCAACAGTGATAGCCTCACGCTCTCGTCCTTCTGCCAAGGCTCCATTATCAGGTCCAGGGGCCTGTGGAGTTTGAAACTCCCAGTAAGGAGACATCAACTCGTATTCTCTCCTCACCACCCCCTCCTGTAGGATTAATTAGGCTCTGTCTGGAGCGAAAGGAGGAGGTGACCGTTAAGGGCTCTGCTCGCGAGGATGAGTCCTATCAGCTTGTGGGGTAGCGCACTGACATGGGCTCGCTCCCTTTCCACTTCCTCCCTAGGACCACTACACACACACACACACACACACACACACACACACACACACACACACACACACACACACACACACACACACACACACACACACACACACACACACACACACACACACACACACACACACACACACACACACACAAAACACACACAGACACACACACACACATACCCCTAAACCCTAACCTAACACCACCATTCTCATCTCTTCCTCCCTCTCTCTCAAACCCAGACAGAAACAGTTGACTAATGAAGATGGATGCATCTCCTTATCAGGCAGCCACTTACTGGGGCTTGATGTAACCTTAAACATGGCGGATGGCTCAATGGCACTCACCGTCGAGCGTGTAATTAATGGATGGAGTGGACCTCTGAAGGGAGTGCGGCGCCCGCGCATTTGCAGATGAATTTCGGACACTAATTAAACGCTGTTCAAATATCAGACGCAGTTCGGATGGTTCGGATGTCCGCTGAGTGGTGTTCACTTCGTTTTCTTCTTTGTTGTTTCCCTGTCCTAGTCTCAGTTAATTTAGCCAAGAACACACACAGACACACACACACACACACACACACACACATGCAAGACACACACACACACACACACACACACACACACACATACGTGCACACACACACACACACACAAACAAACAAACATTATACTTACAGGCCAATATAAAGCAAAAAGGAGAGGCCTTCAGAGCCTCTCAGAAGGCATTCTTAAAGACTGAAAGTTAGCAAGCCCAATAAATGAGGATTTGTAAAGTCAGTTTGGTCTCTTACTGCTTTCATTTTAAAACTGATTCAACCCTCTGATCTCTCTGGTGTCCTTGCACTCAGCAGAAAGTGACATTTGAGAGGATTTCTAGAGAAACAACTGTCTGTGAGTTCTTATCCTCTGAATTGAGAGCTTGTTTAAACTTAGGCTGTTTACGGAAAAGCTTAGTGTGCAGTCCCATCTACAGCCATCCCTCTACATACACAGCAAATATACTGAATGTTTACTTTGAGATGTGCTTTCAGTGACACTGAAAGTATGAAAAGCTCAAGCCATAACTCATCCAGTACATCAGTAACATACCCTCAGGGACAAGTTGCTTTATGTCATGGCCATCTGTGGAATATGTTTGAATAGTAGTGTGTTCCAAGCCTTGGGCTATGTGCCTCCTTTTCAAAATTATATACTGAGGTAATTTAGTCCGCTGTTTTGCGAGGTAAAGGGCACAGGGAAGGTTGTCTTTTTCTTCTATGGCGCAATATTTTGTAAAACTAACTGGTTCCACTCTGTTAAATGGATTCAATATGCCCCAAAAGTGTCCTCAGATATTGTTTTAACTAAGTTATAGTTGAATGTCTACTACAGCTGGTGTTGTTAGCTTGGCATAGAATAGACCTTAATAACTGCTTAAGGGTTCACCTAGTGAGCCACCAAGTGACTAACCTGCCTCTGTGGTGTGTATGTGTGTGTGTATGTCCGTGTGTGTGTGTGTGTGTGTGTGTGTGTGTGTGTGTGTGTGTGTATCTATGTGTGTGTAATGGAGTATAGGGTTGTGCCTGCAGGCCTGGGAGAGACAGAGATATGACAGGTGCAAAAGCACATGCCTCTGTCACAAGAGCTGGTTACTGTTGTTTACTTTTACAAAAGGGGGAGCCCTTGTTTGTTTTTATTTTCTTCTGGCCCCTTGGCCTGACCCTCAGGGCCCTGTGCTGTGATGATAACAATCATTGTTAAACCCAAAGTGGCGTGTTATTCACTATACAGTATCTCTATGACACCCCCCCCCCCGCCCCCCCCCATCAACACACACATTCACTGTCATATCATGAAAATTTCCAAATTTAGCTTCTTATGTATAATGGCAGCAAAAGTTTTAATTCCCTATGGGTACGTTTAGACTTAGTGTCTTTTTCTGATAAAATAAGTTATGCAGACCGCTTTTCCAGTTTGGAAAAAATTCGGCCAGCGCTCTTGTTCCAAAAAGCTGCCGGAAGCGTTTTTTTGCGATAGGAAAAGTGACGTTACGTGTGGATACAAAATATCGCGGAAGAAAAAATTGGAGTTGGCTATTGCTTTTGGTATGTTATGGTAAAGTTGTGAAGTCATGTCAAACAATTCCCTATGCTCAGACACTAAAACGAATCTCTCGACCGGTGTTCTGTCACCTCCATTTTTTACTTGTCATGTGAAACCACCGGTCTTGGTAATCCGCTTGTTATTGGTCAGCTGTATAAAAGACAGCATGATGTATGGCGTTTTTCCGCTAGAAGTTGAATATTTCTCAACTTCTGAGCTGCAGAAAAAAAGACGGTTGCGGTCGCGTTACCGTTACCATACCTCACTGCCCTCATGTTGTTCGACTCCATCTCTAAGCCAGGGCTTGTGTGTGTGTCTTTTCTCTTTTGCAGTACCAGCTGCAGAGGCGGGCCGTGTGGAGAGCCGTGGCGCTGCAGTGGAAGACCTGGCCCATCCTGCTCTCGGCCGCAGCGCTGTTCGTCCTGGTGCCCTACCTCGTCTACCGCCTGCTGACCACGTTCCCGAACACCACTCATCACACGGTCTTCAGGGTGGCATCCGTCTGCTTCGGCTTGCTCTCCATCATCCTCCTGATCAAGTGAGTAGCCACAGCTGCTGCTGCCGGCGCTGCGTCGGCCATTTTGGCTCCTCTGATAAGATGCCTGACATTTAGTACACCCTGCCTTCAGACATTGTCCCCCATCATCCCCTGTTTCCACCCAGCCCAGTTCTGCCATTCAGCCTGTTGGGTTGGGAAACAAAAGGGTGAGAATGGCTTAAAAAAATAGAAAAGAGGACTGAGGCACAAAAATTAATTTGGGAATTGACTCAGAGGTCACCAAGAGGTGTGCACATCTGCAGCACTGTAATTGCAAGCAATGACAATACAGCATATGACAATCTCTCCTCCACACACACACACAGACACACACACACACACACACACACACACACACACACACACACACACACACATACCCACACGCATGCACACACACAAACCCCTCCAGCTTGGTACTGTCCTGTGGCAATATGCCGTACGCAGATGAGGATTTTTTTTTCTACTTGCCATAAGGTGCACAATAGAATGCGAAGAAACACACCTGCCACTTGTGATAACGGAATCAGGGATAGGAAGTGTGGATTCCATGGTGTGTGTGTGTGAGAGTGTGTGAGTGTGTCAAAGCAAAGAATATGACTCACTACCTGGTCTGTCTCTTGAGGTTGAATTAAGCTCATAGACTACACATTTAAATTCCAGTCCCATTCTCACCTATTTTCTCCACACCTAATTTTTCAGTGTAGTCCTTATTCTAACTCTTCCAAAGTGAAATAAAAGAACTAGTGTAAGGCAGTACCCATTGGGAGAAGTAAAGCAACCAAAAAAAACTCATTTCAACTCAGACCACACAAGTGTGATGGCTTCTCTTTATGTTTATCTGTGAAATCAGGTATTTATTTTGCCCAGATTTCAAAAAGCGTTCAATGCGCCTCTCTTAAATCACACCGTGATGAAATTTTTCAGAAATCTGATATGTGCAATGACTTTTTTCCCCCCTTTAATACAATCTTTCCAGCTCACAGAGCCAGCGCGTCGTAATCTCTCAGATTGTTTCGTTTTGGCCCTGAAATATAAAACGACTGGGAGAGAGTTTTTTTTTTGCGCAATATTGACATAACCAATCAGGGGTAAAATTAAAAGCTGTATTGATCTCTGCCTTTCTCATTTTCCCTCCCTTTTGGCCCCTGTGAAGTATCGCAATTCAATTTTCAAGCTTAACAAATTTAAATACATTTTCCAATTGATGATTTGGTGTATTTAATTGGATGTTCGCTGGCAGATGGAGATGTCATCTGTGCGAGAAATCCCACCGACGGGTCTGAGGAGTAATAAGAAATGAGAAACACCTTACCATTGCCATTAAACAACCAGTGTGTTCAAATAAGCCCTTTTATGTAATGCCATGCCTGTTATGTCTTTCAGGGGCTTTTTTGTCTTGATTATTTTCGGCAAAATCTCCACTATATCCTGCCAGCATCCTGTAATGATCTAATTAGTGGAATCTGGCTAAATCTGCGTCCCTGGAGTTAATATTCATCAGGAAGTTTGCCATGCAAGTTTTCTCTCTCTCTCTCTCTCTCTCTCTCTCTCTCTCTCTCTCTCTCTCTCTCTCTCTCTCTCTCTCTCTCTCTCGCTGTCTCCCTCCATAGTCATATCTCACTAGTCATCTTCCATATGGCATTCTACAGAAGTTTATGTAGATGTATTCCACGGCTTGGCTTGTCATTCATCTAATGACAGACGCTGGCTTGAGGAGATTACAGAGCATATTAATGAAATTGTTTTGGTCATATTGCGCATATGCCTGTTTTTCTCCAAATTGCACAATCTGTGTAGTGACCACAGGGGTCAGCCTGAGGGTCAAAGGTTATGAGCTGAGATTCGATAGAATAGGCAGTAGTGGCGAGTCCCAGTGGAGAACAGTCCTGTGTTCTCCTAACCTGGTGAACAGCCCTGAGGATCACCCACACATTGGAGGACATGTGTGTGTGTGTGTTAGATGTCTGACTGTGCTCTGGTTCTGAGAAAAAGAAAAGAAAAAGTGAAGATCCGCACATTTAAGTATTTTTTATTGGTAACGTTTCAAGCCCTTACGGCCCTTCCTCAGACTTCCTGTGCTCTGGTTCTGATCATACAACGATACTGAATGATGGGGCCGTGCCGGTACAGTTATTTGACAGGGGGTTCAGACTGTCTAGGTACCTGTATCACAACAATGTATGAGTCACCACTAGGGTTGCAAAATACCGTGAATTTTCAAAGTTGGAAACTTTCCATGGGAATTAACGGGAATATATGGAAATTAACGGGAATAAACAGGAAATAATGGGAATAAACTGGGAATTTTTAATATGGCAAGTTAGTCTATAACAGGGAACTTAAATGTAGTGGACAAAACCCCATCTTGCAGCATAATATTAGTTAAAACAACCTGATTTAATGAAATTTCAGTCAAATTTCTACCCTGCACATTCGTCATTTCCATGCACACAGCAATCAGCATAGGCTACTAGACATAAAGGACACCTATGATGCGTTCATGTGCATGGGGAAACTGGAAACTTGAAACTGGGGGAAGTTTGCAAACAGAGTTGCCCAGTTATTGGCTTGTCGTCACTTTTGTCCTCATTCAAATGGGTGTATGTCATTTTGCATAAACTGTAATGGGACGATTAATCTGTCTGATTAAGTTTGACAACTTTTTGCCATTTTCTGGGATTTTAACTGAACAGATAGTCAGTTAATGTTCCAACCAATCGGATTTTGTTGTTGAGTGGCGTGGTTTATCTTGGGCAGTTCAGTGGTTTCAGTGTTGCTATCTTAGCACACTAGTAAACCATAGGTAGAGAATGGGATTTCCGCTAGCATGGTAGCTAGCTTTGTATGCTAAGCTAAGTGAAAATACGAACAAACAAATCATATTGCTTATTACGAAACAAAATGTTAATGTTTGTATATGAAACAGTATGAATTATCAAAATTCCCAGTTAATTCCCGTAAAGTCCCATAATTTCCTTTAATTTCATGAAAGTTTCCAATTTGGAATATTCCCAAAATTCCCCAGCTTAACTTCCCATGGAAAGTTTCCAGTAAGTTTCCGGAAATTTACCGGAAATTTTCTGCCCCTTTGCAACCCTAGTCACCACTATTAAATCAGCTTCATTCATTGTACTGATATGCAAAATGAAGTTATTTAATTCTTTTAATTATGTGCACTTTCCAAAAAGTTTCTCATCTCACAAGAAGGACGATTTAGATTAATCAAAACAAGGTGCATGCCATCCCAAGTTTGTTTTCTGCTCTTGTCGAGGGCTGCACAAGTAGGGTGCTTAACCAACTCCCAAATTAAAATATGGTTTTCCTCATTTGCTCATTCAAACCTAATGTGTGTGTGTGTGTGTGTGTGTGTGTGTGTGTGTGTGTGTGTGTGTGTGTGTGTGTTTGTGTGTTTGTGTGTGTGTGTGTGCACCCGTGTGTGTGTGTGTGTGTGTGTGTGTGTGTGTGTGTGTGTGTGTGTGTGTGTGTGTGTGTGTGCATGTGTGTATGCGCGCGTGCATGCTTTAAAAGTGCAGTAATCTGCTAATGACTTCAGCCTGACTCAAAATAAAACACACTCCACCACTTCCTCTCCCTTTCTCTGCAGTCCTTCCTACTTGATTTTATTTGAGTCATTTTCATTTTTAATATGACTAATTGGAATAATGCCGGAGGTACTTTAAATCATTAGTAAATGAACAGCCTGCCTTTATTAGTGGCCCACTTGTAAATAATGTATTGAATTCTTGGCATAAACATGATCAGCTCTCTGCTGTATTCATTATGGGGTAGAAAAGTATTGCTTGATTTCCCCTCACTGAAGTCATTTTAACAAATCCAATGTGAAAGATGATATTTGTGGAAGCGGTGATACAAATATATATTCACCCGGGGCTTCTTTCCATGCTAACAAGGGAAATTAAAAATGGCGACATGTACTGTAATTCAGCGTGTCTCTTCTTCTTCCACTCTGTTTATTTTTCTGCTTTGTTAAAAAAAAAAAACAATCAAAACAGGCTGTTTTTGATTAAAGTCCATGCTCATTAAATGTCCATTTTTCTTACCTCCCGCCTTTCTTCTAAATCCATCTATTTCACTCTCCCTCTCTCATTCTTTCCCTCTTGCTCTCATTCTTTCCCTCTTCTCACAGGGATTGTGTCACATAGATTGGTAATTAATAATATGGTTGCACCCGTAATGTGCCATTAAGCTGTTGTTTCAGCCCTAATCCATGATAGCAATGAGCTGTAACTTTACAGCAGGAAATTGGTTTATGTTTAAACAACAAGTTAAATTGCGCTGGAGGAGCTCCGTCATCTGTGCCCCCCTCCTCTCCCCTGCTTGGCCCTGGGTGCACAACTTGGGGTTTTGACCAGGAAACAAAAGTGCTATAAAAATATGTAAGCACCTTGAGGGGAAGTAGGAAGGGTTGAAGGGAATGGGCACAGCTGGTGGAATGGCCACACTCAACTGGAGTGTTTGAGGTACACACAAGATTTATTCGGGCTCCATGGCTGCTGAAATGTGTTGAAGATGTGTACACTGAACGCACCAATAGTGTAAAGAGTGCTCTGTAGTGTTACATTGCATTACATTACATTACATTACATTCCATTGCATTACATTACATTACATTACATTACACTACATTACATTTAGCTGATGCTTTTTAACCAAAGCGACAAAAAGGGAAACAATCAAGTTACAGTGTGACAAGGACAACTTAGTGCAGCAATAAGTATTCCATAGAGTCAAGTGTCAGTTCTAGTCAGGTGGTAAGTGCTAGAGTTAGCGTTGGTAGCTATTGTAGTTGTGCCATTGCTCCTTGAGTTTCCATTTGATTAACGATACATTCTAAAGACCTTTTATCCACTGTAACTTACTCCTTAGGCAACATGCACTTCCAAAATGTCTAATGGCTGTTATTTGGAATTGGAAAAGGGATTTCGATTTTCGTGAGAATTGTGAGAAGATGTGAGAATTGTGAGACGTTCCCAGTATTCCCAACCTCCATGTTCGCTAAAGAAGAGTCATCCTGAAAAGTCCCTTTCCATGACAGCGACAGACTGCAGAGCTGTTAGGTTATTACCAGACTGTGCTGATTCATCGTTTACACCCACCACATGAACAGACCCTTCATTGTAGATGATTCACAGCGAATAGACAGTGTAAGAAATAAAAGTTAGAGGGAGGAAGAGAGAGAGAGCAGAGGGAAAAAGGGGGGAGATGGCTTATGCTGTGATGCAGCAGTTGATCTTATTATCATGTAATCATTACCACACTTGTTACAGAGGCCACGATATTATCCAGCTGAAAGCAGCTTTACACACACACACACACACACACACACACACACACACACACACACACACACACACAAACACACACACACATGCACACACACACACACACACACACACACACACACACACACACACACACACACACACACACACACACTCACACACACACACACACATGTACACACTTACTTACAAACACAGGCAGCAGAGCTGAAAGAGGCTAAGGGTGTGATGACATTGGATTATTCATTGTCTGTGGCACAAACTTAATTGACAGCAGAAACGGCAACGCTGGCGACATCTCTGCATGGACGCAGGACAGAGCAGAGAGTGTAAGCCCGAGAGCGAAAGAGGGGAGCTGAAATAGAATGGCTGCACTCTTCCACTCAATGGCTTTCCCACAACCCTCCATCTTCACATAAGACGTGGGCCTTTTTAAATGCAAAGTCCTCACAAAACCATACACTGCAAATCTCAGACATGAGTCAGTGTTTATAGCAGGAGTGACAAAAATAGACAGCAAGAAGGACAAAAAATCTCAGAACAGATGTCTGCGAAAAGGCTTAATTGTTGTTCAGTGCCGCTATTGTAAATGTGTTAAATTATAAGCCACAGCCTGTTCTCTAGTTCATATCTGTGTATTCATGTTGTTTTCATTTGTGTATAACATATGTTCAGGTCCATATTCTGTGTGTAGGCTATACGTTTGTAGATAGATAGATAGATAGATAGATAGATAGATAGATACTTTATTGATCCCCAGGGGAAATTCAAGTGTGTGCCTCTATGTATATATGTATTTACGTACATATGGATGTATGTATGTATTCATGCTGCCATGTGTTAAACACATGGACAGTCATTTGTGTGTGTGTGTGTGTGTGTGTGTGTGTGTGGGTGTGTGTGTGTGTGTGTGTGTGTGTGTGTGTGTGTGTGTGTGTGTGTGTGTGTGTGCGCGTGTGTGTCTCTGCCTGCCCTAAGCCGAGTGCATCCGCCTGAGTGCTGTTTGATACATTACACCCCAGGCACAGTCTATGCAAATCAGGCCCAGACAATTGCAGCGTGTTTGCATAACATATTCCTCCTCTTATTGATTGCAGGGGAGTTATCTATCCAGTGGAGCCCCCAAAAAAGCCCTGATATCTCTTTCTCTCTCAAGCACCTCTCGAATCACATGAATCATACGGAGAGCATGAGATATTATTACCTCTATCTTGGTGAAATATGACTGTTTGTTCCAGAGGTTCAGCACTGCTGGCTTTAAGGCCTGGGAGTCCCCTCCACACACATCCCCCAGCCCATCACCACTCCCCAATCCATTCCACCTGTTCCTGGTCACGGGGAATTTCAATGGAAACGAGGCCTAACCTTCAACGCATCATAGCACCCAGTGGATAACTATCAGTGCAGCCAGCTTAGCTTTCCACAAGGGAAAAAGAGGGCACTTGGGAGAGCTTCTTTGGAGAGAGCTGGGTAGTCACACACAGCATTTTTGCTCAAACAGATGAGCTGAAAATGTGTGAAGTTAATCATATTCTTTTGGCTACATTGCTGTAATGGAGGACAGCGATAATAGCAGGTTACATTACTGACGCTCCGGTGATTTGGCCGTCCAATTACACTGACCACGCAGGCTTCCAGCGGCCAATCAGGCAGTGAAGTGATGCCTTTGTCACCTGTCAAACATGCTGGGTATTTAATAGAGATGTCCGCTTGAATGTTTCCATTGACAATGATAGGTCGGGTTTTCCCCTCCACACAAAGCAATTTGTCTGTGGTCTTGCCCCAGCTCATTTCGTTCAGTTCAGTGTGTGTGTGTGTGTGTGTGTGTGTGTTTGTGTGGTGCCTGTGGTAGCACAGGAATGGATTTGCCCCCTGGTGCCCCTGTGCAGCCCGGGGTGTGCCAGCCTCCTGCTGCCCGCTGTCAGGGTGCGTCTTAGTCAGCCACCGACCCTCAGGGAGGAGGCCCCTTGGTGGGAGAAGGGTGGTCTCTGGGCCTGCCTGACATCCTAACCTTTTGCAAAAAAATGCTCGGAGACAAGCGTTTAGAAAAACAAAAGCCCACCAGCCTCCCTACACGCCCCACGCAACCTGACCTTTCGCTGCCGGTGCTATTGTGGCGGCTCTGTCGTCAGGGAGACAAATAAATAAATAAAGTGAAAACAGGAAGAATGGATTCATTTATTTATTTGGAAGTGCTACTAATTGGGGTTAGTGTGGTACAGAGCTTGTGATTTTATACCCTCATACCGTTCGTTCTCGGCATGAGAGTGGGGACCGGCCTGTAGAGTGATAAAGAGTGAAAAAGAGATATGTAAAATAAATAAAGAAATCTACTTCTATCAAACCAAGTGTCAAACACTATTTGTTTACATTACTGTCAGAGATTTTAACCAAAGCATACTGCTGTATGTATAATGTGTATTGTACATCGATAGCATAATATGGTCCAAGAGATTAAGATAAATGCAACAGGAACATAAAACAAACACTGTCAAATAAATGGCATCTGCCCTACGCTGCAAAGTGGTCTCTTATGTAATGGAACTATAGGAATTCTATGTAATCAGTATAGGACACTGAAAGCTGAAACAGCTTTGTTTTCTTTCAGATAAAATTGATACATCTTGAGCACAATGTTAAGAGTGATTTGAAGATAAAGTGTTTTTAATCAAGCCGTCTTAGCAGGTTATATCTTCCTAAGCATCACGGACAGGTCAAGTGACTGGTTCATTATGTCAAGAATTCCCAGGCACAGTTCAGCCTTTGATAACCCTCATTTGCATCGTCTCTCTATCTTTGAGAGACGATGGCTTATCTCCTTAAACCCCTTTTCTTCCATTGTTTTTAGCCCCAGCATCATCTCCACTGTAAAGGCAAACAACCAGAGAATGATGGCTGAACAGGACTGTTTGAAGCTTTTGTCACAGGCCAAGGTCCTGGTTTGCTCTGCCCTGGGGTGCGGGGTCAGCGAGGGATTGGGGGTGTCAGGGTTGTTCCAGTTCATCCCTGCCGCCTTTAGTCCTGCTGCACCACACCTTCTGGCACAGTGACAGCAGACAGCCACGGGGCCGACGCACTGTCCTCGTTTCTGTCAAGGGAGGCCTGAGCCCCGGCGCGTCTGCTCTCCGTCCGCAGCACACGTCGCTCTTTGACAGCACTGTGATCGGAGAGAACGCCAGGCTTTGATGTCTGATTTAGGGATTTTTCAGAGGAACGAATCTGACTGTAAAGCAAGCTGATTTGCTTTTGTGCACTGCGCAAGCCAGAGATGTTATGACTGCAGGGCAAACGGCTGGTTTGCAATAAAACGGGTGGCCCAGGCCCAATTTGCATTAGCCTCAGGTGTGATACAGGTAAAGAGTGTGTGATCTCTTATCAGAATGCAAATCACCTCTTAAGTGGTAGGCACCACAGGACACAAGTGTTGATTATCTGCCTGAGCTCCTCTGATGTGGGGCGTCACTTTGGTGGAGGCCATGTTTTATTTATACAATGTGTTTGTTAAATGGGAAAAAAAGGAATGTATTGGACAAAATATGGATGTGTTTCACAAAAAAGAAAAATATATGAATACTATATTTTGTATTTAATTCAGAAAATTACAGTCATTATTTTGTTTTTCGTTTTTTTTTTGTTGTCTGCAGAATTAAAAGGAACAAACAAAATACCACTGTTCAAAACATATTCTCACAAATAAGGCTGAGCTGAATTGGATTTGACATCACTTTCTGTGCACAAAGCACTTTTGACAAAGTGAAGTCATTCCATATTCATTGTGTTGTTGCAGCAGATTGCTGTTGACTGCAGAGACCCTTCGACTGCATTCATGGCTCACTCAGTTCTGCATGCACTCAGCGTTTCATAATGGTGGCAGCAAGATTACAGGACGCAAAACAACATTAAGACAAATGTGTGCGGTTCGGCCTGCTTGGCAGTTGTCGATGGCAACTGGATGCCCAAAAAGTCTGTCAAGTCTGGCGCCAAACCGAGTGGAGTAGCAGCAGACTGCTGCCACAGGTCGTTTTCGTCTCGCTGACCTGACTGTAAGTCACATGACATTTGTCGGTGCTATGCCACCTTCACATCCACAAAAAGCCCCTTAGTGTCACATAGTGTCATCCCCTTTCCTCCTCCCTCCCCTCCCTCTCCGACCCCTCATCTGCCATCAGGTTGAGGGAGGAGGATCCAAAGACTCTGTCTGCCCCGGTCGTAGCTCGGCGTTGTGTGCTCTCGTACGCCCGTCGTCGCCTGGAGCTCCAAGACTCATTATGCTGCATGAGATTTATTAAAATAGATTAAGGAATTGTTAATTAAGTCATTAATTACATTATTTAAGCAGCATTGACAGATAAGGCAGCATGAAGGGTGGGGATGGGGGGAGGGTATGAAGCAGAGAAGCATGGGGGGGGGGGGGGGGATCTGGTGAGAGGTGTCAGGATTGTGCCGAAATGTCTTAAGAGGATTTTGAATGGTGATGAGGCACTTCGGAGTGTGCCAACCAGAAAAGCCCAAGCACTAAAACATGCTCATACAGTACAAACCATGCAATACGTGACAGACATTGTCTTCTCTTCCTATCCTCTCTCCTCAGCACTAATGTATTAATAATACATAAATACATTAATCAATACCTCTGTAGCCGAAGGGCAGCTGAGGGTCCAGGAACAGATCTGGCCCTGGTCCGGTGCTGGCTCACCAGATCATGGTCTCCACAGCGGCCTGCTGCTGGGGACATACAGTCAGAAATCTCATCAGCAGGCAGACAATCCAATAATGCATTTAACACTTGGACCAAGGCTTTTCAATTAAATCGTAATTCTGGGGATATTAAATAATTAAGACACAGTATTGGTTTGTGGCTCTTTTCAAGGATCATACCTGTGATTTACTCTACAGTGACTAGGGGACGTTTATGCATTGTTCAAGTGTATCCGTTTCCATATTTAATGACCTTGACTCTCTGTTGCACATGTATTGACACATAGAACTGATACATAAAGCACAGACAACTAGGCCAGATTGTGCTCTAGTTCCTCTTTTGCAACTTTAAATCTTTCATTGTGTGAGCATTTGGAGGAAACATTTGGAGTGACATTTGGACGAAGGCCTCAAACCATATTTCCAAGCTGTTTAAAAAGAAAAAAGAGGGCAAAAAAACATGGGAGCGATCTCAAGATGGATTACCACCGAGGTGATCCTGTGAGCTTCCCTTATCTGTTGACAGCTTAGTTACCGTGAAGGACAAGAAATGTGTTTTTCAATTCACTGAGAACGGAGCTTTCTTTGTCCTTCGCAGACCTGCATTAAGGAGCTGGCCGATCGTCCTGTGATAAGTGCAAATAACTGGGCCCTGAAATGACTTGAGAGCTATGCCTGATTTGCTCCTCGCCAGTGATTATTTGTCTGAAAAAGTTTCCAGACTGTTTTGTCCCCTGTCCACCCAGAGTTCCTCTCTCTGGGTTTTATCTTTTATCTGTTTCTCGATGATTGGTTCAACTTGGCCACCAAGGCACTGCCATCCAGGGAGTTCTTGGATACCTCGAAACAGCCTTGAAAAACGTACAAAACAGGGTTTGATATCAAGAAAGCTTAGTTTGCTTTATTTATCAAAGTTATTGATGTCTATAGATCAGTTTTTTATATGAAGGTCTATAGATACATTGACATTTCTACTATACTGTTAGCGATAGAGTGATGAAAATAGGGCTTTTAATCCCTGTGTAGTTCATTGCTTTCTACAATCAGAATGCAGTCATTCACTGAGGTAAATGCTTATGAAGAGGGAGGACACATATTCTTCTTGAACTTGAGAAAGGCCAATAGGTTATGTATACAGTATATTCACTCACACACACACAAAACACACACACACACACACACACACACACACACATGCGCTGTCACACAAAAGTTATATTATGTAAGTTTCCCAAAGTCATTGAAGTCAATTTGCTGTACATCATTTGTGCTGCGATGGAGGTAAACAAGTTATTCAAGCGATGCTGAAATGCCACTGTTACCTGAGGGCTTACAGCCTCGAAACAACAGTCCTCCATCTTGTCATCTCCACTACTTCAGTGAGGTTGCCGGGCAACCTGGAGTGACCCGACTCTTCATAATCAAGTGGCTCTTGATTGTGCGGCGGTTGACTGTTATGAAATGAGCCCTGGAGAGCACTGTGCATGCCGCCACGGCAACCAAGTGGGAGCCGAGTGTCCTTGCCCAGGTGAACGGAGTCACGAGATTTGATGACATGGCCATTTGAGAAATTGGTCTAGCATTTTGAGAGTAGAGTAAATCAGTTAACAAAGCGAATTTGCACAAAGGCATTTACATGAAGGCAGGCAAATCACAAAAGCAGTCAGCCAAAATATTTTTTTTTCTTCTCATGCTCTCTGCTTTTTGAGCAGTTTCTTGTTTCTTATCTTTGCAATTAATCAAATAGATTGGTAACTTTGAGGAATGTTCCTTTGTGGGCATCAATTCTACCCAAATGTCATAATGGTAGATTCAAAAACAAGGAGAGGAAGAAGAATATTCACACCTTTCAACTCAAGTCGCTATTTTTGTGAGGTATTCTGCCTTTGTTTTTAATGCAGTTTGACTTAGTTTAAGAAGAGAATGTCTTATGTAGAGCTTTAGTGAGAATTTATAAGTTCTCTCCTCTTGACAAGTTTAATCACACTTCATAAATGAAGGCATTGGGAAAATGATTCATGTTTCATTCCAAAGGTGGTTTCATCTGATTAGATTACTCTGGGCTGTCACCTTTTTGTAACCACACATTCTTTCTGAAAATACATTACATGCCTCAGTTAATACTCAACCAATTAAATGTGCTTGCCGTTTTGAACTGTCAAACTCCAATAATTAAAAGCACTTATGTAACACACTTCAGTCCAAGTAAGTAAAAACTGAAGTAACACACTTCACCAAAGTCCAGAATCAAACCAATAACCCTTGAAAGGGTAAAATAGGCAAACACCATGCTTAACAATGCATGCCGTTGGTTTGGGAAATATATTTGCTGCTGCAAAACCATAAATGACTGCTTCACTCTGGCTCTACTCGGCAAGGGGTGCTGACATCTCAGATGAAAGCTTTATTGGCTGGGGAGTCTCTGTGATAAAAATGATTAAATATAAACTGATTAGTTTCACAGTTTTGTGGCACAAGGCACTTATCTATGTATAATAAAGATATCACTTAATATGTAATTACTTACTCTGCATTGGTATTGATACATAGCAATTTAGGATAATGCACATGACAAATCTCTATCATTGTGTCTAATTATTATAGTTGCTTGTGTGAGGAGAAATCCCAGTGCATGTGCTTTTGGACGTTAAAGTTTAAAGATAAATATATACCTTGAAGCGGAGGTCAGATCTCTAGAAAAGCAGCATACAAAAGCAAAGGAAAATTCAAGCTTTTGATAATGCATAAGAATGACAATAATCGCTATATTTGGGAGTGCACCCTTACCATTAGTGAACCCTAGGTGATTCATAATGGATAATACCACAGAGAGCGGAAGGCTATCAATCACTGCAAGATGACTACAAGAATGTAAGTGTATACTTTTGCATGTTATATATGTAAGTGTATATATACACTTACATATATAACTAATTGGATTTTCAATTGGTTGCAAAGAATACATTTGATGAAACTGTTACATAGGCCATGAATATTGTAAATAGACTTCCTGTGTATATTCAAAGGAATACAGCTCTAATGTGGTTCACATTGTATGACAAGGTCCCAAGGGTCTAGGTCTCAGCATATGATTTTGCATATGTTGATGTGAAACAAATGTCTGATGACATTGAATTCTTTTAGTGTCCCCATAACAGCAATAATCTCAATATGTGTGTAATTCCTTCATCAAACCTTAAAAAGACATTTGGCAAATAATTCAGCAAACACCATGATACTACAAAATGCATGTTCTGATGTTCTCATGACATGATTTCATACATGTGAGTTCTCACAACCGGTTTCCCCCCTTCCTGTCTCCACAGGTGTGTGGCGAGCTGCCTGGGCCGCCGCTACCGGCAGGCGCAGCGCTCGGCGTTCAGCCTGCTGCCGCGGCCGGTGGAGAGGGAGGAGGGGGAGCAGGAGGAGAAGAAGAGCGACGCGGCCCGCTCTGCTCCGTGGTGGGGCGGAGTGACCGAAGCCACAGCCGTTGCTCAAGGCTCCCGCACGCCAGAGGGCAAACAGGAGGAGGCCCACGCCAGAGCACCCGGGTTAGGCCTGAAGCTGTGAGAGGGCTTCAGGAGGGTGGAGGAGAAAGGGTGGGCTGGGGTGGGGGTGGGGGGGGAATGGAGGTGGCAGGAGAAGTCCATTGCCCATCGCCATGGCCACCCTGGACGAAAAGGAAATAGCCCAGCAGCAAAGCAGCGTGGGGGACATGGGTGGGAGGGGTGCGAGGGAAACAGATTGAGTCTCAGTGACTCATTTAGCTTCTGGATCACACAGACCCGCACCCCTGCTGGCCATTCTGGCCATGTGTCAGTGGAACAGACATGTTGGAAAGAGGGCTGGGGGTTTTAGTGTGAGTGTGTGCGTGTGCGTGTGCGTGTGCGTGTGCGTGTGTGGCGTGTGCGTGTGCGTGTGCGTGTGCGTGTGCGTGTGTGTGTGTGTACTGTGGGTTTGAAGGTTAAGGAGTAATAATAAGACTCAGGTGTTGAGCCTATGATGTACTTTTTGATTAATTGAGCTCATGGAAATTTGACAAGTGTTTCCATGATGTACACTTAATGCTCACTCAATGACATCCTCAAACTTAGTCAGTGCACAACTTATTCTCTTTTAAGTCACTTTGGTTAAAAGCATCTGCCAAATGGGTAAACGGACAGCTCGTGTAAATATAAAATTGCAATTCAAACTATAATCAGAACACACAGTACAGCCCTAATCTATTTCAGTATTTTATATTTTCTACTTTTATATTCTGACATGATATGTAAAATAAATGTGTTTTTATTTTTATTTCTTGCTTTAATGCAAATATTTAACCCAGTTATATTATGCACTTGTCACTTTTTCTTTGTAAGTCATGAATTTTCTTTTTGCACAGTGTGTTTCTTGGACTTTGTTTGGCCAGGTTTCTCTAGCAGTAGATGCATCAGTATGGTGGCCCTGAAATACCTTGCAAAATTTACATTTCAAAAAACAAAATTGCAAATAGCAATTCCATGATGAAGAGAGGATAATATGTTTTACTTTTAGTAAATTTACCATGTTCTGGTCACTACAGGATTAACATGTGTCATTTATTGTTCCTCATAAGTGCAGTGGAGGTTCATAGTTGAGTTTGGAATTAGTAACCCAACACATCAGCAAGTCCCATTTCTAAGTAGACAATTCACAAACAACTGTGAAAAACTTTTCAGTGAAGTCTGATTCTACCAGTTCTTACCTGAGAGCTGCTTAATTAGCCTGCATGCTTTTGTTCAAGAGCTGCCTGTTCCTCTTACCTGTGCAATTACCCACTGAAGCCAAAAGGTCACTCTGCCTGTTTATCGGCAGTGGTGTGTGGTGTGGCAAACTGGATTAAGATTTCAAGATGGCTAGACATGGAGCCTTACACAGTCTTATAATCATATGAAGGTTGTTTACATACTGCTAGCAACCTAACTACATTTTGAGGCAATACCAAGTCCATGAACTCAAGCTTGGTAATGGTCTCTGAGGCATAAGTGTTTTTTTTTCTTGTGTTTACTTATTATACTTATACTCTAAGTACCACTTATTAGAAAGCCCTTGGGAGAGGTGATGGCCAATAACACAACAGTTGTGTTTCCATTTCTACGCCAAACCCCATTACAGTGTTAGCAAGAGCAAGAGAGAATGAGTGAGGTAGAGAGAGGGAGAGAAATGGAGAGGTGTGTGAATGGGCAGGTGACTAATATAAGAGAAGGTCATTAAACAGATTGGAATGTAGCCTGAATAGAATTTGCAAATGAAAACCCTGATAGGAGCAAATGGAGGTAACAGGTGAGAGAGCCTCCACTCTGAGTTCGGCATGGCCTCTGAAAGCATCCCCGCTGTCTGTGTGTGACAAAGGGAACAATAACAGCCCTGATTTTTTTGTCTTTTAATGCTCCTGTGACAAGCACTTCTCTACCTCTCTCTGTCTCCTTTTCTTTTCTCCTCCCTCGTCTGAAGTAGTTCACTGATGGTTCCTGTGTTCTCTCCCAGAGCTCTCCTCCTGTTTGTCTCTGACAACAAGCTCTGGCGATGCCTCTCAGTTCTCCCTGTTCAGATGAGAACTCAGCCTTGTTGTCGTTGTCACATGTGCTCCCCAACCGAATTCCCTCTATGTAAAACCACATGGGAATGCTACCCCAACTCTAAGAACCACGCATGGTTCCCTTACAGAGATGAAGAGAGATTTATGCAATAACCAAGACCCTCACATAGCCAAAGTTGAGAAATGCCACAGCGAAACATCATTATCATGAACCTCAACAACAGCAGCAGCAGTGGGGAGACAGACCCCCGTTTGACAAAGCCAGTGCCAGTGTGTGGGTGTGGGGGATCGGCTGTAGGGTGTGTGTGTGTGTGTGTGTGTGTGTGTGTGTGTGTGTGTGTGTGTGTGTGTGTGGTAGGAGGGCTTAGCTCACGCACAGAGGGCCAGATGGGCATGTTCATGAGTGTGTGGCGTGGATTACTCCTGCAGCTGCGGCTCCACATGGCACAGCCAGACTGCGGGAGGCAGACACTGGGCACATGGACCAAGACCAGGGGGGTGGGGGCGGAGGTCGAGGCGCAGGACTCTCTCCCAAAGTCCTGCACCCCCTTGCACTGGCACAGATTGGGTCTCAAAAAAAGGGCACATGCCCCCACTACGCGCGCGACACGCATGCTTTCGGACTCTTTGGGGCCGAAAGAGCAGCGTTTTGGAATGCTGCTCAGGGGTCGGATGCCAACTCTGAAGGTCTTGTTGAAGCTCTGAAGAGGGGTACTGTGTTTTATGCAACACAACCCCCCAAATCCAACCCGACCTCAGTTAACAGCCCTCTCCCCCTGGCTATGTTTGTGCTGGTCTTTTTTGAAAATGGTAATCTCACCACAGATGTGCAGCGATGCACACATGGTTCGGTGGTAATTGAAGACCAAATTAGATTAGACCATCTCCCAGTGAAAATGTATTTTGAGGTCGAACCTCTGCTTGTTTATTATAATGTCTTCCTCCAGTAGCTCCACTGAAATATTCTCAAGTGTATGCGTTCTTGTCATTTGAATTATGGGAGGCAAATGTCCAAATTATACATTTAGAGTATTTCAACGCAGCAGACAAGAGATGAAATGCAATCATCAGAGGATTTAAGAGGAGATGATCCTGATATTTTCCTTTGTCCATGACACGATGAGTTATTATGTTAAAGCTCTCCGATGGGAATTGCCACTCACAACACGTGCAACATACCACTACAGCCTGCTGCGCTGCGCCATGCCTGTGCTACTGATAGGGCTGCATGAAGTGTTTTCGATTTACATGGGGGTCTGAGCGACCAAGCCTTACCTTTTTGGAAATGGAACAAAAATGCTTTCATCGTTTAAAGTCCGGGTCGAGCGTGTAATCTGCTCTTGGCCCGGCCAGGATCAGACATCATAACTAGCTGTTAACCCAACAGATGACAATCTGTCTCGGTGAAGGACAAAGCCACTCTTGTTTCCCCTCCTCCCTATCTATCACTCCTTCCCTCTCTTTGCTCCCAATGATCATGTTTAGCCAAGTACGCAATCACATCTCCAAAACATTTTTTTACACAGATATATGTATTGTGTTTTGTTAATGATATGTGTTAATAATAAATGCTGTGTGTTTCTTTGAAATATGTTTGTTGCTGAGAAACTGAAATAAAGTGTTCATACAGTAGAACCGAGTTTATTAGAGATTCTTTTCCAGTTATGTAATATAATATTATCTATGGTGACTGTGAATTTCTACAGAGCCTGGCCAACAATACCAAGTTCTATGACCTTACGATCCAAGTATTCACAAAGAAAAAATTTTGAAATATTTTGCACTTGGTCAGTATGTATAATCCCAATGACTCCGCTGTTCAGCCTCAGTTTCAACAAGGTTTAATTTGCCTCAACTTCAGAATTGCCTTTCCCTAACGTCTCAGAGCTTAACCCAACCAAATAAACAACAACAACAACAAAGTCTGACGCCTGCAGTCGTTCCCATGTCAGTGATCAGTACAGTCATCTGTGTGGGAAGCAGGGCCTGCCTTTTCAACAGTAATGAATTCAGTTCATTTTCATGAGGTGGTAACGTGCCAAACACCTCTTGTGCTGACCACAGTCCAGGGGAACAGTCCCGCTGCTGCCCCTCACTGTGCACCAGAGCCCCATTCCTTTGAAGCGTCAGCGCTGACTTTGGCAGGGAGCACCCATGTGCCAAATGTCCCATGACGTCCAGGATTTTTGATCTGCACGCATTCAGCTACCTGATGAGTAAGATTAGACAAAAGCCAGGATGCCATTTGCATATTGTGTGAGAAGGCCCGGCATGGCGCCGCGTGCCACTGAGGCACAGACTGTCGACGGGGTCGAGTGGCGGAGAACGGTTTTCAAAAAGTTCAGACAATTTCGGTCTGAAGGAGAAGTGTGCAGACTGTTTTGTGGCTCTTCTCTGATTGTCCCACCAGTCCAAAGCCCTGCTTGCCACACAAACACGGCAGATCAGGAAGCAGAGCTGATCCTTCTGCCATGAGGAAAATGTATCCATGCCATCATAAAGCTGCCACTTCCCGCTCTCTCTCTCTCTTCTCTCCCTCTCTCTCTGTGCTTAGCAAAAGCACTTATTGTCAGGGTTTTTAGAAAAAGTAGGTAGACCCATAACCAGGATCCATTCTGGCAGCGGATGATTTAATGTCCCCCTACTCCTCCTCCTCCATCCCCAGTTCTCATCCTCAAAACTAATATCAAAATATTTAGCGTCAGGGTCTGGTGCACTGAAAAGAACCAATCCCTAATCCAAATTGAGCCGGTAATGTGTAGCCCAGACTGTTGAGGCAGGGCGACTTTAATGCACTGAGTTGCTCTAAATGCCTCCATTGTTCCAGGCAGCTGCATCTTTCCCTCGCTTTCTGTGGAAAGCCACAGATGCAGATCCGACCCCCCCCCCCCACCCCCACCCCATTTCCTGCCAAGGACACAGCATCCAGTGGTGACATGGCAGAGGAACTATCTTCTAGAGCAGCGCCAGGTCCGAAGCCCCACAGGATAGCCTCTCCCTAGGCCCTGCCAGGGACGCTTATATGGATCTTGTGTGCTTGGGGGTTCTTCAATCTGGGAGAAAGCAGAGCTTAACACCCAATGCCACTGTGGCCTGGGTCAGCTTACGGAGAGCACGCTTACGGCTTTGGATCTGATTTAGAGTGCCTTTCGCTCCCCTCACTTATTTTATGAAACAACAAAGGCTCTGTCTTGTTGCTGTAAACTGTGGCAAGTTGGACGTCAGTCGGCTCTGCTCATGCCGGCACAAAGATGTTTTATGAGTTAACATCTGCGAGTCTCAAGCAGGATTAGGGTGTTTGAAACTTGTCAGAGCAAATCACACAGTAAACAGCATTTCAGAGAGAGGGTTGCTGGTGAAGTGTTGATCTTTCCTTTCCTCCACAAAAAATTATGTCACCAAGAAAATTTAGCCACGATATTAAGTTGTCATTAAAAATAAATTATATTACCATTCTTCAGACTGCGGAATTCTGGAAGATTCCACATATTGAGACCAAAACTACTTAAATACAAAGGCACTTGAGCATGAGTACTCTACAGTAACTCTTGCCTCTGGCCTGAGTCACTTCCTGTCCGCATACAGACATAATAAATTCAACACACACACACACACACACACACACACAAAACACACACATACACACACACACACACACACAAATCCCAATCATAGACTATGGTCTGTGAACTAGTGATGCAGTGTTGCTAGAATATAAATTGCCTTTGCGGTGGTTAACCACGCCAGACCACATTTCAGTTAACATGACCCTCAGGTCTAATGTATGTACATTTCAAATGCTACCACGACGCCATTAGCGGCCTACAGCATGACAAGCACTGGCCGTCATTATTTCAAATATGCAAATGTCATGGAGAAAAAGGCCAACAACAACAAATTGCTTGTTGAGCACTCCAGACTCTGACCTTCGAATTGACGATCGTGTATTAAAAGAATTAGCCTTAGTGTTAGATTTGGGGATGTGCGGTGGCACAACCAAGACCATTACGGCGATGAGAGGACAACCAGCACCGCTTTGTGTTAAAGGAATTTCACATAGCAACCGCAGGCGCAGAGACACCATGACAGTTTTGTGTACTGTGGCAGCTTGCGGTGACAGTGAAATGACGAGCCACTTCATGAACCACTGTCGAGCTGACCTCCGTCCTTCCAGCGGTACAATTGGCCGTGTGGACAGGATTCTAAGAGCAGACCGCTGCCTCCATTGTGATGCAAAAGACCGTGGCATTGTGCTTAGGCAGTGCGATGATGTGCGTGGCTGGCGGAGATCGTGCTGTACCAGTTGTGAGCTAACGGAGGGTGATGTGTGGAGAGAGGGGCTTTAAAGCGATATGACATGGGGTCCTGACATGTCAGAAAACTCCCATCCCCACCTGTCCTGTTGGCTTTGTCTTCCGGAAACAGACGAGATGGAGTACAAAGCTGCAGCTGAGTCACCGTTTGTGTGTGTGTTTGCAAAAATAAACAGTAGTTTAAGTGCGGTCCTTAAGCTATGAACATAGTATACCATGCACAATACTTTTGCACGGAGAACTGTTTTCAGCTGCCCTAACACTGTCTCTGTGTTATGCTCTAGGGGATTGTTTACTCCTGGGACATTCAGCTCAGTGGAGGATAACCTGTAATCTGATGCAGTTGAGATGGGAGAGAGAGAGAGAGAGAGAGAGAGAGGGAGGGAGAGATGGCGAAGGTGGGCTCTGTGGGTGATTTATGATTGAGGACTCACTCATGAAAATATCAAAAGCATCGGGCCTCTGCCGAGGGGAGATACGGGCCCTCTGCGTCCATCATGGCCGACAGGCCTGCTCAGGGAGCCGTTCTCTGCCAATGATGCAATGCCTGTCCTCAGTCGCCGCCACCAGCCCTCTCCACGTGCCCAGAACTCTTCCTGCTAGCTTCACCTTCTGCACAAGGTGACCCTTCTCCTGGGTCACGTTCCACACAGCAGGGCACTACCACAGCCCCAGAGAGTGCAAAAACCGTGTCGTCCTAAAACATCATGGGGCCCCACCAAAACAATAGAGGAATAAATAGATAAATATCCTTTCTCTGAGACTGTAGCTAAATGTCATGTGCATTCAGAGCATTGGGGGCCTACCTGCCCTTTCAAAAATACTTTAGATTCAGTGAATGCCCAAGTCTCATCATCTTGTCCTGGAATATTTTGTTGTTTTGTGCTTTTTGACATTGAGGCAAGAGGCTCAGGGCAAGTTGTCCTGCTTGGTCCGAAGAGGCTATTTTTTTTCTGTAGAGCCAAAACATACATGGAGGTTCAAAGCCCCTGGTGGAACAGGAAGCATTTGTGATAGTCTCTCACAGGGCTTTAGAGTGTAGATCATCAAAATGGGATGTGTCCCTGATGGCTTTACATCAAACTTGAATAAAACGTCATTCATATGTTAAAAGTATCGGAGCATGCAACTCTGGGTAATAGGCATGAAAGCATTCTGACTTAATTCCTCCTCCATCATAATTATTCCTGAAATCCCAATGATTTTGTGTCAAGTTGTCTTGCTTGCACACTGAAATCATCTTGAGGCAACTCACTCTGTTCTGATCAGACATTTTTCACTCAGCATGAGCTCCTTGACTTGGGCAAATTGTGTGAGCTGCGTGTAGAGATCAGTAGAGATGTGTCAATTTATTTTGCTCCCTTTTCTCCGCTAGTTCAGTGTGAAATTTGGTATTAAGTCAACCCCTTAATGAATTCTTTTTTTCTACACATGTTCAGTTCTTTCATCAATTAAAGAAATGAAAAGAGAAAAAAAAATGACAGGTGCTCCAAAATAATCCACTGAGGTTTAGTCTGACACATTGTTCACGTTTCTCCCACTTTCTTCAGATGATGTCAATGGTGTGATATCTGCGCACATATGCGAACACACAGAGACACTCAATTCCTTTGTTTCGTCTGTTCACTGCTGTCGTGGTGGCCTTGGACCAACATCTGATCAGAGTATGAGTTATGAAACAACACACAAAGGCCCCACTCTCTGCAACTTGACCATAACTCATTTGCCCTTAGAATCACACAAATGTGAGTACATGCCCCCCCAACAGACTAAATACAAAAATCAGACAAAAAAACAGGGAAGAATGTTGTGTAATGAAAGTGCTTGCAAGGAACTCTCCAGGACAATGAGTGATTTGCAAGGTCCATTTCTTTCGAGGGATAGGCCAAGAATGAAGCCGTAATGGCACATTATTTACTATCTGAGCGGGAACTAGTCGCAGCCGTGTGGGTGAAGGAAGGGAAACAGCCTGGTGAATTCTTGCCTTTTGTGCGATTTTAATTGGCTGCAGTGCGCAGCAAATGAGTGGAGAGGAGAGAGGTCAAGGAATGTCTGATCCGTCCGCAAACATCGGCTCTCATTAGGGTGGTTGGCAATCTTGCGGCTCCTCGCGTTCGGAGAGAGAGAGGGAGAGAGAGAGAAAGGAGGGGAGGGAATATATGTCTGTGAGTGTTTACTTGGCCTTGTAGGTTGAGTGCTGATGTTTTTCATTATTTTTGAAGCGCTCATGGACACCGATGGGTTGATGGTTCACTCTCCGCCCGAGCCCTGCACATATTCGATGATGTTCTCTAAACCGCGGCGTTGAGTTTTGGGCGAGGTTAGGGGGCAGTGGTAGTGGAATGGAGAAGTGGGGTGGGTATGGGGAGGTTGTTCGTTTAACTGTCTCTTGGCAGTGGTGTGAAATACTTGTCTGCTGCGGTCATAGCTTCTCTCTCATTAGCCAAGCGAACCCCTCGGTTGGACATCTCCGGCTTCCTCGGCCTCCCCCAACCCCACCCCACTCCCTAGTCTGCATATCCAAGCTCCAAGCTCCAAGCTCCAAGCTCCATCGCAGGCCCCTCTCTATAAATACTCTGGGTGGAAACAGGGCTGCTTGTGTCTCTGAAATGAAACCATTTGGCGGGTGATAAGGTGCTAATTAGCGGCTGTTAGTAGAAATACCACTTGCGAAAAAAAGCGAAACTCACGTTGGCGTTGTCGCCGAATGTTCCGACGATGATCATTTCCCCTCTGCCAGCCGACTCCGCCACTTGAAAGATGTTCCTATTAACACCGGGAACCAGAAACCTGTTTCTTTTTTTTTCTCTTTTTTTTTTACCTTGGCCCCTCCACCTCTCTCTTCAGACCAGGCTGACAAATTAAGTCCACAGAGTCATTAGATTAAGATAAGAACTTATCTTTTTACTTTGAGACAGACTTTTATATGTTGTATTTTTCTTCCCTCCTTTTCCCCTCTCTCTTTCTCTCTCTCTCTGTCTCCATTTGTGCTTCTTCCACCGTAATTAGAGGATGGTGTGTAATTGGAGTGCCTAGATTGCATTTTAACCCTGTCATGGGCCGACCTCAGCCCAAGAGGGTGAATAGGGTGCTGCTGAAAGACACCTTAATTTTCATTTAAGTGGAATAGAGAACAGACTGGTGTGGGAATAGCCATCATCCATTTTTTCCCCCTCCTTTTTTCTCTTTCTCCCTCTCTCTTCCTTTCATTCTCTCTCTTCTTTCTTCGCAGGTAAATTTGCTGCGGACCCCGGCGGAATGGCTACTTTGTAAGATGCAGCCTTATTAAAGCGCAGAATGAATTCTTGGGGTCAGTGAGCAAGGCTGCCGTGGCTCGTCCATCTCCACGAGCATCACTGAGAAATATTCAACAAGGGCCTCGCGGCAGGAGAGCCAAAAGCCATTTTAAATGCCCTTTTAGAGTTCAGCACCGAGCATGCTCTGTTGCACTGTCTTAAATGGATTCAGCAGCAAAAAGCGCACCCATTCCCCATCCACCTGATTGTAGATGGATGATGTCGTACGCGTGTAAGGGCAGCCGACACAACAAACAGCCATTTCCCCACCAGCCCGCCTTGGCCTAAACATCAATGCAGGCTAGAGTGACTAAAACTGCCAGATGTGTCAGCCTTTTAATTCATTATTAGTACTTTCACAAGCCATTCCTTGCTTGTTCGTATTTAAGTGCAGCTTAATATTTGATTATACGAGCCACATACTCTTCAACCCTTTTCTGATCTATATTTCTTTCTTTTACCATCACTCTAATGCCAGAGGACCTCCATGCACTCCACAGCAGGGAAACTCAACACATTCTGACGCATTCAGATACTCCTCATCTCTCTTTCTTTTTCTCTGTCTCTGTCTCTCTCTCCCTCTCTTTCCATGTCTGCTTTGCTCTCTGTTGACATCAGTGAGCAAACCGCAGTCATTTGATGTGCATGTGTGAGTGAATCGCTTGACAGGGCGTCACGCGAGGCCGCGGAGCAGATTGGAGAGATAGGCGCGGCGATCCTCGGGCACCCGGGCCCTTTTGTCTCTGTCTGTGGTCATCGCGGCACCTTGTTGATATTCTGAAGCGGCAGGGCCAAGGCGGTATCTCTAATTACCACTGCATATACGAGGACGGAGCAGCGAGGAACACAGGAATCCAAGGCACTTGTTTACTCAGCTGCAAGATATCAAAAACTGTCCCTTTTTTAAGAGAAAGAGAGAAGCAGGGAGAAAGAAAGAGAGAGTGCTGCTTTTTTTTTAAAGAGACACATGGAGAGACACTCCTAAATAATGAAGCGCTGATAGAAAGAAGGAAAACACATTAGATTTTCCATTTTAACTGTCTTTAAGACAGGGGACGATGCTACACAAGAGGCAAAAAAAGCCTGAAAAAAATTTAGCAGAAGGGAGAGGCTTCAGTGGGAGTTAAATGGCAAGTGTGGCTGGTGGGCAAGCCGACGGGCCTTTGAAGTACAGGCCTAACTAGCTTACAGCACAGCTCTGCGACACGACGCATCACACACGCATCCTGACTGATGAGAGCATTGTGTTTGTGCAAGTGTGAGGGTCTTTTTTTTCCTTCTCTTCCTCCAGCTCTACGTACCTCATTTGTACCTAATTTAATTAAATTTGACATTCTCTAATGTCAGAGACAGAGACTGCCCATTGGGTGTTTTTTCTCTCTTTCTTTTCATCTTCTTTATGCTGTGGGTATTTGTTTGCTGGGTGGATCATGGATGCGGGGACTGCTGTCATTTATGTCTATACACTTTATAGCCTGATCAGAATCTATTTACATTTTGGATTTAAAAGCAAAAAAAAAATCTGTCTGCACACAGAATTAAATATTTAAAAATCTACCCAAAGAATTAGAAAGATCACCCTATACTCTTCTTCAGTCACTGGTTTGATGTGTGTGTTGACTTAAAGGCCGTCGCCCCAAGTCCTGTAAACACCATTATTTCAATTTTGCTTGTCTTTTGGCTGCATGTAAAAAGGCTGACACTAAACTTGTAGTTATACTGCATCACAGTGGCGTAATGAGTGACAGAAGAGCAATGCAAGTAAAGTAACAATATTTATCCACTCGAAACACAGACACACACACACACACACACACATACACACACACACATTCCCATTCTCTTTCTGGTATACATACACTCTTCTCATCTATCCTCTCATATACTCATACATGCTTTCTTTAGCACACACACATACACACACACACACACACACACACACACACACACACACATACACACACACACACACACACACACACACACACACACACACACACACACACACACACACACACACACACACACACACACACACACACACACACACACACACACACACACACATTCCCATTCTCTTTCTGGTATACATACACTCTTCTCATCTATCCTCTCATATACTCATACATGTTTTCTTTAGCACACACACACACACACACACACACACACACACACACACACACACACACACACACACACACACACACACACACGTGTCTTGCCAATCTTGTAATGTGGCTGTTGTGTTACTTGTGGTTAGTAAGTGTTTGTCAGGCAGGAGGAGCAAGGCTCTGCAATGACGGCCTTGATTGCTTTGACAAAGCTCCCTAAAGAGGTCACGGTCTTTGTGTTGCACGGTGCAATTGTGTGTCTGCCACATTTGATGGATCACGCTGAATTGAGACTGGCTGATTCACAATTGACAGTGAAATGCAGACAATTATACATAAAAATAAGACTCGGAGTGGACAGAAAAGCAGCTCATAAATCAAACACAATCTTAAGTAAATATTGTCTTGTCATCGGCTATTTGCCTAGCAGCTGGGTGTGCGAGCGAGTGTGTGTGAGTGTGTGTGTGTGTGTGTGTGTGTGCGCACGGCATTGTGGCAAATTGATTCACAGTTCACTGATGGTGAGCTTAATAAAACATTCTCAGAAGGAGAGGGAGCAAAAAAAGTGAAATAAAGATAAATTCAAAGGAATCCTTGAGAGACATCCACTTTGTCCTCTGCAAGCCTCTATAGAGATAAGCAAATGGCAGATATGGCTGCACTCTTTTAGCAGGGCCCTAAATTGTAATTTGTATCTCGAGATGCTATCTATGCAAATTCCAGTCTGTAACGGCACGCAGATCCCCTTCTGCCACAGCTCCACAAAGGGGGGGGGGGGGGGGGGGGGGGTAAAAAACATACCCAGACTATCTGTTGTCTCGTAGTCCTATCCTAAAGAGAAGGCCATCAAACGCTTCATTCACGCCACTGCTTGTAAAAGTCACCTCAGCTGACCACCACAACACACCCCACAACACCACGTTCCACCCAGCAAACGCAGGAATTTGCATTTGACAGTGCCCTTCTACAGTTGTCCACTCAGTCCTTATCTGTTTCTCTCATGCCATCTTTAAACACAGGCATGAGGCAAAAAGAAAAGAGAGACAGAGACAGAGCGTGAGAGAGCGATATGGACAAAGCAGTGTTGTGCTTAATTAGCCTCCTCAAACGATGAGCTAATGAAGTTTGTTTTGCAGATACGCCGGGGTGTATATATTAAGCATGCGGAGACGATGAGACGATAAGGGCCAGCTTTATAAAATGCAAACAGAGCCGTGATTTACGGCCGGCGAGCAGCCCTCCAGGTCAAAGGAGCTTCGCACCCAAACAGGGACCACGCTGGGGAAACTGGCACACAACAAAACACATCACACCACCATCTCACTACTGGCGTTTTACATCTAGGCTGTCAATGTCATATTTCCTTCTCTACCTCCCTCTCTCTCTCTCCCATTTTCCCACTGTATTTCTTATTCTTTCCCTCCGTTTTATGTTCTCTCTGTCTCTCTCTTTCGACAAATAGCTAGCAGTTCATACTGCGTAGCTAGGGCGCACAACTGCGCAGCCGTTAGCCTAAATAGATCTACCATGTTCATTTGGTACATTAAGAGAGGCACACAGTTAAAGAGTGTTCATTACAATTGTAAATTTCTACCCCGGGGCCCTTTGCCCTGTGCTAGATTACATGAGGTCTATGCTCATGGACAGTGCCTGCCATCTGATTGAGGGTCCAGCACTGCTAATTAATTTCATTAGAAAGTGAAGTCATCTTCTAGCAGGAATTAATATTTGGAGCGTCATGTTGCTAATTCATTTCCAGATTTAATTAGCTCAGAGAAGAAATGTTGCTTGGGCAAGAGGACTTTTTAATTATCAGCTTGGATAAATTTGAAAATGTTGATGCCTAAGGGTTGAGTTAATTAAAACCTGCATTATTTTAACTTTAATTAGCTCCCATCTTTGTTTTCCTCCACCATATGGCCATGTCCTGTAGTCAAATTTAGTTAATTAAGCTAATTAAGCTAATCATTTTAATTACTCAAGACAATGTGATTGGATAGAGGATGACTACAAGTTTATGGCCAAGTACTTGTTTTTCATTAAGTTGAAGGGACAGAGTTATTTCTGATTGCAGTTGGCAAGCACAGCAGAGCGGTTCGGGGCTGTGACAGTCGTTGAGATATTAAAGCTGAAGCATAATTGCATTCCTGGGTAAAAACAACATGTCACTAGCACCACTCTTTTTAACGGGGCGAAATAATTTAGGGCTACATCCATTAGCATTCAGACAAGCCGTGCCCATTGGTCCAGGGGACTCCTTTGTCTCTGGCGGCAGGCTGGATGGCAAAGACCTATGTTGATGAAAGAGGCTCGGTGATCATGTAGCCCTTTTCAGCTTATGATCTATTGCCATGCTAAGGATACGCGGCCAAGTCTGAAATAAAATGTTATTGCTTACAGGAGTTGGGTATTGCGTGTACCTCAGTAGATGTGAGAAAATTGTGTGCCTCCACACACACACACACACACACACACACACACACACACACACACACACACACACACACACACACACACACACACACACATATTGCTGTATATATTACATATTGTTTCAATTACATATTAATGGAACAGGCCCACATAGTCTAAAGATGAGTAGACAGGGATACTTGACAGGTAATTATATTTGTATTAGTTTGGATCCTTTGCAGCCTGATGAGAGAATTCATATTCTTTATCTCTAAAAATAATTATTTTTCCTCTCTCTTGTTTTTCCTACATTTTATTGCTTCAAGTTGAAATACCCTTGATTAAATGAGATCACAGATTTTCCATGTCCCAAAAAGATTTACTGGACTTATCTTGCCTTAGGACTTATTTTTTGCAGAGACCTTTGGGGGGGGGGCTGCTGCTAGTTTGGGTATGTGTGTGTTTGGGGTCGGGGTGGGCATGAGGGCTGGGGGGGTCTTGCATTCCAGTACAAAGAGCGTGCATAGGGAATGGCACTCAACATAGCTCGGCACTTGTCATTCTGAATCGGTCGGCTGGTGGCGGAAGCTGCCTGCTGCCACTCCAAATGACCCTGGTCTGGCATGGGGGTGGAGGAGGGAGGGGGCAGAGAGGGGGAGGGGTGTCTCTCGCAGCCTGGGAGAGAGCAGCTGTGTGGTTGGGGCATACACATACACATGCACGGTCACACATACACACACACACATACACACACACCCACACACCCACACACACAAACACACACACACACAGATACACACACACACAGATACTCCAGGCACCCATCGGCCGCGTCCTAGGCCGGACTGACAGATGCATCAGGGGCTAAAATGCAATAATGAAATAATACAGGCAGACATCATGTCCGTGGTTTCCATCATTGTTAAAGATTTTTGGTAGCTGAGTACCCCCACTTAGGTAATTTGTTTCCGTGTGTATAATCCTATTGCCCACTATTAAATTAAACCAACTGGCCATTTTGGTTTTGAAACCTATAAATATCCCAGTTGCCATGAGCATGGACAATATGTGGTGCGCCTCATCTGATTACAGGAAAAGCACTTAATAATTTCACTCCTACCCCACCCCCCCAAACATACGCACACGCACACACACACACACACACACAGTCACATATACACAGCCCTTAAAATGTAATAAGTTAATAAATCTAAAAAGGTGACCCTCTGGATCAGGTGACCTTACTGCCCCCACACCGATCAAAAAACTGGAATGCCTCCTGTCTGACCCTAAACAAATGTCCTCTAAAAAGCACTCAGCGCACATGGCTTCCTCCCTCTGAGCCACTATGCTGTTCATAAATGTGAAACCTGCATACACATGCATATATAGGAAATACAAATACTTGACAGTTATGAGCCTGAATGTGTTTGATCTTGGCTGCACTCATGGAATCTCCCTTTCGTTTGGTGAAAGTCTTGTGCAGAGTGCAGACATTACTTTTTGGCGTATTTAAATGATGAGAAACTATGAGGACTGCAGCTATAATGAAGCGTTTGGACATGTAACACTCCATACAGGCCCTGCTGTGAATGAAGACTAAGCTGGCATGAGTGTTACGGGAGGTGGACTGACTGGTCAGGGAACAGTGTTCAAAGGCGAAAGGTGACTCACCTCAGCACTGACACGATGTACAGCACTCTGGAGCTGTTCCCAGTACAGTGAGCAGTGATTCACCTCTCCCTGCTTACACATCCAAAAAAGCTGATCTGAACTCCATCCCTCTAACCTCTCTTTCTTTATGTTGAACTTAAATGCAGTGGACACATACTGTAGATGTTATGTACTCAAACAAATACTACAGAAGTAAAACTTATTCCACACAGGGCTATCTGAGGGGGGTGTAAACACTGAATTATGGAGCATGTTCGTGCACACATTCATTTTGATCTCTCTGCACCCTGCAGCTTCTCAGCATGACCTGCAGTGTGAAGGTGAGGTAAATTCATTGATCAGTGGATGGAAAAGTCAGCCTGTCGTCACGACTCGCTGCTTACCAACTCCTAATAAATTTTTCTCCGTGACCACAGGGGTGTATTTGCGGCAATGCTAATCCTTCAGAATTGAAAACAAATAGCTTAAAGGGATACCAGGCAACGTTTTCGTGTTAATTAATCATCTTTGTAAGTCGGTATATGGTTAAATGACTCATTACGGGGTGAATGAAGGCTCTCTCGCCCGCCCCTACTGCCTGTAGGAAGAATATCCCACTTGCAAGTTCGGTGTGTCCTACCCGCCGACCGAAGCAAGATCAGTTTACAGCACAGAGGCAGGCTAACGAAACGCTAGAGATTGTTGCAAACGTGTGTATAATGGCAGAGCCGGCGAAGAAGCAGCGAAAACCCTTGACGGAAGACACAAAGAAAAGGAAAAGAGCTTCAGACCGAGCGAGGGGGAGTTTCGTAGAGAAAAAGCATCAGGCTTGCCTGGTGTCCCTTTAAATGTAAGACAGCGCCCATTATTGTTATTTTTTTACTTTAAGTGCAGCGATTATTGTATCCCTCACATAGGCCTGTATAACAGTGAAGGAGTGAAATATAAAGGCATTATAATTACAGGGATTCATTTACACTTTGGACTAAACTTTAGACATTAAAAGTTCATCAGAGCTGTGAACCCATTACACAGAGCTGCTTCAAATTCATTATCACCTGTAACACAAACAGAGAAAGAAGGGGGGAGGTGACCACGGCTTGGCAGCAATCTGAAGAAATCCAGGAAGAATTCACAGCCTTGTCATAAAGAGATGAACTCCTGCTCTCCCCTGCAGTGCCCCCAGGCTAAGTATAGAAGCTAATGGCTCGCTAACACAACAACAGCGCATGTAATGCTAATTGATTATTTTAGCATGGAGTACTCTGAAACAACATTTGATTCCAGCTATTGAATTTAGCGTATTTGTTGGAGTAGTTGTGCCTTAATATGAGATATACACTAATTTAACATTTACACATAGACTAATGTGTTTACTACCCAAATGTAGAAGTCCTATTTGTATGAGAGCTGATGTAACAGTGCAGACATAGTTGAGGTGCTTGTGTAACGCACAAGCTAAGCATCTCAGAACGCCTTGCTTAGGACAGAAGTCCCTTTCCAAGCTCTAAAATAAAACCTTGAAGAATGACTCAGTAGTTAGACTGCTAATGAGGTTTCTGTTACATGAATCTCAGCCCTCTATGCTATTTATATGAACTGAAGTCATTTTTAGCTATCTTAAACTATTCATAGTATTTCCATATGTTATGTTCTACTGTAATGTCTTACTTTTATATAATAATGGACACTTTTATAGTGTTACACTATATGGAGGCCAGAAAAAGAGGACCGATAAAAAACCTGATCGCGTTTATGAAAGCATTATTTCTTCAATGAAAACATTATGCTTTGTCATCATAATTCACTAGAGTCGTGTCTCATAATGGCTTGGGAATCCAATACATTACAAAGCATGAAGTTTCATACATGAGACTGCATTTCTGCAAGCAACAATGGATCCCAGAGCAGGCTGGGAGCACTTTGGCAGAAAGGCCGGTTTGTGGAGCTCCCATATGCGAAACGCAATCTATCTGCAACAGGCTGATGTGCCAGATCATTAGCCTTCGGTGGAGGCGAGAGGGAGCCACACCGCGACATCTCCCCATGCCAAATTCCGGTCGTGGCGCTGCTTCAAACCCGCCCCTCCCCTCCACTCCTGCTTCCAGAGCGGCCCGCGGGGCGTGGGGGAGAGAGGCGCAGTGAGATGGGGCTTAATAGATTAGCTGACAGAAGGGCGACGCGGAGGCCACAGTCAGCGGAGAGCGCGGGCAGCATCTGCTCAAAGGCCATCTCCCCGCAACCAGGCCTCGGTCACCAGAGGAGCGCGGGCACAAAGCCTCCATCCCGGGCCGCCCGCTAATGCCACTCGTTCCTCATCCAGGCACACACACACATGTGCGCACAGACACCCACCCAAAAACACACACACACACACACACACTTACGCGCATAGACACACGTGTGTGTGCATACAGAGGGAAAACTGCAGCAGCAGCCCCCAACCCTCCCACACACACTCTCTCTCTCTAATTAGGAACATGCATTTATTTATGTGCCCACTTACCAGGAGAGATGATGAGACCTTCACCTCACAATTTCACTGTTCCAGTGGTAAGTCTGTGTGCTGCAAGCAAGAGGTCTAGTTTACTTTCTGCAGTTTTCCACACTTACGGTTTCTGATGGTCAGAAGTCTCAAGGTCATTTCACACACTGTTGTCTGGCATGATCTTTACAGCCACAGTTTACATTCATAATCAGTGCAGGTTTCTATAACAGCTTTCTGTATTGTGGCCTACAGATGCTAGCACACAGGACAGACCGGTGCAGCAACATATTTTGGTCAAGCAACATAGTTCTGTCAAGTGCCAAGTTTATTGCTCTTTAATGCGTAGTTCAGTTTCAAAAAGAATCTTCATTTGGCCATTTGTGAGTGGGTGAATGTCACCAATTTCGGACAATTTGGTGGTGTTGTCCTTTCACACCAGGCTATCACACAAAAAGACCAGACCAACAAACATCATCGAGCGAGATTTATCTTTGCCAAAGGATGGGGGGCGGGGGTTGCATAAACAGAAACTGGATCCCACAAGGGTGCAAGTGAACTAGTCTTTTAGTTATAAGTAAAGGTCAATGCATATGAGAGTGTTGAAATGCCAGCCTGGTTATTGTGGCGGAGGATCTGTTTGTGCTGTCGGCCAGATGGATTGTCTGCTCTCAAGTGTTCTTCCAGTCCCCATCGATCAAATGACAACTGCCTTGTGATAGAGAGAGAGAGAGAGAGAGAGAGAGAGAGAGTGAGAAATCTGGAGAGACTATTCTCTTATCAATCATTAAAACCAGGCTGGTACGCAGGACTGTTTGAAACCTTGTGAAATTTGATGATCACTTGAAGTCTAATTCAAAAGAAACACGTGACAGTAACTGCACCATGACACACACACACACACACTCTCTATGTCTCTGTGTCTCTCTTTGTCTTAATCTCTCTAAACTTTTGCCAAACTTTTTACCCGGCTGTATGAGTCCTCATAAACGAAATGTTCGGCGTCCCTCTTCCCTTGGTCTCTCTCAGTCACCTACTCTAACGCCACACACTTTCCGTGCTCGAGTTCTCATGCTGGAAATTCCAACTATAGTACTCAGAGCGTGCCTGTGGATGAAGTGATAGTTCGTCATTCCACCGCCACACATTGGGTTACACGCACTACAGAAGGCCCGTGACGAACACCTTCTGTCCTGACGGCTGGCAGTCGAGAGCTTTTAAGTGTGGAAAGCATTAGCTTCCAGGGACATCTCCTCCTGACCTATGCAATCATTAAGCTCTTAAAGTTTGGGGCACGGGGCCAGGAGGGGGAACCCTTATGGGTTAAGGAATTCAGGCAGGGTCAAGTTCTGGCATCCAATAGATAACTGAAAAACATAAATTGTGCTCACGGTTCAGGGGATTCCATTGTACGGTGTGTGTGTGTGTGTTTTGTCAGAATGAGGGAGATGGAGCGAGAAAGAGAAAAGAGAAAGTATATTAGAGAAAGTGTGTGTGTTTGAGAGAGAGAGAGTGTGTGTGTGTGTGTGTGTGTGTGTGTGTGTGTGTGTGTGTGTGTGTGTGTGTGTGTGTGTGTGTGTGTGTGTGCACGCACGTGTGTCTGTCTGTGTGTGTGTGTATGTGTGAGAGCAAACATGTGCATGTTTGTGTGTTCTTTTAGAAGAAAGTGACTCTGTGTGTGTGTGTGTTTGAGGGGGGAGTGTAATGGGTAGGGGAATGGACGAGTAGATGTTGAACAGATCCGACTCCCTCCTATGTAATTGCACAGATAACAGAGCCTCATGCAGGCACTCTCGGAGTCAGGAGGCAACTCTGTGATTTACCGCACTTTAATGGCCCTGACTTCAAAGAGGCACAGGAGGGGAGAGGAGGGAAAATCATTAATAGATACATTTAACAATGAGATGCATTGGACAGGGCCGTCTCCACTCACACTGTTGCTATTTGAGAGACAAGCGTAGTGGACCCATTTCAAATGCTTTATTAATAGCTAATGAGATTACTCTTTCTCTCTCTCTCTCTCTCTCTCTCTCTTTTGCTCTAGTTCTTTCTCTTCAGTATTTTGTTTTTTGTCCTTGCCCTTTCACTTTCTTTGACCTGAAGAAAGCCAGGGCTAAAATGATCGCTTGTAAAACACACCAATGCATTAGTTGAAGCTTTTAATGTCTTATTTCCGAGCCTGGGTTTTTAAAGGACTCGTATATCCATTTCTGATGTGCCCCTCTTTCCTGCTCTGGACTCAAGGTCTGTCATCTGTGCTTGTGGCGGCGGTGGAGTATTTCACTGAGATAACGCAACTCCACACTGAGGCCAACAAACACTTTGCTGCCACTTTTAAAGACGTTTGACGACTGGCACAGGAGGGAAAAAAAATGGAAAAAAAGAGACCAAATGTTTTGCATTCAGACTTTTAATCTGAGAAGCTGTTTCAGCATCTATTTCCTTACTAAGAGTTCTTGGTTGGCAATAATTCCGAGAACTCATTTCTTCAATACGTTTTTTTTTAGCCAGCAAGCTCTAGATTTCAATGGCGCAAAATCCTGCCACTGTCAGACTACCAATAATGGGACCGACGGCTTGATTTCTCATGAGGGGGGCCATCAGAACACATTACGTGTGTCTCCCCCTGCATCAACACCAGCATATCAAAGGGAAGCAAAAATAGACACTGGGTGTATGTATTTATGTTCATGCTCATTAATGTAAAGGCCTACTTCTGTAGGATGAAAGGCTGGGATGTATATAGGCCTTTGCCGTGTTGTGTGGTGTGCACTCGCAGTGCCACTGTGAACTTTGATCTTGCGTGTTTAATTAGGCTTTTGCTCTGGTGTGCTGTGCCATTCGCTGGTCTCTTTAAGGGAAGCATTTGGTGACCTTTCCGTGTTAGCACGGCTAGTTCATCCCCTCTGCTTAGGAAACGCGCAGTACGGCCACACACATTCGGCTTGGCTTGAAGGAAACACCACCTCCTGTCCTCTCTTTGCCATTAATATCCCCAAGAGCCCCCCCACCCCCATCCCACCCCTGTTTGTTGCCACTTTAATTTGGCCTTTAGGCTTTAACAAACTGACCAAGGTCCATGTTGTGAGAGCACTGTAATACCACGAAGACGAAGAAAAAGACGAAGAAAAAGGAAAAGAGAGAGATGCAGAAAGAAAGAGAGGGTGAAGGAACTGTTTTTTCCTTATCAGCGTTGGCTTGGCTTGTAGCACTGTGGTGTCTTTGTAAAAAGCAGGAGTGGCAATGCCTCTGGCTTGTGTCAGAGCATACATCAGAGGGGGTGAAGCAGCTGGCACTCTAAGGGCCTCTAAATGGCAAATGAATCACCACTACATCTGCCATTCGCAACTCAGGGTCCACATCCAGGCAGGAAGATTTAGGTCATTTAAAACCAGGCAGAGCGGCTGGCCTGGAAGAATAACCTAAGGCAAAAGTTTTGACTTTTTTACCAGTTGACCACTTCTAAGGCCATGCTTTTCAATTCATGGAACTCATTGCTGCATATTATGTCACAGAATTGTTAAATCTCATCTTTTGTGTGAAGAACTTATCAGAATGCCAACTAAATATGGAATCAAACTGAACAGACTGTGACCAACAGTTTTAGTGTCTATGACCACAGAGCGATCTTGCATCCTTGCTCCTCTGTTGCTGAATATAAAATGTTGGGTTGCCAGATTGGCAGCTAGGGTTTTAGGGCCCTGCACTCCCTCTTGGCCTCTGAGGCCCCATGGCAGCAACCCCTGCTCTCTCCTACATACTACACCCCATAGAGTTGGCAAACACATTACATTGGATTACATGTCATTGGTTCAGGTGAGTATCTCTGTGTTTTTTTTACAATGATCAAATTCTGATTAAATGAGGCATCATTAGACATTACACAATGCTGCTTTGGCAGGCTTTACTGTTCATGTTACACTATTGTCATTCTGATTGAACACCTTTTCCTGAGTGGTGAAGAGATTAAACTTGTCTTTAAACAATCAAATTTCTGACTAGAAGAAAATGAATTTCAGTGTAATAAGCTCATGTGTCCTTCTTCTCTTTTACTTATGTGCATTCACAATTTTAAGTTAATTTAGCTGATTTATTTTTTGGTCAGGTTTAATGAACACACAGTAGTGCATATGGTAAAGGAGAATTACAAATCCTACAAATCCACTTCTAGCCACGTGTATGGACTGTCTGTGCAAATTAATGAATTACTGCACCAAACCAAACTACCTGAAGTATCACTTCTATATGTTAATTAAACAACAACATTCTGGTAGTACCATGACTATTGTGACTTAAAATGAAAAAGGCAACAAAAAAACCCTAATGATGTTTTTTGAAGGGAGGTTTTTCAAAAGGGAGCTGTAGTTTAAAAAGGTCACATGGCCTTCCATATGTCTCTGATGTGCCATTTGTGATGGTTCATTATAGTGTCTGACCATCTGAGTCAGCTGTGACATTTGTCAGAGGCCATAAAATCTACAGCCATTACCGCAGAACCAGAAATGGAAAACATCTTACACTTGCACAACTCTGCATTACATTTATACATGTGTGGGGGTGTGAGTTTGTGAGAACTTGTACATGTCTGCGTCCTGAAGTGTGTATTTGTCTGTGTGTGTGTGTGTGTGGGTGTGTGTATCTGGTCTTCATCTGTAACTGTGTGCTGTCTCGGTGTGAGTGCATGTGTGTGCACTGAAAATGTGTGTGTGTGTGTGTGTGCATGTGTGTGTGTGTGTGTGTGTGTGTGTGTGTGTGTGTGTGTGTGTGTGTGTGTGTCTTTAGGCTCTATGTAGGAGTCTGCGAGCTAGCGAAGGCTTTCAGGAGCACACCGCCGGGCCGTGCACTTAAGAGGAGCACAGAGGAGTGCAGGAGTGTGTTGTCGGGCCCTGCCGCCCGCTTAATGCATTATTATTGTTACCACATTCTTACGCACTGCGCTGCGAAGGGGAAAAAGTGGCCTGGAAATGTTTTTCAAGACCCCGGTCGGAGAAAATGTATACCACTATAAATACCCACTTAGAGACGAGCATGGTAACCCCCACCACCATCCACACCCCCACCCGTCACACCCCCAACCGATGCTTTGCTCATCACAGCCTTGTCTGATGTGGTTGGGGGGAAACTGACTGGCTGTTTGAGACCCATAAAGCTCATTTGCTCTCAGACGTGTGAAACAGCTTTGTGTTTTTAATCAAACATACACCAAAGAGGGCTAAGGTCATTTTCACACAATGAGCCAAAATAAACTTCTTCACCTCTTGACGCTTGGGCTTAGTGTTTACTTGAATTCCTGCTCTTCACTAATGGCCTCATATTGTTTCAAACACACACACACACACACACACACACACACACACACACACACACACACACACACACACACACAAGCGTCCCTGGCTTTGAGTAAATGGCATTTCCAGGTTCTTGTTTAAGCGCTGTCACTCTCTGTGAGGGCCAGACGGCAAACCCTGTCCAGGAGCAGGTGAGAGGAGAGGAGAGGAGAGGAGAGCCTGACTAAGAGGGAGTAGGGTTACTAATGCGGGGAGGGTGACTTTTTTGAATCGCTGTTTGGCTGAAAAAAAGGCCTGTATCCCGTAAATGCCCCTACCTCTGAGAGTCCATCAAAGGCCCCAGGGGGGAAGAGGAAGAGAGGGAAAAGGAAATAGAGAGAAAGGGAAAAGAAAGAAAGATACGGGCGGCCCCCCCCCCCCACACACACACACCCTCCCAATCTCATCGCATTACAAGTGCTTTTACACAATAGAAGATGCCTGTGCTTGAAAAGTAACCCCCCCCCCCCACCCAGTAGCACCTCCCTGATAGCCTCTCTTCACCCCCCCACCACCCACCCCCAGTCACATCCTCCCATCTTGCGAAGCTAACCCTTTTAGCTGAGAAAAACCATACCTCTTTAGAGAGGCACGCAAGCAGGCGCTCAGAGTGAAAACACATAATGGCCAGGATTGGGTTACTCTCTACTTTAGGGCAAACAAGACTGGCCCCTTAATTGCCTTACCAATATTTGCATGTCCCTCTCCATGTTACTGAAAACCCTGCTAAGTAACTGAGCCCCGCCGGCCCGGCACTATTTTAAGTTGTTTGCGGATGCCTCGGAGGGCCGTCGAAACGGGACAATTACGGGCCAGATTTTCGCACCGTAATGGACGGGGTGGGTTGGGGGGGAGTTTTGGCTGAGTGGGTGATGGTGGTGGAGGGCCCTCTCGCTTTCCCCACGATGGCCCTGCGATCTCGAGTGACAAGGAGTTGCCTCGTGTCATCTCATCTCACCTTGTCCTGTCTGCCCCAACGCCACATCCTTGATTACTGTCTGCAATTTACACACACACACCACACACACACACACACACACACACACACACACACACACACACACACATACACACACACACACACATACATACACCATCAGCATGGCTCTCCGACGTGGTCCTAACATGGTTTAAGAATATGGAAGAAGAGACAATCTCCATAGGTTTTAATTATTGAGCTTTCCTCGTTAATAATTCACGCCCATATTATGGGCTCAAGCCGAAGATGAGGAGAAGGTAATATTCACCAGTCTGTGGATTCTAACCCTCCCCCCCATCTCTTTTTCACCCCCCCCTTCTTCCATTCTCTCTTTCTATTTTAGAAGAACATACCATGCCACTCAGACAACTGGCTCTAAGTGTATTAGATCCAAAGCAGAGTTTAGCTGGTAATGGTAAATGCTTGTAGCTTTGGGAAGCTACAGCTCTTGTGGAGTGTCCAGGGAGAGAAGTCCCATTATGAGGTGGTACAGCCTGTATTTACCCCTGAGTGAGGCACTCTGCTACTCTCCCACTGTGTGAGGGAGCCATTATGGCGAGCAGCTCCTGAGGTAAATGTGAGCCTTTTTATGGATGTCATGATATGCATGTTACTACTAAGCTTCTGGTGGGGTGTGTGCATGGTAAATGTAGTCTTTTCTGTCTTTTGAAGCACAAGTGAAAATAAACAGTATCACCTATCTCAGTTACTGTGGTCTTTCTTGCCAAATAAGAAAGCAGAGGAAAAAATGGAGGCATCTGAGATAAAGTCTGTCTCCTCGCCAGCTGAAATAACAACCTTGAAGAGATTCCTCACCTCTGTTACTTTAAGTTTGAGTCAGAGTTCAAGTCAGAGAGAGAGAGAGAGAATCATATCTTTTAATGTTTAAAACCCAATGACATATCTCTGAAGGACTGAATTGCATAGCATTCCTGCCCGATCATGACCCTGATAGCGCTGAAATGTTGGCCCACAATGTGACAGCGTTTACTCAATGAGCACATGACACACCCACAGAGTCACACATTCAACCCTCAAGATCCCCACAAAGCCTGAGGACATGAACAAATAATCCATTACTCAGTTCAAGAAAGATGACACACTATTGTGGCTGTTTGTACTTCACAAGTCTTTCTTAACAAGCATAAAGAATGTCTTCCTTCTCATTTTGCAGCAATGTTTCATCATTGTTTGCTCAGCTTTGCAAGTCATGATTAAAGACATTAAAGGTTTCTGCGGTCAACATGCCCCTCCAAGCAAGTACAATATTAGCTTTTATCGAGCAAATCATTGAACACGACATATTCAGCCTTGTGCCTCCAATAAAATCAACTGTGGTTGCCGTGGCAGTTCTCTGGCAACTACTGGAGACATTTTGTTCTGTTTATCTGATCACTGATTGGGAACCAAAATGTGTCCCTTGAAACATTGAGTCTAACCACTATTCAGCCGCATTCTGCAGAAGCTAATTTTGTGGAGCATCGGTGACTGTGATCCTGGACCCCTCAGAGGGAATCCAATCAGGACCCCCACAAGGTCTAACATCCAGTTTCGGTGAACTCCGACTGAAGCTCTATGTTGTTTTTCCTGACACTTTCTCTTCTCTTCTCTCTCTCTCTCTCTCTCTCTCTCTCTCTCTCTCTCCACCTTTGTTTAAAGATTTGCAAGCAGGCCATAGCTTGAGTTTATATCAGTTGGCAACAGGCTCAAACCTGCACTGACATTCTGTAGGGACAACTATTAGGAAACACTCTTCCTCTTGCTCTCTTTCTAGCTCACACAGTCACCTGCATAACACCCCACCCCCACCCCCTTCAGCACTCCATCAACCTCATATTGACTTATTGCTCAATTCATAGTCACAGCCATTAATTTTCACTTGTCACTCTCGCTTTGTGTCTGTCTTTCTCTCCTTCGTGCCATCTTACCCTCTGGTTTCGCTTTGGAGGTTGTTTTTGCTCAGTTCCTTCCACAGGAGTAGGGCTCCTTCCCTTAATGGCTCCAAACTGAGCCTTGGCTGAGGGGAAGTGGCTAAGTGACTTAGCCTCGTTTCGGTGCCTATTGAAAAGAGCTTTTTATGGGCAGAACATAAAATAAAACAAATGGCAGAAATGAAAAGCAACGACCCAAAATTAGCCCCTTTTCCAACCCAAACCACGACCACAAACCCACCCACATCGCACCGCGCATGATCCTCAAGAGTGAGTTGTTTGGGGCTTGTGGCAGGGCTTGTGATGGTGGAGGTGGAGGGGTGAGCTAAGGCTGTAGGAAAGTGTTTTCCGTCCCTGAGCTACAGGCCCGCTGTTGAGAGTGAGAGTCGCTCTTCGCTGTGAGTTCCATTGTTGTGGCTGAAATCCATTACAGCCTAGCTTTTGTGTGGCACATCAAAGACGGGGCCTGGCATATGGATTATGAGCATGGAGAATGACGACTGACAAATCTGTCATTTCGTGGCTCTCCCTGGTATAGGCTATTGGTGTTTAATAGGAGCAGATTAGTGCCGACTATCACTCCTCTTTATGCTTCATGGAAGATAAAAAGGAAACATAGCACGAGAGAGGGAGAGCAACAGAGAGAGAGAGAGAGAGAGAGAGAGAAGAGAGACAAAGAGAGTAACAGAGATATGTAAATGGAAAATGTACTATCCCTATATAATACGCTCACATCATAAACGTGTCATGTAAGTCATGTAATAACACTACGACAGCAAGTTCATAATGAAGGCACTGTCTACAAAAGGTACGAACGGCCACGCAGCTCACTTTAATCACGGGTGATTAGAAAAGCCCCCATGATGATTACTTCAACATTATCATGAGATTGCTGGGGGACGGCTGCCCCTGTCACGAACGGAGTGTTTTACGCTGATTGGCAAACCAGATGTGTCCGTGGAGCCGCAGCGCTGCTAATTGCAGAGAGAGCAGCTGGGCCCTGCGTTTCATAACGGCCGCTTTATTTGATGTCGGCCCGCCGACGCGGACTTCAAAAGCCACTTGCTGCCATTACTAATATCAGTTCTTCTGCACATTCATTTCATCACTGATCATAATACTCGATTATTTGATGGAACTGATGGGGCTGATTGAATGCCCATTTCCTGATGGGGGGTGGGCGGCTTGTAGCCGGCCCATGGGTTAGTTTAGCTGACGACTCATCCCTTCGGCTCTGTTGCTAGTCTGATTGCAGGGGAGGATGGCTGGGCCCAGGGTTTCTAATGGCAGAACCAGCTGCTCTGTTTCGGCACAAACCTCACCTGTTGCTCATAAATGTATTTTTAAGATCATCTTCGTATCCATTACACATTTCGCTGGCAAGCCACTAAAGGAGGCAGAGGCTGTTCCAGGGGACAGTGCTCTAATGACCAGAGGGAAACGTGCTTGTGTGTGTGTCTGTGTAGGAGAGAGAGAGCGAGACAGAGAGAGAGAGTGGGGGATGGAAAGACAGAGGGAGAGAGAGAACACAACTGCGACCACTCGCGTCTGTCTGACAAGGGCCAGGTCACTGTTCATCTCATTGTTGAATGTAATCGGACGCAGGGCCAGGTTCTGTCCGAAGAGCCCCTGTCGATGTTCCGCGCTCTCTGAACTGGAGACATTCCACGTGGCTTTTACAAGTGTGGAACGGTCCGGAAGTTTCTGGGAAAACGCTTAGCTTAGAGATCTGTGTTTAATGGCGAGGCTTATTTCAATTCCTGATGCAATTGAGGGGAAGGGTTACCGCCACACCTGTTCTGTGGGGATTATTCCAGTGTTATCCCTGACAACGGCACAGAAATGGGGGGAAAAGGAGCCTAATTTTTACAGCAAATGATAGCATGGGGTAAACCATTAAAACCCCCACACTATATCGCCCCTGCACACACATACTCCAACCATTTCCATATGATGGAAAATGGTAGAAGGCTTCATAAAACAGATGGTCAGTTGTTCCATCGGCATTGTTCAAAATCTTTGCCAAAGAAAAAACAAACAAAAATAGAGCTAAAAGAAACAAAAACAAAATGAACAAAATCAAACCAGAGTTTAAAATAACAGAGTTAAATTCAAGGCCTCTGATGTTACAGCGAGCTTCTCTAAATGTTTCCCAGAATGCCTTGAGCCTTGTCTTCTTCATCCCCATTATGCCTCGCCGGGGCTTCAAATGGTGATTTGTTCGCCAAATAGTCCATTCACTTTAGAGCAAAATGGGAACGAACCCCCCTCTTTCTTTTCAGAGGTAATTAAATCTTCAAAGGACCATTTTCTGTCCATCTGTATCAAGCTCAGGCTGGGATAAATAGGAGCTACACATTCCCAATAGAGGGGACACAAGGGTGACGTAGGAGGCATGCTTATCCTTCCTCAATTAGATGACCGCCATCAGCATTTATAATTGTGAATATGTGTATACATGTACCGTGTATGTGTGTGTGTGGGGGTATTAGAAGGTGATATGGCTTGAGAGAGGCTGAAAATAAGAGCCTTTATGAGGACTTTAATAAGTTGAAATATGTATGTTGCTGGGTTAATAACACTCCACCTGAAGAGAAAAACATCTCAAGAGGGGAATGTGATGAGACCAGGTGAGTGGCAAAGTGCTTCCCAGACAGGTAATCTAAGATGTGCGGTGCCACAACCGGGCACCAAAGAGTACAGGAATCGATGGAGGCAATTAAAAGTGAAAAGGAAGGACATTTGACGAGACTGCCGCTACGCCCGCCGCCTGAGTTTAATGTCAAAGGCGCAGAGCCCTGTCAAGCTGAGGGGGTCAAGTTCAAGTAAACTTGTCATAATTCCTCTCTGTTGGGTGACAGCCAAATGGAGGACTTCATATTCAATTTTTGTCTAACACACATACGCTCACACACACACAATGAAGTTGGCATCAAGCGAGCGAGGACAACAGTTCCTTTTGTATCTTAATTTTTATTAATTAAATACACCATACTGGAGCAAACGTCTCTGAAAATATCACAAATAGATTTCTCTCTCATTCAGCATTATACGTTGGTGAAAATTTCTACTTTACCAACTATGATCTTCATGTTTATATGTCTGTCTGTCTATTTGTCTGTCAGTCAGTCCGTGTCTGTCTGTCTGTTTGTCTGTCTGTTTGTCTGTGTCATGTTTGGAGTGGTTTCAGGATTGGAAGGGGGAGGGGTATGGCTAAGTTGTGTTTACTGGGAGCAGACTGTACTGTAGCCACATTGGACGAAAAACATTTACATGCATACATACATGGTAGTTTTTTTTTTTTTTTTTTTACAAATACAACAAGAGTGTTCGTGATTAGATTTCCGCACAAAAGAAAAGCCACGGGTACTTCTTGTTAACCCAGTCTTTTGTTTTTTTTTTCTTTTTATATCACCCCAAAAATAAAACACATTCCCTTTTACAACACTTAAAATATAGAGCGAGAAGATACCATGTCATGAAAGAAAAAGGAGGATAGATAAGAAAGCAAAATGGTTAAAAGGAAAGGAATATGGTACAGGACAAGTCAGGTCGCCCCACCCCCGAACAATTTTCAAAAAACGGACACAAACAAGCAATTGCAGATTTTTGGGGAAACAAAAAGAAGAAAAAAATGCTGTAGTTGATTAGCTTCTTGTCTTCTATTTCCTTCTGCGCACTTCTTTTTCACTTTCTCTCTCTCTCCCTGCCTTATTTTCTCTCCTTTTCTCTCAACCAGAGATGTCCTGTTGTCATCCAAGTCTGGATCTCCATCCGTCCATTTATCTTCCTCTTTCTCTCTCTCTCTCTCCGTGTGTCGGAGTTCCTCTGGCTCTGAGCAGTCTCTTTTGAGTCCAGGTTCATGGAGTCCTCAGAGAGTTCTCTCCCGTGCACATTTGCACAGAGCCTCATGTGGTGTGTGTGTGGGAGGGGGGTCTGTTTGCGATTGAAAATGTGTGTATAGTTGGGGGAGGGGGGCACTGGGAGAGAAGGAGGGGGTCAGGATTCTGCTGGACCTCGGCAGGCGATGGGGCTCGGGGTAGTTGCCTGGGCAGCTCGACTGCTGGGGCTGCTTAAGGTGCTAAAGCAGTGGAGCTCTGTAGGGCCGGCTCAGGCGAGTGGCCTCTGGAGGACAGAGATTCTGGAGAGCGAGGATTTGACTAGAGACCAGGGCAGGGGGCAGGGGGAGCAGCGGATGGACCGCCAGCGGGCAGGCGGGCAGGCTGGGGTGGGGGGCAGGGGGTTCCGAGACGTCTTGAGCACGAGGGTGAGCGAGGGCTGAAATGAAGGCACACATCCTGCTTCCTGCTGCAAGCCTCCTCCTAACAAACCTGAGAGACGGACACAAGGGACAAGATGAAAAAGACGTCAGCGATGCTCGTCAATCACTTGACCAATCATAACGTTCAGACAACAATTCAAACAGTCAATTTCCAACAAATGAGTGGTAGTGGAATACACAGTAGGTGATGGTGGGAAAAGGATTTATCATTTCAGCTTTTTGTCTCTGCAACCTCTCCATCCAAGCACCTCCTCAAAGCCCAAACAGGAAACTGCTGCCCATCAGTGCAGACAGGATGTCCCGCCTCCTACACCTGGACACTTGCGGCCATCGACACACCACCACCGTCCCGCTAGCCTGCCTGCCCGCTGCTGCTCCGTCGCTAATGAGACGGGGGCGTTCAACTGGGGGCCGCCTCCGCAATGACATCTCGGAGCGGTGGAACACTATCGCACCCCTGCCAGGCCGCCCTGAGCAGCCCCCTCACGTTACATTTATTGATCAGCCAGGCTTCAGGAGCCATCTGCCACTCTGTTTCCTGCACGTTAACTCAAAGGCGCGGCGTGTAAAGTCCTCCTGTCTCTCTCTCTCTCTCTCTCTCTCTCTCTCTCTCTCTCTCTCTCTGTGTCTGTTTCGTGTAATTTTAACAACACTCAAAACACCGCCCCCAGGGTGTTGAGTTTCTGTGAAGCAGAAAAATGCTGAGAGAGAGTGAAAGAGAAAGAGAGAGAGAGAGCGAAGGAAAGAGAGAGAGGAAAAAAGGAACACAATTATGCTCTTGTCTGCCCCATTGTGCTGTTTTCACAGGCAGCAAGAATGATTTTTCCTTTTTTTCCTCCTACTGACCCCCTTCTTCTCTTCTCTTTCCCTCTTCTCTCTCTCTCTCTCTCTCTTATTCTTCATCTCCTTTCTTTTGTTTTTAAGATTCTAGGGGGCAATTTACTTTTCCCTCCTTTCCTCAAATTACTAAGAGGGTTTGCAGTCTATTAGTAATTGCAAACCCCCTCCTCCTCCTTCCTCTCTGCCCTCCCCTCCCTCCCACCTCCACCTCCACCACCACCCCCCACTTTCGGGGGGCTAATTAAAATGACGGAGGCTGGGAAGGTTGGGCTCCCCTGGGTGGAGGCTTGGCATGAGAAAGGTAATTTGTCTGTCCTGAACAAAGAGATTAGAGGCCAAGGAGCCAGGAAGCCCCTCTTAATAAATGAGCATCAAATGTCCTGTGCCACAGACACGGACAACACCAATTATGTCACCATGAAATCGCACATGAGAGGGAGGGAGGAGGGGGAGGAGGAGATTGTGTTTATGTGTGTGCTGTGCATGTGGGTGTGTGGTTGTGAATGTCTGTGCATGTGTGAGTGAGTGAGTGAGTGTGTGTGTGTGTGTGAGTGAGTGAGTGAGCGAGTGTGTGTGTAAGTGTGTGCTGCCCCTCTTCACTCCAGTTCTCTCCAGTCCCCTCCTCTCCCCTTCTACTCTCCTCTCTTCTCTCCCCTTCTCTCTTCGTCTACTCTCCTCTCTCCTTCTACTCTCCTCTCTCCTTCTCTCTTTGTCTACTCTCCTCTCTCCTTCTCTCTTCATCTACTCTCCTCTCTCCTTCTCTCTTCATCTACTCTCCTCTCTCCTTCTCTCTTCTTCTACTCTCCTCTCTCCTTCTCTCTCCTCTCTCCTTCTACTCTCCTCTCTCCTTCTACTCTCCTCTCTCCTTCTACTCTCCTCTCTTCATCTACTCTTCTCTCTCCTTCTCTCTTCTTCTCCTCTCCTCTCCTCCTGATGGTATGGCTCACTGTTACCTCCTCAACTCCATAACCCTAGCACCCAACCTGAGGCTAGTTCTGGCCAGCACATGTCCAGTCTGGTTAGGACTGTACAGCACCTAAGCTGCTACACACCCGAACAGCACAAACCCTCCAGCAGTCCACAAGAAAACAACATGGGTAAATAAACAAATAAAGGAAATAAACAAAGTCAGAGATTCACATTTAATAATACTTCCTCCTCCATCAGTTCCCAGCTGCCCTGGCTGGGTGGCAGTGTATTAAGGAGTGCAGCAGCCACCCCCAACCCACCCCACCCACGTTGTTTATTTATTTATTTTTTTCTTCTGGTGTGGAGGGAGGTGTCTGCGCATATTTAAGAATTCTATCCGCGCTATAATTAAGGCAGCGTGGGCCAATATTCAGATTGCATTTTAGCATTAATAATTCAGGTGTTTTCACTACAATTGATGTCGGCACATAAATAAACAATGAGCCCTCATATTTACCGCGGCAGACGCGGTGCGGGCGAGTCAAGAGAAGAGTGAGGGGAGAGAGGGAACGAGGGACAGAGAGGGAGTAAGTGAGTAAGTGAAATGAGAGAGAGAAAGTGAGAGAGACAGAGCAGGGCTTAACCAGACATTTAAAATTAAGCTAGATAATGCAAAAGGCTTTCAATTTGAAACGCGAGGTGCTCTTAGCGCTGATTTGTTAAAGTGACAAGGCCTTAAAAGGCCCTCTGATGGCTGTGAGGGTAGAGAGAGGGCGAGGAGGGAGGGGGGCTTAATGGAGCTCTTTGCATCCCACTCTCACCACAACCAACACCCCCTGCCCCAACAACACCACTCTTCTACGCCTCCACCCCGCCACCACCCCCGCTGCCACTGCAGCATCACCTAGTCAAGGTGAAACACACACACGCACGGGCGGGCGTCTCGCCTTTCTCTGCCAGCCATCAGAGTCCTCCAGACATCTCCATCATTCACTCGCACACTTTTTCCGTCGGAGTAAAAGGGACGTTCTGCCTTGCGAGGCCTAGTTAGCAGGACCCTGTGCGATCCGATAGCCCAGTTAACAGACTAAACAATCCATCCACCACCACTGCCGACATTCCACCCTAAACTACGTACACAGGCTTCTGCATGGCCAGCACTGCCCTCTCCTCCTCAGTCTCGTTCCTGTTCTACTAAGATTGCAGGTCTGTAAGGGCAATGCAAAGTCCACAGTACACAGACAGAGAGAGAGAGAGAGAGAGAGAGAGAGAAAGAGAGAGAGAGATGACGAAAGAATGACCAAAACTGGGATACGGGGTGAAATCAGCAAACCACATTAAGACTGTGTGGCATATGACAAGCTTAGACTGACGCATAAAGTATCGTAAAGCTCATTAAAAATAGCTCCGATCAAGTGCTTTCTCGGGCATTCATCAGGCCAGACTTCTAAGCATCCGTCTTGTTGTTCTGAAATGCTTCATGAAATAAATGCGATTTTCGCCCCTTTCTTGGCCCAGACGAGTGGCGCAAAAGCTTTCGGCAGCACAGTGCAAAAGGGGGCCGAATGCCACTCGGCTAATGCCCCAGAAGTCCGAGCCGTGGAAAAAATCCATGGGCCATTCAAAAAAAAATTGTCTTTGGTCAATAAGGTTTAATATATATTTGCAGAGGGTTATTGCACTGTGGAGTGAATGAGTCAATGTCATCAATACACAATCAGAATGAGTCACGATGAACTTTTCCCCCCTCTCGACGCATGTTCATACACACATGCATGTGCGTATACACACACACACACAATACCTTCACACACACACACACACACACACACACACACACACACACACACACACACACACACACACACACACACAGCTCTACTTTCTGGTCTCCTGCCCATGCTTGGGCTTGCGTTAGCAGGCCTCTCATTTTTAAGGAGGTTGACATTAATTGATACAAATTAGCTCTCTGGGTGACATGGCTCGGCGTGGCTCGGCACTTCCGGGCTGTGGCCTGAGGCTTCGTTAAGCAGGACTGATGGGGCTGGACAGGTACAAATAGAGAGAGGGGGGGGGGGGAGAGAGAGAGAGAGAGAGAAAGAGAGAGAGAGGGAGAGAGAGAGGTAGAGTGGGATAGAGAGAGAGAGAGAGAGAGGTAGAGCAGTAGAGAGAGGTAGAGCAGGAGAGAGAGAGAGAAAGTGAGGGCTGCTCCCGTCCTGGCTGCACGCTACAGCACTCACACTCGCTTAGCCTTACAAACAAACGTGTTATGTGTTAATGTGTCCAAGTGTTTTTATGTTCAAATCTCTGCTGTCTCATGGGCTGTATGTAAATCTACTGTTGTGTGATGATATATTTTGTGTATGTGATGGCGCTACAGATCTGTGAAAATGAATTTCCCCACAGGGACAAAAAACTAAGTAACTCACTAAAAAAAACAGCACACACAACCACAACTGGGCATCACCACCCACTTAGTATTTGTTTACATAATTATACATTTTAGTTATTCATGTGCGTTTGCGTGTCCATATTCATGGGTACATGGGCTGGCAAAAAAGCTTAACAAAAACGAAAGGAAAACACTCCAACTAATTCACCAACACACACAGTCGTGATTGTGCCTAATCAGATGGTGTGACCATGGCAGAGGAGGAGGAGGAGGCGGAGGAGGAGGCAGAGAATTGGAGGAGAGACAGTGGGACAGGCCACTGAGAGCAAGCTGACTGCCAGAGAGGAAGAGGAGGAGGAGGAGGCAGTTGGGAGAGGAGGGGGAGGGTTACCTTCTGGTCTGGCAGTAGTGGATTCGTCTGCAGTGAACTCAAGTGCCCGTTGATGAGTGCTGTGGGTCTGTCGTGTTCGCAGAACAGGCTGCCGTTGATGTAGTGGAACCGGTCACCGGGGACGAGCCGGTTCCGGCAGGTAGAACACGTGAAACACTGCACAGGGGAGAGAGAACACAAGTCTATGTTAGCCACAATGCCCTTCTTTGCCTTCTTAACACTGTCACAGTCACAAGAGTCAGTAAGCAGATTTGTAAGTCACATATGCAGTGATGCTGAGAATATAGAACACTACCATCAAATGCAGTGACGATGAAAAAAAATTACAATAATCCTTTAATTAATTTCTTCACCCGCCCACACCAAATGACACAATTAATAAAACCTTGTGGAGATGATTGGAAATGCTTTGTAGTCAACCATTTTGCTTCCAACTATTAATATGGCAAAACACAATATTCTTAAGTTATTAGTGTAAGCTTTACGTATAGGTTAATGGCAGAGTCCTTATCATTCTAAAAAGGAGAAAACTATTCTCCACATTCACTTTATTTTTAATGGCTCTGCTACTGAACTTCCCTGTATCTGAACGTTATGCCAAAAAGTTGATTTTATATTCTCAATGTCAAACTGAATTTATTTGACTGATGGGTCAGTGAATACCTGCTTTGTGAATGAATAGGAGAATTTTAAGTATGCTGTTTTGCTGTCAGTTTTGTTTTACCATGTTATAATCACTGTCCATACAATGCTGTAGAATGACAGGATATACTCAAATAAACAAGTAAAGTATATTGTTAGATTTTGTGTTGATTCAAATGCCGAGACAGAGCTTGTTTTTGCTGCTGTGTTGAATAAGGTAAAGTGAGTCATGGAAATTCATGAACAGCGTCCAGCCCGACATGTTGTGGTATCATGACAAAGTCGTGTCGCTTCCAAAAAAAAGACGTGCAACAAATGTCTTCCCGGGCAAGCTAAAGGAGAAAAAGTACTCTAATGCATTCATCCTGGTGAATCATTTGCCCGCTCAGATACTCAGTGACTAATACATTAGTAATAATGCAATTATTACAACAGATGTACTCTATTTACATGTGAATTGATCTGCATAAGCTGTTTCCAGGCTCTTAACTTTATAACAGATAAATCCCCAGACGAGGGATTAATAAAAGGATTAAAATTAAATGTTCATTTCCTTTCGTCTTCCATGATTCCCATTTGGATGTTTTTCTCTTTCTGTTTTTTCGCTTGTTAAGGGCCCAGTTGTGTGTTTCTTTTTTCCGCCATGCTGGAGGTATGCTAAGGTGGGATTTCTGTGCTGCGCCCCATTCTGTGTGCGCTGATTTATAATTTAGGTTTGTGCTGTACTAACACTCTAAACTATGCAATTTACTCTGTTGCAGCTGGGCGAGTCATCTGTGCTTCACAACGCTACAATGTGCCACGCAGAATCTGATAGTTGCTCTGCTTTATTTCACCTTATCTGGTTTGATAGCCGAGGCCGACTCACCTTGAGGTGGTACACGTTGCCCTGTGCCCGCATGACCAGTTCGCTCGCTGGGATGGACTGTCCGCACGCACTGCACGCCCCACTGTTCCCAAATAACCTGTTAACACACACAGAAACACACACGAGTTAGGACCGAGTAACTGTGTATACGTGTAACTGTACAGTATAATATACACTCAACATATATACGTACAAAGACTACATAGCCAGATAAACAAAGGCCATGTTGATGAAATTCGACTGTGTTACCGCAGCAGTGTATGGTATTGGAAAGTTGACATCACAAAATGACTAAATCAGATGAGCATAGAGTACATGCATGAGTCGCAGGCTGCGGATTTGTGTTTGTATGGGCTGAAAGCCCTCAGAGAGTCTGGTCTTTCTAAAAAGAAAAAAAAAAAAAAAAAAAACAGCCCAGCCCAGCCCTCAGCCCTGTGGTAACTGATGACGCACACCAGTACATAAATGCATGTGTTCTTTTTTCAAAAAGAAAAAAATACATAAAAATCCACCCATCTCAATGCCATTTCTAATAGTAGGAAATACAAAATCACAACAATACCAGGAAAAAAAAGTTCAAATCCACCATTCAGTGCTTCTGGAGTCCATGCACTAAGCATTACCTTTGACACGGGCTCTCTCTCCCCCTTTCTCTCTTTTTTTGCTACCTAATAATAACCAGGGAACATAAGCAATCAGAGACTAAGAGGATTTGATTGTACATCTAGGCGGAGACACCACTGCTTTGGCCATTAGGGCTCGGGCTGGCGTTCTGTCAGGCCCGTGTTTCCATTAGAAGCCTCCAGCTCCCCGCTGCTGATATATAATGTGCATGGGGTTAACCTTTTCAATCATGGTGTCAACACTTTAGATTTGCTTCTGCTCATCTCTTTCGTCCCTAACCTTCTCCTTCTACTGCTCCCTTCCTCTCTCTCTCTCTATTCCTCCTCTCTCTCTCTTCCCCCCTTCCTCCTCCTCCTCCTCATGGTGCCACTTGATAATGAAATGCTTGCTCCGGCTTTCCTTCTATCTACCTTCGGAGTCCACAATTTAGATTACTTCATCTCGCCCAAGCAACAAACTGAATGAAATTTCGATTTGAGCAGAAAGTAATTTACCGGGATCTGGGCCCATTTGTCATCATATCTCACCGGGTGTTTGCTCTATCACTGCACTTTTCCTATGCAATCAAATAAGACCACAGCATCTGACATGCTCAGGAAGGAGGGGGAGGGAGAGGGAGAGAGGAAGAGAGGAAGTGAGGGAGAGGGAGAGGGGAAGAAGAGAGAGATACGGGGAATAGAGGGGAGTGGTTAGTTTGAGGCTGGTGTGTGAGTGTGCCTGCACATGAAGACATTTGGCTCCTACGGCTAATGAGCAATTTGAGACAGAGAGAGAGAGAGAAGAAAATAAAATAACAAATGCCAAAGAAATGAAGGTTAATTATGTACAACACTGACCTCAAAATTCAACACAGGTTTCGTGCGGTTTTTACAATAATTGTTTTTCTTTTTTTTTTCATTATTATTGTAGAATTTGCATTCCGTGATTTAGCTAGCTCTCCTTCTGTTCCATTACACCATGAATTGAGACATATGATGAGGGCACAACCATCAAAGGAATCTTGCATGTCTGTATTACCTTATTTGGTCTCACAGTAACACATGCATCCACTTTAAAAAAAATTAAACGTTCTCTAAACATACTCAAATTGTAAGAAGGCAGAGTTGAGAGGGGGAGCTGTGACAGCATCTCATTTAAAAAAAAAAAAAAAAAAAAAAACCTCTTTACAGGGAGCTGGAGACACGCGTTGCCGTGGCAATCGATTGGAAAAGCTCAATCAAAACTCAATTTCAAAAGTAATTAGTTGGAAGTCCCGACGACAGCCGTGCGATTCCGCTGCTCTGGCTCCAGTGCCAGATGAGGTGGCAAACGTCAAGCCAACACCTCGCGGAGACGCCGCTGTTGTGCGGAGAGCGTTTTTTTTTTTTGCCGCGCGGATCTGCCAACTGGCCAGCCGCAAATAGGAGGAGGAGGAAGAGGAGGAGGACACGGTTCCCTCAGACAAAACCTAGCCAGCGCCTCCTCCACCAGACGAGGGAGAAAGACCTCAGCGCCTCAGAAACAAACCCACTGCCTCGTCTTGTTGGATAAAACACACAACGGTAATCACACATGATCTGAATGATCGACTTACATTCCTAATTTAAAAGAGAACATTCTAAATTTCAACTAATAACTCAACATATTTTTACACTCCATTTACTGATCTGCATACCTCACTGTGTTTACAATTGCTCTGTATGTATTTCTTCATGGGGGAATTTTCAACAGCACTCTTACATATACACAGATATGTTAACCAAAAGGACTCTAAAGATTAGCTTAGTCAGTAACCATTACATTTTATCAGGGGAATTCTAAACATGACAGGTTAATGACTTGACCAGGGGATGGCTTCTGCTGATAGTGTTTGATTTAAAGGCCTGCAAGCTCCAGGGCACTCACTCAGGTTCCTATCAGTCTCCATGGGTTAGGGCTTAAAAAAAATATACCCCTCCTCCACTGAGCCTAATGTTGGGATAAGGGTAGGTGGGGGGTGGGGGGGTTCTCTGTTTGATGTCATTAAGGCCAAGGATCTTTCAATGCAATGAGGAAAATAGATTTACAGATTGCCTTTCTGGCCCCTTTTCAAATGGGTAGATTTCAAAGGGTGGCCACTTGTTTTGTTGTTGTTGTTGCTCTTGTTGTTTTACACCCTTTCTGAAGGCCTGCCTTGTCAAAGGATTGTTCCATTGACTAACAAACAACAACTACTTGTCTCTTTTCAGAATGACGGGTGGGGGTACAAGACTTCTTCTTGTCAGCACATACAAAGTCTGAAGCAATGCAAGCAAAGTCTCTGCTGCTTGTCTGTGATAATAACAGCAAGGAGGAATGCAACAAAGTGCAACATGGAGCAACATCCTGCTCGGCCATCTGGCATTGGCCCTCCTGTCCGACGGAACCTCTCAGCACAGGGTGGTGTGTGTGTGTGTGAGAGAGTGTGTGTGGGGGGGGGCAGAGTGGTACAACAATGATTCCTGCGACACAGTCCATTAAAAAATGCCTTTCTGCATCAGCAGCCAAAGCACCTTAAAAGCACTAGGCCATATTGATACTTAACTAAGGGCTTTGCATAATGGCAAGGCAGCATTAGGGCTGGGGAGAGAGAGAGAGGGAGAAAGAGAGAGAGACAGAGAAGAGAGAGGGAGAAAGAGAAGGGGTGGCAGGGAAGAGAGATAGAGGGGGTGTCAGTAGGAGGGGTTGAGGGCAGCAAAAACAGCCAAATTACACTTGGTTAATTCAGAGTAACAGATCTGGACCCCAAGTGTATTGAGGGCCTTAAATTAATTCTGTTATGACAAATCAAGATAAACGTTTCTCCTAAATTGCGTACGATTTAATTAATTTTGGCGGTCCCAATTTTATTCCCCCCCTTCCCCTCCCTCTCTGGCCTTCATAGTTCACATGCTCTCATGCGGTCACAGTCCTGGAGTGGGCAGGCTTCAAAGTGATATTAAATAACCCAACTATTAGATTTACCTAGCACGTTCTATTGGAAAAGTGCCATTTAATTACCAAGGCCTATTCAATTAAAGGGACAACATTTTTCCCCCTCAATCTCCAAGCTACATGATTGCTAGCTACCTAAATTGTTTCTCCTCTCTCTGTCCCCCTCCCACTCTTTCAATCTCTCTCTCTATTACAGTAACCCCACACATATAATACCACCTCTGGCATATACACAAAATGATCCAAAGCAATCATGGCTTCAGCTCCAACCCCCACACACACACACTTTAAGGCTAAAGCTCACCAAATCTGTATCATCTGTGGGCCTCCAGTGGGCTGGGCCTCTGCTTTGCTTTGCTTGTTTTTGCACACGCAAACAGCCCACACACACACATACACACACACACACACACGAGTAAAAGCGGCGGCCCTGTGCGTGATTGATATGTGATGGCTATCATTCCAGGTCATCTGCAGCATCTCCCATTAGGCGTAATGCAATGCATCTTCACTCATGTGTCCAAATCAATCCCTCCACTTTTTTTATCCCCCTCCTCCTCTTCTTCTCTTTGCTTTTTTCCCCTCTTTTTAACAAAAAAACAACACTGGCAGCATTTGTGACAGCATGGAGATATAACACCATTATTTACACTGCGAGGGCAATTTAATAATCCATTACAAAAATAAGAGTGGCTCCTTTAAAGCCTTGGAGGCATCTGGCCTTTGCAATAATCCTCCCTCTCTCTCTCTTTCTCTCCCTCTCCCCCTCTTCGTCCTTCGTTCTCTCCATCTCACTCTCTCTTTCCCTATCTCTCACTCCCTCCCTTCCACTCTGTCTCAAAAGCCAATTTGGTTAATTAAATGTTTTGTTTGCAATGTGGCTCTCATTCATTTCGGACACGTCATTGGGAGCAGAGTGGAGCCAGGGACCAGATCTCATTAGATAAAACCCATCAGGGCTAAAGGAAAATGGAGGGGGACTCTAATTAAAGCTTTTAATTGTGTGGACTCACTGTCAGATGTTTTCCTTTGTGTGTGTGTGTGTGTGTGTGTGTGTGTGTGTGTGTGTGTGTGTGTGTGTGTGTGTGTGTTTCTCTTATCTCTTATCCAGATCACAGGCTTGTGCCGAGCTGTGTTTTAGTTCCATTCTTCCAGCAGGGCACACTCATTACAAGTGGAAAGGTGTATGCACGGTCTCTTTCTCCCTCTCCCTCTCTCTCTCTCTCTCTGTCTGTCTCTCCTTTTCTCTTCTCTCGCTTACCCTCATTTTAATTAGGCTGCAGGCCCCATTACGAGCGAGGTGTCCCTTTGACTTGATCCCATGCAGATAGTGGAAGGAGTGAAGGCGCTCTTGAAAGTTTTGGGCTCGTCCTGCTACCTCTCCCTTTCTTGTCCTCCTTCTCTCTGTCTCTCTCCCTCTCTCTATCTGTCCACTGACATCCATCCATCTGAGCTTTGGCTAACCGTTCAGGAGCCTGCTCCTGCCAAACAGGCCATTCTTCGACGACGAGGAAAGTTCAGTTCACGCTGCTGCTCGCACATGGTCCACACGGCTGGCATGCTGTTTGTGGACTTCCGAGGTATCTTAAAATATCTTAGTCATGGCCTCCAGCATAAAATAACAAGACTATGATTTCTTGTGGGGTAGTTATTTCCTAATTAAATATCAAAGTCAGGATTAATACCATCATATATAATAATATGCTAAAGTAATCTAAGTAAAACTGAAGTGTGACTATCTTCTTTGAAGACTTACAATATCTCTACCTAAATGGAACAAAACAAACTTCTTTAAACCCCAGAGTAAGCAAGTGTTACCAAATACCCCCACCCACAGCCTGGCCCTCTTCTCCCCGACTCCCCTTCCCGTATGTCCTTCTCGGGATAAAGTAGTCGCGCAAGCGAGCGGTCAGGCAGTCAGGGGTAGCCATGCCACATTAGCTGAATGAGAGAGCCGTCACCGGCCTCTGCTTAAGTGTCAGATGCACTTACATAAATATTTAAAAGGGTCCTTTTTGCTAATTAAATTGTCTGTTTCAGATACACAAAATATGGCAGACCAGGGCAAGCAAGCCCTTTTAAATTCCACCTGAGCTGAAGGTCAGCGCTGCCCGACACCGTAGAAGTCTCTAGCGTCTGGTAAAATAAACAAAAGAATGAAGAGGCTATTCTTTTCACTCTTGCTAAATGGAGAGATGGAGAGAGAGGTAAAAAAAAAGCAGAGCCAGCAAAAATCACAGATGTTCAGAACAGAGAATCTTCTCCTTCTCAGGCTGTCAACATGTCGACAGTTTGAACTCGTTCTCTCTTTTCTTTTTACGAGAGGAGAAGCTTCTAGGAGTTCCCTTTTAAATAGACATGTCAATGGCAGAGTTTTAACATGTGCACTCTCCATGGAAAGTGCATTCCAAAGTCCAAAATAAGGTCATTAAACCTCCTATAACTTTTCCCTCCACCATATTCTTCATTCCTTGTGTCAAAAACAGCCGTCGCCACAATCACACACACGAGCACACACACACCAGCCGATGAAAGCTCATCTGACAAATTGTCCAATTTTTCCAATGCAGACCATGCATGCCATCTCTTTCATATCAGATCATAACACTGTCATTACCAAATAATGATCTAGCACCAGCTGTCTATGTCCGTGTCTATCTTTACAGATAATGCAGCAGGGTTTCCGCATTGTGTCTAAAAAGATCTAAGCAAAACATCCAATCAAACCCACTTGCCTTCACACACACACCTGAGTGTGGAGCTGAATCAAATAGTACCTCACAGACACCCCCACACACACACACACACACACACACTCAAATACACACCCACGCACATGCACACACACACACACCTGATGTAATCGTTTCTGCAGAGGATCATGCCGCTCTTGGTGTAGCACGAGGTGCCGATCTCGCCCAGCTGGGCCTGGCAGCAGGAGCACTTGAGGCAGCGACTGTGCCAGTAGCTGTCCATGGCGTAGAGCAGAAAGCGGTCGGCAATCTTGCCTCCGCATCCGGCACAGCGCTTCCACGAGAGGGAGCCGGCTCCCACGGGCGGTGGCTGGGTACTTCCTCCTGGGTTCACCATTGTCCCTGTTGTGTGACAGACACACACAAATGACATTCATACATGCATCCATGCATACCAGATGCATCCATATGGACAAAAAGACGGGTATATGCATACCAACACAAATGTAAACATACAAGCATGCCCACAGATACACGCACACACACACAGAAAGAGAGAGACAACAGAGCTACGGTAAGGGGAATATACAGAGTCAGGTATGTGACAAAAGTTCAAGCAACAGTCTCTTGTGTTTGAGAGAGGCCACCACACATCCTGTGAAGCTCCCTTGCCACTGTATTAGTTTCCACAGCACTGAGGCTTATTGTGATTAGGCCACGGTGCTAATCAGGTCCTGTGGAGGCCTCAATTATTCAAACAGTCGGAGAATTAAAACATTTAGCAGGGCCTCTCTGAAACCTGCCTGTCACCTCCAATGTCCTCAAGGCAGCAATGGCAGGAGATCAAAAGCAGGGCAGCACATGTATTGACTATGCGTAGCCTACAGGCGCTCAGTGAGGAAACAATGAGGAAGGAACACTTTGCTTAAATTGTGTGTGCACTATTTGTCTGTTATATACTAAGGCACTCACTCCTTCTGAAAGCTAAGCTCAAACATACAGCACAAGTCAAACTGGATTAGCCCTTAAATCCTGTTGCCTAATTTGCAGTCTTTGTTCCTTTTCAACATTTTGAAATAAATACTTCAATGGGCCTGGTTTGTGACTCATTGTGACAAATTATTGCCCCCTGACAACACATTAAAAAGTAGTGAAAACTTATAAACTTGAGTAATTTTGTCAGGCTGCAGATCAGCCTAGGTCACTGTTCTCTAAGGCACATCTACCCAAGATAAAGTCTTGCTGTCAGACGTCGGGGCAAACTCTATGACCAATCCTTTGAGTATGTGTTATAGTTTTGAGATGAAGTGAAATAAGAAAATGCCTTGAGTTGACAGCGACTTAGCCTAACTCGTTAATGTTGGAGGTTTAAACATCGTTGGGCGCTCTAATCTGTCCTTGATCCCTCATCTGGTTGCTAAGGTCGGCTCCTGGCTTGCTCGGTGATGAATACTCTCTCACTGATAACACGCACTCGGTAAAACAATTTAAAAAGCATGGGTCTTTTATCCAGTTGTCTAAATGACTTTTAAATAGCGCAATGCAACAAACACTCCGGTATGTTTTCGCTCAATGTGTGTTGAGGATGTAGCCTTGACTACTTGTTATCGCTGATAATAGAAAAGCCATGGAAGTCATATGAACAGAAAAGCATGCGCACACTAAAGCGAGTCCCCTATTCGTGCTATGAGAAAAGCTCCCTTTCAAAAACATCCAGGCCCAGACAAACATGCACAGTTCGATCATATGCACGTCTGATGTCATATGGTTGGGTCAACAACGTAGCCTAAGCTACATGGTAAGATACGGCGAGTCACTATAATGTAACAACAAACCAACACGTCCTCAATGATTGCAACACTGTAACGTTCAACGTCTTATTCCCCTCTCTCGCCATTATCTAGGCTACTGTTGTTATTTATATGCAGTGCACGTATGTCTGTTTCAGTCTTCAACCGATATTTTATTTTTAATCCTTTTCCAATTTCGTAGGGCAGGCAGTCTTCATGGCGAGCTAAGCCAAATCTTTGTTGAAAGGTAATTAGAGGAGAGAGGAGAGGAGGGGGAGAAAAGCATTGCACTGAGAGAAGCATTCACTAACCCCATTAGGGAAGGCTCTTAGGGACAAGCAATACCTCAGTGCTGATTAAATCTAAGAAGAGATGAATCAAAAAGTCCGCCCCGAAAGTGACTCCTGAGATAAATAAGATCGGACCGTCCTCAAGTTTCATTCCGAGTTGGGTAGAGAGGGGATTTGGAGAGGGGGTGGGGGAGCTTTTAACTTAAATGGTCTAAGTCAAGTAATTACATGGGCAGACAATTTAGGCATCCTCTTAGAAGTAGCCAGGAAAATATAGAAACACCGACGAGCGGGGATTTTTTTAAACGGATCCCTACAAATGATAGGGAATGTTAAACAAAACAAGAAGGGTGTTGGCAAAAATCACATTACTATACTTACATCACGTTAGCAACAATATCAGATAGGCCTAATATATATTTAGGATGACGGTGCCCTTTGTAAATAGTTGTGTAGCGAAGCTCTAAACCTGTCCACATTTTTACACTGGTCTTGTATTTCGTCTTGCTGAATTTTAACAAAGTAACGAGGGAGTTCAATTCACATAATCGAGCGCTCATTATCTTGTGCAGTCCTGAAATGCTGCCAACCAACAACAACTGTGTTCGTATGCGCTGTTATTTTTGCATCATATGGGTTGCATTGATATTAAAGTAACGTTGACATTGTTGGAAAGTTCAGAATATATTAAACATTACTCTGGTGCACACCCACCTCTTTTGTCTCTTTTTAGTGTAATGATTGGATCTTTCAGTTCACGCCGGTTAATACGAAAATGTAATAAGCAACAGTCCCACAGAAGTCGACCGACGGCTTGTATAGCAGTGGTCCAGCAGTCCGTGAGGAATCGCACTAAGTCCGTTGGATAGTGCGCGTCTGAATGGTGTTGAACTGCGGAGGGAAAGGCAAATGGAGCTTTCAGATTATATTTCCACTAGAGCAGTCCTGGCTTTGCCGTCTTTCCTGTTCTTTTCACAGCTGCTTCTCTACCAAAAATAACAAAGTTGTGACGCGAAGTCAGTTATTTCCAGGTAGTGTCTCTGCCATACAAATGTGACCAAAATGCGCGTTAATTAATTATGGACGTCTTTCCTCTTGCTCTGCTCCCGTCGGAATGTCTCGTTTGCAGTTGGCCGTCGCTGTACATGTGTCAGTGACAGCAGAAAAATCCTAACTAAACCTCCTCTTGGTGGATGACGTCAATCACTCGCTAGCCAATACCGACGCGCTCCATTCAAGCGGAATAACAAATCTAGCCAATCACAAGAATGCGAAATAGGCTTGGACACTTCGGAGTAAAGAAGGAAAAATGCAGTTGAGTGTGCAGGCTTCTCGCAGTTAAAACACTGTCCCTGGAGCCCTAAGAAGTCACAACGGCACGCCCTTCTATAGCCAGTGTAAATAGTCTGCATCATGAATTTTACTCAATGTAAGTAACCAATTCACTATTGCAGCGTAAAATACATTGCTACATTCAATCATCCACATGACCCTACAGAGCTACAGTTGTATTCGTGGTCTAATTTCGTATTTGTCTACCCATTGGCAATGTTGTTTCAACACGTAGCCTATGTCGTAGTACACAGCGCACAACATGAGAATGGCAAATACGTGTTATTTTTAGTAGCCTACTGGATATGTCTTTAATAGCGCACGCATCCCTCTGAGATTTTTTTTAGTTTTGTTCCAGATGCATTCTTCTTTCTAATATGTTTTATTCTACATTTACATGTACATGGAAGTGGACATAGCCTGACAATCGTTCGCTGAGAAAAAGATCCACACGTGTTATGTTGTCTGACTGCCTTACCGCGACTTGCTGTTTTTCGAAGCTCTTGCATAGTGGCGCCATCCTCTGAGCACTATAATAATTGCATTTTCGACTCGAAGCTTTCAATGGCCATCAACTCCAAAAAAACAATTCATGACCAATTATGATTAACAGTCACAAAGAGAGTAGTTATTTTTTTAGATGTGTACTGGTTAACTTGATTGGACAAGCACATGCCAGTTGTCACATAGCCTAACAGTAGACTATACAGTCTTGCTACCACAGTGGAACCACAGTTCAATCCCTGAAATAAGTGAAAGTGAAGTCAAACCCTTCGACAGTGAAAAACCAGAAGGTTCAAATGACAGAACTGGCCTGTATGTTATTACCCTATGATACCCTATAACAATGCCTACAGTTAACTGCAATAACTGTGTGTTGTCTACAGGTATTATCTATTACCGCTGTTTAGTGAGACAGATATGAATTCCATTGTTCAAGAGTGTCTAGATGTTAGAGTTAACGTTCTCAATTTGCAGGAAAAAAATAATGAAGAGAAAAAGAAACAGAGTAGTTTTCTGGATATGAAGACAGGAGGAGTCAACACACTCTCTTTTCCTTCTATGGTACACAATTGTGAAAATCTTGTTGCGACCATGGGACATTCTTTCACTGTCAACAAGCATAATCAGTCACTGTTGTCATTAACAGAGAAAGGTGATTGGTGTAGACAATACTCTTCAGCCATTCTTCACTCATGTCTTCATCAGATTGAGCAGACATCCACTTTTGCACATCACACAGGAATGATTAATGTCTGAGTGATGTCGATCATCCTCAGAGAAGACAGAGTGTGGAGCTCTGAAGATATTTGTAAGAGACCAAGGCTCTGGTTGTAGGAGGAAACCTGGCTCGGAACTGGTTGGTTGTTCTTATGTGGAACAGCTTAAATAGCCATGGTTAAAAGAATGATGTTGTATGCTAGCGCTAGCTTTAGGAGATAATATACAAATCTCAAACATGCTTCACCTTCTGATGGATAGAATAGAATGTTTACAGTGGTGTGCACATTCCTGGTTCATTAATACCAGGCTTTGTCTTTGGAAACAGAAATTGGCCTATATGATCCAATAGATTGGCCAGAGTAGAAGAGTTACTTGAAAGTGCCAGTGGCTTTGTGACATTGAACAAAGTGGGACAGGGCAAAGAGCCTTTACATGACAAAACAGCGCAATTATGTGCGGCCCCTTGATTCAATAGAGAGACATATAACATTTAGAAAGGCCTCCAAAAGCAGATACTAATGGTTTAATTGTCCCCTACTCTTGGATGATTGCACTGTGCAATCTTCTATCCCCATAGCAAAGGCAACACTATTCCACCTAGGGATGGCTTCCATTCTCCTGGCCTACTCATCAATCCATCCTGCTCTCCTCAGAATGAAAAAAGATGATGGAAAAGACTGTGTTTTCCACGGAGGAATAATTAATTTATCTCAACTATTAAAACTGGAGGGAAATTATGGGACGACTTTGAATGGTGGGCGTCTCTGAGGAGAAGCTTTGTTTGTTCTTTGCCTGTTTTAATGAGCTCTTCAGAAATGGGCAAATGACTTACTTCTCTTTCTCCTTCTTTCTTTTTTTGCAATATGATAGTTCCCTTACAATGAAAAGAGGCTGCCTGGGGGATCCCCATGGAAATTGTGCACCTCCCTAGCACTGCGAGCATACACACACACACAGACACACACACACAAGCTCTGTGATCCTCCGATGTCCTCACATTATGATTACAAACAGTGCAGATAAAAGTGTGCAACAATGTGGAGCAACGCTATTAAAATCTTTAGGCATAGGAGAGTGGGGGAAAGGCACAAACACACACAGTGTGCTGCATTGATACCCCCGACAGGTCCCGTCTTTTAAGAAGGAGAGAAAAAAAAGTGACTCCACCTCATAATGAAGTTTATGGCCCCAGGGGGTCAAGAAGGGAGAGCTGCTAAAAGACTCATATTCAGTGTGATGTTTCACTTCAGATAGTCACTCTTGACAATTCTATTATCACATTATTGTGCTGCAAGACAAGCCCTTGCATCCAACTGTGCTGGGTGAGACCAGCCTCTATTACTTACCGTTCCATCACATCCCAGACAAAAAAAAAGTATTACTTTTGGATATCTTCAGTGAGGGAAATATAGGCGGTTAAATACTATGTGATTCACACAATGGATTGTGTTCTTATGAATAAGTTGAGTCAGTTCCTAGCATGATGCATTATGTAAGTACTCTTTACCTTTCAGTTTGAGCATATAATTTTTTAATTGCTTGGATAAATTTACAAATGCCTGCACTCAATGCGAGAATAGACTCTTTTTGTATTTACACAACCTGCAATAAGTCATGTGGCAATAGTGTCATAATCTTAGTGTAATAAGTCCTGTATCTTATCATTTGTGATAGTCAATGTAAATAAATGTTGGTATGAACAATTGTGATCACTGATTTACGGTTGGCCAGTCCAATCAAGGGTGAATTAAAAATCACCTCCAATGCAATGGCAATTAACTTGTTGTAAATAATGTAATAAGCAATTATTTAAAGCCGTACTGGAAGGGCTTTACATAGCAATGTATGTTCAGCAGATGTTTGGTGTAAAATATGGCTGTTTAAAGGGTATGATAGATATGACACTCCCTTTCTTTCCTTCTTTCTTTCTCTCTCTAGAACCACTGAGGAAGTCAAACCCAGAAATGGTTGATTGCTACTGGATATGCCTGCCAGGTACTTAAATTCCTGAATTTGCAGAGGTAAGCCTGGAAAAAACGTGTTGGCATCTGCATACAATATACAGTAGAGGCCTAAATCCACCCTTAACTCCCAGTGATCAAGCTCAATGTTGGGACATTTCAAATGATAATTGAAGTTCGATTGCTTGGCTTGGCAATTTACCACTTGCGAGCCGCTCTGGCCTTCTGCCTACCTTCCCCAAGTGACGCAAAAACTTAATGGGGTGTGTAACTCCAAGAAGCACTGAATGGCAGATCTCAAGATGGATTGAGTTCTCCACACTCCTCACCGCACTCACCCATAGCCTCGCCTCGTCCCCTTAATATGCTCATATTGATCTCCTTGAGTGATCTGTTGTCAGAAGAGGGCAAATAAGTGAGTTTAATTAAAAATAAATCAATATATTCTTAATAAATAGCCGTATTGACTGAAAATGAGGGGCAAAACAACAGGCACAACAAAAAAAAAACCTTGTCGAGACATCTCTCAGAGATGTCGTGGAGGGGAAGGGGGAAAAAACAAAAAGAACAAAACCAAAGTGCTCTGTTCATTCTCACTCCATCAGAACTTCACCTCTTTTCTGTGATCATTAAGTATCTGTGTTGAGTAGAAAATGGGAGATGGATGATAGGGCTGCTCAGCTGCAGGTCCCTGTAATGATCTGTTGTCTGATACCTTCTTTCCGTTGTGATTACATTTTTTGTAAGGGATGGTAGCGCCATGCTCGGGCATGGTATCGGATAATTGGCTATTCTCAGCACAGTTGACTAATCTGGTAAATTGGCCTAGTACAATTATCAAGCCATGTAGTGAGGAAACTGACGGCAAGGAGCCCATTGATCCTTCATTTCCAGATTAAAAAGCCGGAGAAGATATCGAGTAAACAAAGCAAAGAGGCCCTTTTTCTCTTGGAAAAACACTCTCCGCCGTAATTGATGTTGTAGTCTTTTGTCACAGTGCGAAGCAGGCGCCTTCATATTCTTCCTCCCATTGGTAGGGCACGGAATCCCACCCCAAATGCTCTTAATTAAAGTTGGCACCTGACTCGGCAGGCGAGCGTGATTATGTTTGTGAGTGCTGCCGGTGGAACTGATCACGCGATAATTTCCTTTGTCAGAGAGACACTGATTTGCCAGCAGCAGCAGGAAAAATGGATAAAAATGAGTGGGATGAAAAGGCGAGATGGAAAACCACAGAGCATGCTCAGAAAACGAGCAGGGAACTTTGATGAATATAGAAGTCAGCAAGCAGCGTGATTACGAACACAAAAAACATGGCTCAGACATTCACCTTGCCTTGAAGGCTCTTTGTGTTAAATGTCACATCTATATGAGGCTTAATGCTCTGGCATGCACCACACCAACATGTTTAACAAGGCAAATTTGCTCATGCCAGAAGACTGATATATTCATTAAAATGCCTCGTGAAATATATCTGAATAATATTCAGATATATTTAATGAGCTATTTTAATTGTGCTTACATTGCTTACAAGTCATTTGGATCATTTCCAAGGGTACTCAGTGATGTGATACAGTGTGTGGCTAATTTAAAAAGGGTTAATTTGCAATACACCAACTACTTTAAACTGCAGCATTAATAAGTGACTGATAATTAATGACACCTCGTAGTCTATTTGTCTAATATCCATGACCCAAGTACAAGAGTATGTCAAACAGCATATAACTGCAGTGCATCAGAGTGCATCAGTGCATCAGAGTTATGGATGTTTGTGTCAAGGCTACATGAGACGTTCAACTGTGGCGTATACGGAAGGCATAAATGGTATTAGCGACAAGAGCAGTTATACAAAGGCTCATGAGTGGTATGATGTAATTTATAGGTGTATCCCACAGCTCTCTCCTGGGGCCAAGTGTCTAAATGGAATGCAAATTAAGCCATAATACATGGAGTATTTCCATACTTAGAAAACTGATCAGTAGTCACCTGAGCCTGCTTCTCCAGTTGCAGGCCCTCTGTAACAGAAGTGAACAACAAAAGCCACCAATGTCACTTTCATTACGAGAGCACCGGCTCAAGAGGACAGGACACCCACTTTTAAACACACACACACACACATACACAGACACAGAGAGAGAGAGACTTACTCTCTCACACACACACACTGAGGGAGCATCTACCCCAGCTCTCGTCTATGGCGCCTGTAATTATGCTGATCAGTCCATGCCGTCGCCTTCCTCGGCATCACTCTAATGAAAGCTCGCTAATCCTTAATGAGTCGCTATGTCTTGTGATAAATTTCATAATTATTCAAGCCAGCGCGACGGGAGATGAAAATTCATCAGTCAAAGCAAATTAGCCCGGGCTCCATTAGGATGCCGCCTCTTGTAGGGACACTCGCTTTATTAGCCCCGCGCACCCATTGCTGTAATTGGGAGCATATTTCACTTGGCTGTGGACCCACTTCACTGAAGGACTGCTTTTATCCTTTTTTATTTACAATGTCACTTGTCTCGGCACGCCACGACACTGTGCGGCCTTCGGTGTAAATTGAATCTGAGAGCTGGGTAGGTTTTTTCTCTCTCTCTCTCTCTATCTCTCTCACTCTCTCTGAGCACATACTGAACATGTAGGTGGAAGTATGTAATTATTCTCAGTGAGAATTTACAGGGCATTAGATAATGAAAATGTTTGGAGGAGGAAATGCACTTGGATGGCACAAGGCCTTTATTTGTACGTGCCAGATACTTTTTCCCTGTACATCATCATTAGCAAATTGTACAAAACGGATGAGGGAACTATGCAACATCCTGGGCCTTAAACAGTTCCCATGCAATCCCAGGATTCCCAGGGTCCATGACAGCGCCAGGCGTCGTTGGGCCGCCTCTTTTCTCCCGACTCAATTACCATTCTTCCTGTCACTGCGGCTTCAAATGGAGAAAAAGATGACAAAATATGATTTCTTCAGCTCCTTAATACCAATCAAATGGGCTGAGCATGAATGGAAGGCATTGTCCTGGTGCGTGTGAGTGTGTGTGCACTCAAGGGGGGGGGGTGGCTTCCTCAGTTCCTGCAGGTTTCTGGGGATCAATGGGCCGGTGCTGAGGGGGTAATTTTGGCAGGATGACTGACATTGGGCGGCCCTCACAGATGCCTCCCTTGTTTGTCTGGGGGACCTGGGACAGCCCTGAGGGCGCGCTCTGTGGCATACCTTTCTCCCTGTCAGTCCTCATCTTTGCCGTTTTCATTCGGCCTCTTACTTCGGCTGTCTTCTACTCGGTGACAACCTGCAGACATGTCGGATGAGAAAAGCATTCTTCAGGCCGAGGGACCGTGCTGCGGGGGAGAGTTAATCCTTTGCTCCTTGTTCCTCTGCCATCGCTTCTGTCATGTCCCATGTTGTAGTGTTTCTTCTGGCGATCCGTAGCGCTGTGCTGCTATTATTGTCATGGTTGTTAGTGCTTCAACTACCGCTACTGCTACAACACACACACACACACACACGCTTTACCTGGGCTGAGGTTGTTCTTACTCCTGCTACTGCTGTGACAGATGAACTAGTACACCACACACACACACACACACACACGCTTTACCTGGGCTGAGGTTGTTCTTACTCCTGCTACTGCTGTGACAGATGAACTAGTACACCACACACACACACACACACACACACGTATGTGTGTGTTACTTGCCAGCTCTACCACTACTGTGTGTCATTGTTACTTTGACTGTTATTTGCTGTCTTGTTCTCTGAGGTCTCTCCCTCACTCTCCCATAATAATGTGCACATGCTAACAACAACAGTTATTGCATATACTGTCTATTGGGTGAAAGAATCTAACTAAGAATAGTGAGTGAGGTGAGGGAAGGTGATGAGAGGAGAAGGACACTGCGGCAGGCCTGTTCTGTCCTGTTCTGCATCCTCTTGAGACACGAGAGGAGAGATGCAGAGATGAGCTGCAAGGCCAGGTGTACGCCAGAGGAAATGGTGCAGCAATAACGCGCTCAGGTCAGGTTACAACACAGCTCCTGATGTGTGTGTGTGTGTGTGTGTGTGGGTGTGTGTATGTGTGTGAGACTGCAGCACTGGTTGTGTTCACTGCTTGTAACCTTGGTTCGTGGACAGAAAAAAACGACAAGCGGATCAATCTCCAATCAAACACAGAGGGCAGCGGCGGACAGGCCACCGGTCAGACCTAATTGAATTAAAACACTCTCAAGTTTACGGTGATGGGCTGATGATTGGAGAAAAGTGATAAGGAGATTGATGAGCTGTTTATTACATCAGGATGTGAGGGAGAACAACAACGTGTTTCCCTCTGGAGACAAATAGTTAATGTTTAAACCTGCTGACAAGTAAATCAAAGGTGGGGAAAGAACTCTTCAGTGGCCTGGGTGCTTGCTTCGGAATCATTTTCATTTTATTTGTATTTTTGTGTATTCCCAGGGCCAAGCAGTTAGATTGGATGGGCCTATGTTGTCATTCAGTTGACAGAAGTTAATTGGCTTTGCCAGCAGAAAGAACCTGAGCCCCAAAAGAGGGGGGGACGCGAGGCCTCGTGGAGATTTCAGCTCAAATCCCCTCAGTAGGCCCGTGTCACACCAGCGACCTAATCTCTCCATCTCGGACCTCATTACAACTGTGTTTGTCCAAAACAATGGGCACAGAGTAATGAAAGAGGCTGCCATGCTGCCAAACAGATTGGAAGGTAATAAAGAAAAAATCAGCAGCACAGAGTGAAAGGAGAAACACACACAGAGATATACTGACAGGGGTTTTACACACGAACACACACACACACACACACACACACACACACACACACAGTTATACTGACAGGAGTTTTACACACACATACACAAACACACACCCAACCTAACACACAAACCCCTGGAAATAGCACCCTTATCATCCCCTGCTTCATTTAGATTTGATTACTGTCGGATTATAATGCAATCACAACACTGTGTGAGGGGTAACCATGGCAACCGGTTTTTAACTGTTTATCTTGCCACAGATCTTAATTTAAGTTTGAACACTCCAGATCACTCAGATGGGAGAGACACGGGAGAGGGGGAGTGAGGGAGGAGGGGGTGGACAAAAAAGGAGAGGGAGAGAAATAGAGAAGGGGGGGGGGTGAGACGAAAGGAGGGAGGTACAGAGGGAGAAGGAAAGGGAGGGGGGTTAGTGGGAAAGAACATTGCAAATGAAAAAAGGCAAAAGAGACAGACGCTTTCTTGTTCATCCTGTTGTATTTCATATGCGATTCAATTTGTCTTTCAGAGAGAAAATCAATTTCTGATGACAATCCGCCGCACGGGAATGAAAGCCACAGCGCTCCCCTGCCCTGGGAAAGAGAGGCAGAGGGAGACAGCCGCTAATCTCAGGCCGAATGAATCATTCGCACTTATTTGGACATCTGTGTTAACTTTCCTTTCTCTCTCCTCCCTCGCTCTCTCTCTCCTCCCTCTCCCTCTCTCCCCACCCTGTGAAAACTTTCCCTCGTCTTCAGTGGTTTTATTAGAAGTTGTGGCAGGTGGCTGGGACTGTGACAGGACAGCAGGAATGCTGCGGAGAGACACAGAAACTCATTTAGTCCTCGGACAAGGGAAGCGTTGCACTTTTCAAAGTCTTTTCACACACTCCCAGCAGCACTGGGCCCGGAGCACTCCCAAGATGTTATTGCAGCAGAATCAGAACAAATCTGTAGTCCTGCGCAGGCGCAGACAATGCCATGTTTCATGTATCTATTTGCTGAAGTCTATAAGTTCTATTCAGTGTTACATTGTATCTAGCTTGTATTTCTTCATAGCTTTATGTGGGAAGAAATACACCAGGGATGTTTTGAAAGCAATCCAGTTTGATTCTTAGTGTGTTCATGCTCCACGAAAATGTAAAAATTAGCATTAGCGTCAGCGTTTGCCTGTTAATCGTGATGCGATTAAGGACTAAACTTAACGTGTTCATTTTTTAATCGCACTATTTTGACCTTTTAATGCACCGTTTCTTGTCCTCAAAATGCCACAGACACTTCCTAGTAGGCTTCTGGTATCTCCTCCTGTAGTCATGGAGATAATAAACACCAACACACCTCAAATTTAATATATAATCTAGGCTACGACATTGGCTTGCCACGGAAATTATTTGGCCCGCCAGATTATTCTGGCAGTCTGATTTTTTAAAATAATTTTTATTTTACAATATCGATTTACAAATAGCCTATTCACCAATCAGGCCGTGGGTTGGTGCTTAAACAAATATGAGAAATAACACCAGAACGCACTATTTGCACATGCACTTATATTCTTTTCATATTTCTCAATATGAAAAGTTCCTTATTTTCAACTGAATTCAAAGATAATGAACAGAGTATTTTTGTTTTTTATGCCCTTTATCATGTGTCCTACATTTTGTGCATGCACTTCTGCTGTAGCATTTATTTTAGTTTACCGATATTCAGTTATTTCTGAAGAAGACATGGTGTTCCCTAAGGCCTGCTGGAGATCTTTTGAAATTTGATTTGAAATAATCAAATACGTCTTAAAATTAATTCATAAAATAACTTTCTTTGCATTAATTTGATTCTCAATCAAGATACACTGCTAAGAATTGCTTTACATTGTTAATATGGACTTCTGGAAAGTTCTGAAATGGAAAATAATAGAATTTTAATCATGTGATACAATGTGTGACAGCCCTAGTAAAAAATTGTGGAAATTACAAACTAATCACTTGTTTTAATAAAATATGTATAAAAGGAAAAAAGTGAGGCAGAATGTTTCTAGAATGTCTGAAATCCTCATGCTCCATAATCTCTACCTCAGAGTAGCTATGTTTCCACCAAAACAAACGACCAAGGTCATCCACACGCCACTCTGCCTGCACCTCCGACAGTCAGACTGATGAGGCAAGTGCGTGGTCGTGAGCAGAGAGACAGCACGAGCAGGCTCGCTCTCAGCTGGAACCTTCTGGAACATCTGTGTTCATCACCCGACTCTGTGAGGAAGCCCTTTACCCATCCTCGGGAACTGGCAATGGCAGACAGGGAAGATTCACAAGCCAGCCAATGAGCTCGGAAAGACGCAAGAGAGGGGGAAAAGGGAGACGAAAGAGATGGAGGGGGAGAAAAACAGCAACTTGAATGAGTGGAACTGCTGATCGATGGAAAGTTAATTAATGAAGTGTGTGGCACCATCGGCTCCAATATGGATTTCCATGGGTCACGCACGCCTGAGATTTTGCTTTCATTGTTAGGGTCCCTCAATGCATATTAAACACAACAGCAAGAATATTGACAATTCACAGAGGACCACTGTGGACCACTCGTCTTTTACATATTAGAATTAGTGTACACATATTAGTATTCTCTGAGTCACCATTTCTGACCTAGCCATTATTTCAGAACCGACAAGAGTACAATATCCAGGTGGAAGAAAAGACTCAATATATAAGGTCGACCTATCACACATATTACAAACTTATTCAACTTCCTTAGCAACTTCAAAGCATCCATTAACCCCAAACTTTCACCCTAAGCTTCTCATTTAGGAATGTTGAGGAGATATTTAGAGTGGATTCAGCACAATCCTGGAGGCCATGAACATTTCTCTTTTCAGTGGCAGTTTAACCATCCATTTAGACACATTTACATAGAGATGTCTACTCCTGGATAACCAAAGCCCATGCCTTTTGAGCTTCAACAATAAATGTCTCTTTCATCCTTGAGTAAAATGGACTTCAAAGACATGTTAGGAGGAGCCTAATCAAGGTTACCTGCATGTATTTATCACCAACACAGCACAGCGTGACTGAATACCCAAGATTTTGTGGGCTTACCAATTTAAGGACATTAGGCACCAAGGTCTAGTGCTAAAACTTAATTGCTACAGGGAAAAGGTTTCTGTGGGCTGTAAAAAGAAAAGTTTTTCCAATTTAGAAATGAATGCATCACTTGTCTGAAAATGATTAAAAGTTATTGAAAGAGGCCGAGACAAACATAGTCTGATCTTTGGCTCTGATTATGCAAAGGACACGCAGCAATAATACGGTTACAAATGCAATTGTGTATGGCTCTGTGTGCACTGTCAGAGTTTCTACCATAACTGTTACAGAAATGTTCATGGGCCCACATGAAATGGGTGACATATTGAGACCTGCTGTGTTTGGCAGTCTGTCAATAAATCTGTTTAATCTGCTCTTAATGAGAAACCATCATTCCCCACTAGTTCCGCTACTTAACTTCCCTACTCTGGACGAGATGACATACAAAACAACAAATGTTCCCCTAAGTTCACCCCAAGAGATATGGGTTCCAAAAATATAATTTATTAAAAAATCTTAAATAATAAACCACAACCCAGAGGGAAAGCCACAGCAACCCACACTGGCACAGATGAAAACCACGGTACCACAAATACCCACATCCACACACATAACATACAGTGACCAGTGAGGCTGTACACCAGCTAGTGCACAGTATCTATGGGCCAGTGGCCCACTGCTTAAGTAATGGGAAGTGGAGCAGGGTGAGAGCTTACCATGGCCGGTGGGACTACTGAAGGGGGAGCGAGTCCAGGAGACACACACCACACGTGAGGATGACAACACTGCAATGCAACAAAAAGACGCCTGGGGTATGCTACAGCAAGGGTAAAGTGAGGGGACTCCACCACCTGGGGGTAAGCCTGCCGCTCACTTGGGCACCACCGCTCCTGTCCAAAAAGAGAGAGAAGACTGTGAGAGAACTGTGGTTAGCACAATCTTATCAGTGTGAATAACTGAGTACTAGCCAGTCTTGTAATGCTACTATGGTTACTTAGCTTTTGCAGTGGGACTGAAGGCTGGGGAGGCTTTCCCGTCACTCGCTGGAACCCAGAAGGCCAAGCCGGAGGTGTGCAACCACCCTGGTCATGATAGCTGAAGATTACGCATCACGCACACCTGCACACACTCCCAAACTCACACACATGCACAGAAGCTGCTGTCCCAAAATGCTAACACCATATAGGAATCCAGCACACTGTCACGCAGCCTTAAACATGCATTAAACAAAGAACCAAAATGAAACAGACACAATCATCTCAGAAAAAGCAACACACAAAATTGATATGCAGGTAAAACAGGAGAGAGAAGCAGCACACTGCTGCCTGGCCCTACATGCATTATTTACACAAAGAGCCAAAATGAAACACATGCACAAGCAAACCCAAATGGTAAGGCAAATCAATACACGGCCAGGACAAACGACAAGCAGGACACCCCCATCGAGACGAGGATTAAAGACCTAGTGACATAACTTTCAACACGTAAACAGAACAGTAGCCTCGTTGTTGCGTGGAGACACACTTGGTGATGGCGGCCCACATCATACAGCTAGTGGTAAAGATGCCGTTTCACAACCAGCAAGTTGAGGGAGAAGGGGGAAGCTATGGTAGCTTCATCATTCAAGCTGCTTTAGGTCAAGTAGCCTACCAAGCGCAACAGTGCTACACCGGCCAGGCTCATGTGAGAGAGTGGCTACACCAGCCAACTTGTGATCTACGCCATCAAACTGAAAATCTGCACCCAGGAAGTATGGAGAGATAGGAGGGAGCACATCCTGGTAGCATTTACCTGCCTCTCAGGCTGCCTGGGTCCGCTCCATAATTAAAGTAACGACAGCACAGGAGAAGAGGGGAGAAGCAAGGGAGCCGAGGCAGTAGTGAGTTGTTCAATCTGCTACATTAACATTATAGTATATTGTTTCAAAATGTTTATTATGACCGCCGCTAGCGAAGCGGTCATATAGGGATTTTCAAAGTTTTTTTATTCTTTTTTTTTTTTCCCCGTCATCTACTTCCCGAAAATTTGGTCAACGATACCCCGGACACCAAAACACCGGGGCACATGAAATTTGGTGGGTATGTAGCCCCACTAGACTTTTTACGGAAAATTTTGTTTGGTCCCCGGGGCCACTCCCCTGGGCCCCTGAAACCCCAAAAATGCAAAATAAAAATTCCTAAATAAATTCCGGCCGATACATAATTACAAATTCAGTAGGATTAAAGGAAAACCAAATATTCATCAACATTTGGCAGCATGTCCAGTATTGGCGTTACGTAGTCGTTTGTCCACCAGATGGCGCATCGTTGCAGTGAGACGTAATTTTGTTGGAAGTTAATCTAAAGTGGGTTGGAAAGACAAGGACAACACTAGTTTACAGCAGAGAACGTCTAATAAGGGTAAGATGATTTCCACATTAAATGTAATTCCCATTTCTTCTTGAAGCTGAAATAAATCTGAGAATGTTTATCGGACATGCTTGGTTTTTACTAATAATGTTAGTGTTAGCATTGGTTGAGTGATGGAGGCCAATTTGATTATGTATTTGTAGAAAACCATAAATGCGGTTATAGGCTAGGCTACCAAGCAAATTGATAACAGCACTAATTCTATCTTTCGACTGTCATCCCATTCTCTTATGACCATAACCTAGGCTACTAGCAGGAACTAAGTGAGTTAGCCACAACACGTTCGCTAACGTGATGGTTTTCTAATGAAAAATATATAGGCTACCTGAAAGATAAGTCTATGATGCATCCTAAACACCGGGCTGGGACATTTCTGCCTAAAGTCTCAAAAAGCATCTGAGTCAACGTTCATTCCCAAACACCCACTAGGCTATTATAATCCTCTATTTTCAAAGGTGATTCAAGTAAGGAAGAGCATGGCTCAAAGTAAAGTAACTAGGACTGAAACATAAATTTGTCAAAGTGAATAATTTGTGTCAACTCGCCGCAATGTAGATTTATTAACGCACCCGTGATTATCTACATCTCCATTTAAACCAAATGTTTTAGGAGCGCGACGCTGAGAGATGTATCCAGGGCAGGGCTGTACCTACACATATTTGTTGCACGCATACTACAAAAATCATTCTTTGCGATGGATGATTTAGTACCAACGCTATAATCGGTCCGATACAGTTTTGCCTATGGCTATAGCCTACCGTGAGACTGAGGCGCTTTTTGTTTGTTCGAAGTGCGTGTTTAGGGTGTGAGAGGGAGTCGATGTGCTTTGATTCCAGCTTGGTAGTTGTAGTCTATGCGATTAAAAAGCACGTGTGTGTGAAGTATCCAAACAATGATAACACTTTCTTCATTATGGCTGCTTTAACCACAGACCTTCAGCTACTGTACAGTGGGTCCCATTTAGAAGTGTCCACTTCATTCGCGCTTTCCGTGATTCAAAACGATTAACTTTTAACTATTAACTGCAAAACTATTAACTTTTCGCCAAGAGGTGGCAGCTTAAGTCCGCTTGATACTGTTAGTTCCCAAAGGAGATTTTATTTGGGTCGCCAGCATAGCCTAGTGACAATATATGTTGTGTAATAGGCCTAGCATTAGCCTAGAAATCTAGACGCGCCCCTAGCGGCAGCAAATTACATTTGCTGCCAGGGCTAGTCTAGCAACTCTCCATTGGCTTGTGAGCTCCAGAAATCAAACTCAATCAGGCCAATGAAATCGTGTATAAAGTCGTTAGGTGGGCCTAACATAATGATTGATGGCAGAGTTGCAACGGTTTGGCTTGAATTCCCTGCTACTTGAAAACAAATAAGATGGATGTTGCTGTTGGCTAACAGTGTGACACGAAGTTAAGCTTTTATTAAGTTGGCAAACGCTTGAACTAGCCAACTAGTCTCGGCTGGTGGGAAACACATGGGACTCATATAGCTGCCGCTGTCCTATTAGTGCAGAGGGAATTTGAAAGACAACTGATTATCCCTACCGGACTGAGCACTGCGAACGGTGAGTGCCCAGACCCTACATTTTAATGTGGGTCTGGCTCGTCAGGCTAGCCTAGCATAGTAATAATAATAATAATAATAATAATAATAATAATAAAGCTTTATTTGTATAGCACCTTTCATACACAGAATGCAGCTCAAAGTGCTTTACATTTGAAGCATGTAACACAATAATAGTCAGTCAGTCATTATCAATCACTTTTCTTTGCTGTTTATGATATACTCAGCAACATATCAAAAATATAGAAAATGACGTCATAAGACTGGCAGCCTTAACCCTCTTACCCCCCACAAGCACGGGTGGCAACTGTGGCAAGGAAAAACTCCCATATTCCAGGAAGAAACCTTGAGCAGAACCTGACTTAATAGGGGGAGCCCATCTGCTTCTGGCTGGCTGCGCCCTCCAATAGTAGCAGATGTAGAATAATCTGAAAATGTAGTCTACAGGATAAGATGAGTTAACTAAAAGCTTTCCTGTACAGGTATGTTTTCAGATCTTTTTAAAACATATTTACTGAACTCGCCTGCTTGATGTACAGAGGCAGGGTGTTCCATAGTTTGGGGGCATAATGGATAAACGCAGCTTCTCCACTTTGTTTGTGGAGCACTTTGGGTACGATTAAAAGATTAGAATTGGATGATCTAAGTTTCCTTTGTGGTTGATAAGATATTAAAAGCTCAGAGATATATGAAGGTGCTATGCCATTCAGAGCTTTGTAAGTAATTAACATAACCTTAAAAATCAATTCTATAGGAAATAGGGAGCCAGTGCAGTTCAGCCAACACAGGGGTGATGTGTTCTCTCTTCTTAGTCTTAGTTAAAAAAGTCTAGCCGCAGAGTTCTGTATGAGTGCCAATTTCTTTAGATGTTTTTGGGAAGACCAGTGAAAAGTGCATTGCAGTAGTCTAACCTGCTAGTGATAAAGGCGTGAATTAGCTTTTCTGCATCTTGTTGAGTTAAAAGGGGCGCACTTTGGCAATGTTTCTCAAGTGGAAATAGGCTGTCTGAGTAACTTTACTGATATGGGGCTTAAAACTTAACTCTGCATCTAAGATGACACCGAGGCTTGTTACTTTTGGTTTGACCTGGTGTGCCAAGTTCCCCAGATTACTAAGAATAATATCTCGCTTTAGTTTTGGTCCAACCAGAAGTACCTCTGTTTTGTCATCATTTAGTTTCAAAAAAAAAGTTTTTGCTCATCCACTGATTAATGGAGGTTAGGCATGTAGTGAGGGGAGCAAAGGCCATCTGTTAGTTGGCTCCACAGAAAGATACAATTGGGTATCATCTGCGTGAGCTGTGGAAGTTTACATTATGCTGACTTATGACGTTTCCCAATTGAAGCATATATAGAGAAAAATAGCAGGGGACCAAGGCAGCTCCCCTGGGCCACACCAAAAGGCAAGTCATGTTTTTCAGATACATGATCTCCTAGACTGATATAAAAATCTCTGCCAGTAATGTAGGTTTGAAACCAGTTTAGAGCATTATCAGAGAGACCCACCCACTTCAAGCAAGGCGTGAATTAGGATGCTATGATCAATGGTGTCAAATGCCGCACTTAAATCCAGAAGAATAAGGATTGAGACTTTGTTTGAGTCGGTAGCTAGTCTGAGATCATTGACTATTTTTACTAGAGCCGTTTCTGTGCTGTGATTTGATCTAAAACCTGATTGGAATTTTTCAAGGATACTGTTTTCGTTGAGGAAGGTATTTAACTGATTACAAACAACTTTTTCAAGTACTTTGCTCAAAAAAACGATAGATTTGATATAGGCCTGTAGTTGCTCAGATTGGTATGGTCAAGATTTGACTTTTAAGTAAAGGTTTCACAACAGCGGTTTTAAAAGCAGTTGGAAATATACCTGTTTCTAATGAGGTATTTATTACCTTGAGAAAAAAAGGGAGCTAAGCCATCATATACTTTTTGAGGAATGTAGTAGGGATTGGATCTAAAACACATGTTGAGGAGCCGGTTTGAGTTATAATTTTACCAAGCTCAGATTGAGTAATAGTGCTAAAGGACCTTAATTTTGGGGGGCTGTTTTTGGGTGTACTATCAAACATATTACTTGTGTTACCAATAGCCTCCCTTATAGAAATGACTTTGTTTTTGAAGAAGTCTGCAAATTCTTCGCATCTTAGAGAGGATGCCTGACTGAGTGTATCAAAAGGTGTTTGATGCAATAGCCTATCAATGGTAGAGAACAACACCCTAGAGTTTCCACTGTTTTCAGCAATTACCTTAGAGAAGTGGTTCCTCCTCTCATTCCGAATAGCTCTATTATAATTTGCAATTTTTTCTTTTAGAATGGCACGGTGAACCTGTAACTTAGTTTTTCTCCATGTTCTCTCAGCTTTCCTACATGATCTTTTTTAGATCATGGATATTTTCGCTCATCCAAGGTGTCAGTTTGCTACAGGGCCTTTTTTTAGTCTTTAAAGGGTGCCACTCTGTCAAGCAGAGCCTAATTCACGATTGAGAGCCTCTACCATTTGATCAATGGGATGATGTAAAATATCTAAATTTATGGAGTCTATAAGAGCTATGAACTGCTGTTCTGCTCTAATGTCCAAGAGTCGCGATTTGATTGCAATTTCGGGATGAATTTTTGGAGTATGTAGTACTATATTAAAAGATACACAATGATGATCAGACATATTTATATCATTTACTGATAAGTCTGTGACTTCTATCCCTCTGGAAATGACTAGATCGAGGGTGTTGCCAAGGTTGTGGGTGGGTCCTGTAACATGCTGCTTTAGCTCTAAACTGTCCAACACATTAAGGAACTTACTGGCTTTAGCATCAGTTGTCTTATTGACATGAATATTGAAGTCGCCATTTACAATTATCCGATCATAGCTAGTGATGATGAGCGACTTAAGTTCAGAAAACTGGTCGAGAAAGCCAGTCCATAGTTTAGGAGGGCGGTATAAGGTTAATAGAAGTACAGCTGGGTCAGCCTTCAGAGTGAGGGCAATATACTCAAAGGAAGCGAATTCGCCAAAGTTGACTCGTGTGCAACTATATTTGTTTGAGAGAATGGAGGCAATTCCACCACCTCGTTTGCCTTGTCTAATTGAGTGGAAGAAATTATAATTTGGGGGACAAGTCTCAACAAGAACAGCTTCGCTGTCTGAAGTCAGCCAGGTTTCAACAAGAAACAGAAAATCCAATTTTATTTCACTAATAAAATCATTGATTGCAAAGGTTTTGGTAGTAAGTGCACCTATATTTAGTAAACCCATGTTAGCTGAAAATGCCTCTGGCTTTTGAGGAATATGCTGAGGTATGTAAATTTGTCTTTTCTTTTTACTATACGTTGGGTAGGAATCAACGTTGGAATAGAACTATAAGCATAAGTCATGCTATTGCATGACACAGCTTGATCTATGGTAGTAGTATTGTATGTTACCCTGCAGAAAACATTCTCAGACTCATCCACATGTATAATGCCATTCAAATCAATACCTGGGGGCTGGAATCTGTAATATTTTCTACAGAATGTCAATGTCTCAGTGTGGACGCTATGTTGTCAGAGAGTAGCCTGGCTCCATGTTGGTTTGGGTGGAGACCATCACGCTTCAGCATACTGGGCCTATCCCAGAACAAGCCCCAGTTGTTGACATAGGGATGCTTAGGGAAGCGCAGTAGCGTTTGAGCCAGGTGTGGAGATCGAACAGTCTGGACCATCTCTCAGCACCTTTTTCTGTAGGTAGGGAGAGGCCCAGAGATGACAAAGCGTTTTTCTGTGCCCATCAGAGTGGTGATGAGAGTTTTGTAGTTTTCCTGCAGTGCTACTGACTGCTTATCTCTGATGTCGCTCGTGCCCACGCGGTACGATGATGTTGTTGACCTTGGTGTGGCGGGCCAGGATGCTTGGGAGTTTCTGCTGGATGTCAAGGACCTTGGCACCAGGGAAGCAGTAGACCTTGGAGGGACCGCTACATGATGGGGGAATGCAGAGGTCTCTAACCATGGAACTGCCGATGACCAGGGTGGAGGTTGATGAGGTCCGGGGAGGAGGGGGTCGGGGGGGGCCGACTTTGAGGAGGGACCAGGATGGTTGTCTCGGGGCTGGAGGGGCTCCTCATTCTCGGTCAGAATGGCATAGCGATTTTCCAGTCGACATAGGTTGGGCTGGGCCTGAGTGCCGGCCCAGATCGTCTGCCGTGCTTGTGATGCTTGCTTCTACGCCATGGCTCAGGCTGGTGTGGAGTGGAGCTGGCCAGCAGAGCAGGCTTGGTTCTCAGCAGAGGCCGGGGAGAGGCAACAGGGACAGAAGTTGCATTAGTGCATGGCATGGTTAAAGTATTGGAGGACAGAGTGAAATCAGGGCATCTGGCATTTGTGTGTGTAAGAGAGGTAACGCACTTCGGGAGAGAATGGTGTCGAGGAACTGTTCATCCTTCTCAATCTGATGGAGGGTCGCTATTCTGGCTTCGAAGTTCCACTATCTTTTCGCTGAGAAGGACGCATGAGTCACAGCCTGGTGCACAGCTGAGGGGAGGCATCGTGGTCGCGGGCGAGGGCTCGCCGGTGTCAACTGTTTTTAAACGCTTGTTTGCTAGTTGGCTAGCAACAGCGATATCGCAGCAGTTCCTTGATAACTCGAACACAGGTAGCGGGTAAGTAATCTGAGAAGATCTCACTTTTATATTGAGTCACTAGTTTTGAGAGACGTTAGAAGGAATTTGATGCTTTCTTCTTCCAGATATCGTTTCCTTGGCCCGGTATTATTTGCAGCCCTTGATACTGGCTTAACGTTTAACGTTAACGTTTGACAGAAAAGTTTGGCGATCAAGGTTATAGAGTCCGATAATCCAAAGCCTCGAGCAACAACAGTTTATGCAAGAGTTTGTTCACAAGATATAATCGGTAGCCAGTAAATCCGTAGAAAGTAGATGGTAACAAGGAGATTTAAGATAGATAAGTTTGGAAGTTTAGGTAGTTACCTAATTCAAGGTAGGGCCTACCTTATAACTCCCTCTATAGTTGCCTGTGTAAATCCTCACAGCCCTAGCCTTAAGAACGCTTCTAACCGCTGAGTTGGAAGCCTGGGCTTTTAGCTCAGTGGTTAGAGCGTTCATCTCCCATGCCCAAGGTGGCGGGTTTGAGGCCCGTGAGCGGCGGACGAACCGACCTTGTGACATTTGCACAAACAATAACGGACAGCAGCTCTTCAACTTGGCCGGTTAAAATGTGTATCTAGAGACGCATTTCATGAAGGCCCTTTTGGACATGTCAGTTATTTGCACCACTGGGTAAAACTGCATTTTGACTACCTCTATTTAATTTGTGCATTGACAATTAAGTTGAATATCATATGAACTAGATGACTAAATTCTTGCATATGTAGAAGAAGAAACATTCACAAAAATCCATGACATGACCTCTCTTCTTGATAGCTTGATAGCTTGAAAACTGCATGCATCTGACAGGGATTGTTTTGTTTAATAATAAATAAATAAATAAATAAATAAATACATTATGCTGCTACCTTTTGCTTTTCCCAAATACAGTGTAGCTTACAGGTGTACCTTTCATCAGTCCAATTGCAATCGATGGACTGTGATGAACTGCCCTACTTGTGATTGTTTAGAGATTTTGAAGGTTTTATAACAATGCTACAAATTTTTTGGCAAGTGCTACAAATCTATTCACCTTTGCAGCCAGTAGGCTACTTTCAGTGCGGCCAAGAAACACACATGCCAAACAAGCATACACAAAAGTTTCAAGAGTGGGGGATGGAGTAGAAGATGGAGACAAATTGATTAAGTTAATGTGATTTATTTTCGCGGAATGGATGTACAGGACTGAGCGGTGGTCATATTTTGTTCCGCTATGTGGTACATCTAGTTGTCTTTGAAGCGATGTCATTCGGGAAGCCCAACTTCACAGAAATGTATTTCCAAATAGTCAATCCAGGGAAAGTGGCTATGGAAAGCTCTATAAAAAGACCAGAAAACAAGCCAGAACACCGAATGATGAAGGAGCAATCAAAGGACACTGTAGCCTTCTTTCTCCTTTTTTGAAATGGTCCGCCATATTGTTTTTTGTGTCTGAATGCAGCAGAGATACAGATTTTGATCAATCAAACTGGCAGTCAGAGATCCACCCTCTTTCAACCACAAAGAGTGGAAGCGTTACCGACAGATTAATCACGGCGTGGCATATTGTTTACAGGATGTCTGTGCTCGGCAAAAATGACATTTCCCGGTGTGTTCCTCTGTGCATGACACATGCTCCACCTGCAGATGTAATCACAACCAGATTTCAGCCGATATTTTTCCTTTTCTTTTTTTTTCTTCTCAGACCATCTCACACGCTAGCTAGAACTGATGGATTTCTGTGTCTCTTTAAAAAAATCACTCATAATGAGGTCGCCTTCCCTGGGGCAGCAACCCCTGGTCATTGAAATCATTCATCCACTCTTGCCAGGGGCAATGACTGAAAGCTCCCCTATTCTCCCCTCAAAGAGCTCATAATTAACAAGGTGTGCAACACAATTGTCACATTGTAAAAGCCTGAAAGTTTGCACAGCACGGAACTTGGGTTTTAAAATAGACTGCTACCTAAAACCATGGTCTGATTACAATTAGGTGAGCCACTTTCCTGATTCCAAATCAATGAGGCCAAATTTCTCAGGGGCTCCCGTCAATGGCTAGCGACGAGCATCTCTCTCTCTCAACTCCTGCCCCCGCCCTCCCCTCCCTTGCCCTCCCCCCTTGAATCCTTCCCCAATCAAAAGTTTTGCTCCGTATAATTTCATGCAATCAGATTTCTCCACAGTCATCCAGCGCAATCAGGTAATCAAAGGGGGCATATTAACAAGACAAATGGAATTTAAAAAGTGGGTGCAGTCTGTGTTTGCAGGAACTTCCCATGGTGAGGTGCCTGCCTTCACCACCCCAACCCCATCCAGCCCCACCCTCCACAGCTCCCTTCATACATCCACCCACCCTTCTCTCTCCCCTTTCAGACGAAATAACCTTCATCACCCACGAGGCGCAGCTCCTTCCCCTGTTGCGAAAGCCACAAAAGCAACATTTGGCTCATCAGAAATAGAACATGTCGGCTTTGGAGCAGACTGTCGTCATCCCACATCTCACAGTTGTCACATCGGAGGCAGAAAATTTCCACGGGTCTTTCACTGACTGCGGCATATGGCAACCTTTTAGAAATGGAGGATTCTGGGATGTTGATAGGTTACTTTCAGAATGTTCCATTTCTTTGCTCCGGGAGTCATTGAAATGGACTTAATAGCAGCAGTAAATTATTTGAGGGGCTGAATTATAGTCCCTTGCAATTGCTCCTATCCAACATGAAAGCAATATAACCTAAAGTCCATACTGTACTTCCCAAATGCATTATTTAAATTCGATCCAAACCGATATTAGTCTTCATTTGTCTGTGGAATTGGAAATTGGAGTAATTGTGCCCTTTAGTAATCTCTTGTTGCAATCTCATAAGGTGGGTAGGCTTGCAGGAACACACACACACACACACCACAATGTGAACATGATAAAGCTGTGCATAGATTCTAATTAAAATCTTCCTGAAAGTGAAGACTTGGGTCACTTGGTGATTTTTCATCTGTATCTCTGGGACGGCTTCCTTTGTCGTAGCCATGCGGTCAATAATGATGTCCCACAAAGGAGGAAGGAGGACGTGTTTAATGCACAAAGGCCACGGCCACTGAGCGCTCCCATAGAGTTTGGATGCTGGGGAGAAGCATTGAGATGCTGTGCAATTGCATGCAAAGCATACCAATATGAGGTTGGTAGGTCCTCTGTCAATTAAGATTAAGGAGATAGCAATCTTGATCTTACCACAGTGTAAGAACAAGAGGAGCAATGAATCAAAAAAGAGGGTAGCAACCATAATCATAATTGTAGCTCTGAAAAAGCATATATTTATACGTAGATAGTCAAGATGCACATTTGACACCATTGCCATATTATCCTTTTTGGAGATAGATCAGTTTCAAGCTAATAATATCTGATCCTGCCCTCTTATCTACAATTTACCAGAACACCAGACGTTGGGATATCTCTCATTCCATTAACTCCACAGGAGGGCCATTATTTTGGAATGAGTGGTTCCCTTCCCCAGTGCCTCTGTCAAGGTATTCAGAACGCTGTCTCCATGGGCACAGACAGCAGGTGAAAGAGAAATGAATGAGACAGGTAACAAAAATGAGAGCAAAGAGTTAAGAGGGAAAAGGGCAAGAATCATGAAGGTTAAGGAAAAGGTAGGTAGCGATAGAGAATGAGAGAAAGAAAAGACGTGAACGCGAAGAGAAAGAATGAGAAAGATGGGGAGGAAGGAGAGGTGTCTTGTGGAGGGCTAATTGGTAAAATGCAGAGTTTATTTGAGGCTATGATGGGTTCAATAGCTGTTACCAGCCATTTACCTCAACCCCTCACTCCACCCCCTTCCTATATCTGACACTGTCCACCTCTGCCAAACTTCTCTCAAATACACTCCCCGTCCTGGAACAGAGGAGCACTGGAAGCCAAATCATGTGTCTCGATTTTCTTACTTTACTGATGATATAGCTACAGTATAACCAGTGGACCCCAACCCCTGTGTGTCTTCGTAAAGACCAAGTTGTTCTTCGGTCACCTACTGGGTTCTTGGTTCTTCCTCAAACTATGGGACCTTCCTTAGATATCAGATTTGAACATGTGTACTTATGTCTTACATGACTTACATATGTCAACTATATTACAAGGGATTTCATTGTCCCCAGAGCAATTTGCTTTTGCCTTGCTCAAGACCACAATAGTGGAACCCAGGAATTGAACCCACAACTTTGAGGCTACTTAACCACTACACTACCATAGCCCCATTTCCATAGCCTCCAATCTGTTTGCAAAACATGTTACCTATTAGCTTTGGTGAGCCTCAGCTAACATGCTTGATGTGTCTATGCTGAACAACTCTGTCATGTATCCTTTTTATTCTCTTTTGTCTGAAGTTGTCTGGTTTTGGCAGTCATGGGGCTGACTTCTTGCTAATCAAAGAACTACGTCTACACAAACTCTCTTCCTGGGATAGTGGAAGAAAAGGAAAGGGCAGAGCACTGTGGCTTTTCACTCAAAGGCTGCTGATTTAGTCTCGGGGTGTGTGAAGGTGATTTCGTCCAGCTGCTCCCTGCCTTATTTAAGTGCTGGGTAAGGAAGAAGAGGAACAATCCTGAAGAAGTGAGTGAGGAACTGAATAATTGTGTTTTTTTACATTTCCTTTTTCGCATCAGATGTAAGTTTTAAATCAATTTCTACATTGTGAAGAGTACGCTTAATTTATGGTATATTCCCTGCAGTAGATTCAATTTCAGTTCTGTTTATCTACACTGTTACATTTCAGGTACATAAAGTATACACATAAAAGAAAAGAAAAAAATAGATATATTTATCTTAAAATTGTATCTTAATTACCACACTGTAGAGAGCCAGTTGTTAATGGCACATTTTAACAAGGTAGGTTTTTGTTGCTTGACCTGGTCTTTGCCATCATTTATCATAATTGATTATTGAATGTCTTTTCCCTCTCTGTGAACATACACCAGGTCAGTGTGAACGTGTGGACCCAAAGCATGACACTAGTTAAGCCGCTGTCCTTTCAGCTTGCTCTGTTTTGAGGTCGCCCTCAAATTCCCACTATAGATAACAGAGATTACCATTAAAATCCCGGTCTACCCCAATCACTGTGATTAAAAAGACCGTTACCATAGCAATGTCTGTTAAAATGGTAAGGGGGAGAGGGGACAGGGGGTGGATTGTTAGATCATCTGTCATCCACTTGCGCTAACATGTTTTGATATTTGGCTGATATTTAATTTGCATTTTTAATTTCTCAGCAGATGAGGCAGATTCCTGATTAATGTGCAATTAATTAATGGTGGGAGCAGATTGATATTGGATTGGAGGAGGCAGCCCTCCCTTCTCCTGGCCACCCTCACCCACAGCAGGGTCTGTCTGTTGGGCTGCAGGTCATTGCTCTTCAGGCCCTGAGCCACACATTTCATTAAGTGCAAAAAAAAAGTGTCGTTCTCTGCATCCACACGAAGAAAAACTAAAGCGAAAGAAATTGGTTATAAACTAGTGAATAGTGAACTAGTCAAATGAACACTCTGAACTCGTGGCTCAATAGTAATAGATGTTGGTTAGAGTCGTACTTGTGAAAAAGGAGGAAAGGTTTTTAGCTTTGAGAACTCCATGAAACAGTAAGGGGAAAAAAATATTACACTGTACCACATCACACTGTGTTAAAGGGCCTGGAAACTATTTGTCTGTATGCGTGTTCCAATTTAGCAAGCAGGGATCTTTTACATAAGTCACATTTGTTGGTTTCCTTTAGTTCAGTAAGCAGTTTGGCAGCCATTACACTATGGTGTTCTTTTGACTGGCTCCCTCCACAGTAACAGGACTTTCAAAGTGCTTGTTGCCTTTTTCCTGATGAAATATGTGTTGTCCTCTGATTCCAAACCTCAGCTGAAATAGCGTTCTTTCACCGTTCCGAGCCATTCTTCTTTTAATTCCAGAAGTCTACTTTTCCCCGAGCTCAATAATAGATAATGGGCATAAATAGCTCTTTAGATCTCGTAGGACTGGCGACTGGAAATGAGCGTGTGAGTGAGTGTTTTTTATAATGGCTCATGTTGAGGGAGAGCTTTGGACCGGAGGAAATGGAGATCTTATCTGCTGCATTAGTCGGGCAAGGGCCAGCGCTACGTAATCAGGATTATTGCACAATACGGCCTATATGTTCCCTTTCAGACAAAACAAATAAATCTTCTGCATATGCGCTTGGTTTCCCTCATGCTCTTGTCCATTATATTTCACTTTTCATTTGTGTTTTTTCCCCATTTTGTATTATCTCAACTGACTGACATTCAACTGAATGTTAAAGTGATAATCCCATTAATCAAAGTACTTAAAATCTATGTCTCTTCTTCCCCTCTGTCTTTTCTCCGCCTTATTTTTGCCTTTCAAGCAACTAGGCCGCAACATAATAGAAAATATCCCTTTGTATTGAAACTGCCAACTGATCATATCACCAACAGGCCCAAACCTGCTCTTAATATCCCTCGTTTCTTCCCCCACCATGATCTCTTATTCCAATTCCGACAGCCCTCCATGCACCTATTTAATAGAGCAGTCTACCAGGAGCTATTATGACTCTGAGCAACTTCATCCACATTAAATAAACCCAGTTTATTAGTTCTTTATTGTGGCTAATATGTTCAAAAGACACACATGTGCTATCCTACATTAAGTCTGAGGGGGCGGTTGCTCTGTATGTATTTACCCTCTCAATTAAAAACACATTTCTGAACCCTGGTGGTGTCGTAAACTCATGATGTGAGAAGGGGCAGGTTTACCAGGGCTGTGTTAGGCACCAGTCCAGCTCTTACTGAACTGCGCTGCAGCATTATTTAGATATTTAATCTTTTGGGTGTGTTTGTTTCTTAAGCTACACTACCGGTCAAAAGTTTGGGGTCACTTAGAAATGTCCATTTCACTCCATTATAGACAGAATAGCCTACCAGTTTTCAGATTACATTATGTGCTTACATAATTACAAAAGGGTTCTCCAATGTTTTCGCAGTTAGCTTTTTTAATGACATCAGATTAGTAAACAGAATATGCCTTTGGAACATTGGATGAATGGTTGCTGATAATGGGTGTGTAGTGTGGTGTGCAGTGTAGATATTGCATTAAAGATCAGCCATTTCTTTCTACAACAGTCGAGAACCCTTTTGCAATTATGTAAGAACATAATGTAAACTGCTGCCCTGATTAAAAAAAACAATGCAACTGATCTCAGCTGGTATTCTGTCTAGTGGAGTGGAATGGAAATGTCTAAGTCACCCCACACTTTTGACCGGTAGTGTATAATAATGCACCCCTAAACTAAAAATTAAGATCTATTTCTCTGTCTTCCATTTCACTCTCCCTCTCTCTTTCTCTCTCTCTCTTTTCATCTTCCGTTCACATTATGACTGAATGAGAACTCTATTCAGTAATATCCCACTGATAAATTGCCAGAGAGAGAGAGAAAGTCTATTGTTTTCCGCCACCACTTCATAAACCACAAGGCCCGACCATAGTCTTGTACAACAAATGACATGGTTTAGCAGGCGCTGTTAGCCACAGCATACTCCCTGTCCTGCTCCAGGGCAAGTCTTTCGGCTCAGCTCAACGTTTCCTCCTCCGTGTCCGAACATGCACCCTGCTAAGTCAGCTCTCTGCAAGCAGGACAAGACGCTCTTGTTTTCGTCTTGTCTGAACAATTCCATCGACAACCATCAATATGAGTAGACGTCACAGCAGGGCATAGTTTTGTTTTTACTCATTTGATGTGGTCCCTATTCAATGCATCTACAGTATTTGTCTGCAAGCGTCTTTCATATAATCTGATGTCTTACAATTAATTGCTGCACACCCAGCAAGCTTAACAAACAAGAGGAGTTATCCATGCGACAGAAAGTCCCAAATAAAAAAATTTCATGTTTCTATTCAGAAGGAGGGATGAAATAACGGTGCTTTTATGCATCCGCATGAAACACGAGAAGCCGGACAATCGCATAAATATGTGTTGCATTTACTGTTCAGTGAGGAAGGAGACAGAGGGAGAGGACCAGAGTGTGTGAGAGATGGAGACAGATGGAGAGAACGGGGGAGAGAGGGACAGAGAGCGGGAAAGAGAGCCTTTGTTCAAGGGCTTGGCTCACAGGAAGTGAATAGAGAAGGACAGTGAGTGACACTCATCCTGAAGCAGTCGGAATGCTGGGAGACATATTCCGTTTTGATCCTACGTTGCTGACGGATCAGCCGGAGAAAGGCAAATTGAGATCAGGTCAAGGTTTGATGACAACAGGGGCAATTTTGATGTCCCCCCCACACGCCCCCAACCCCAAGCCCAGCTCTCCTGCAGTGCGTCCTATTCAAACTGTGTCCACTGCCTGTGTCCGACAGCCTCACAGCCAATGAACAAGAAGGTCTGTGTGTGAGTATGTTGCTGTGGGAAGGGCCAACTTCTGCCATTTTGCAGGGCAACTGAAAAAAAAATGAGCTGAATTACGACAGAAAAATGTGAAGACCGAAAAAGAACAGCTTCTCATGACAGTATAGTAGGTTAGCTCTTGCAGATTGAAAGAGAGAAAAAAAGACAAGCTTAAAAAAACCAAGCATGAGGGGGAAATAGGCAAAGCTGTCCTGATTGACTCTGGAGTTGGTTCCACCCACCCCACCCTCTTGCTTGTTAAACAAGATAAAGCTTTCATTAAGATGGGGGCAGAGGGCACTGGTGGCTGTCTTGTTGCCGTGGCCTGAAGAGTGAGTTTTCTTGTTTGTCGCCGCCACTGGTTTTGATTAATGCGCTCTCTGGCCATGTTTGGGGCTGGCCCTTCGGGACAGCACAGTGGATACAGGGAATCTGTGGATACAGAAGACACAATTTATGTCCTTGTCAAGAGCCTCTTTCTTTTTTTCCAAAACAAAAAATGGAAGTGCAAAAGAAATGAATGCTCTCTCACTCTTTCTTTCTCTCTCTCTGCATGTCCATCCGTCCCTCTTTTTTTCTTGCATTCTTTGGAAATAAAATGATGTCCACCAGTGGAAAAAGGACACCGGTGTTTTCATCAGAGAATGATTAATTCTGCAACGCTGAGCCATGTGCAAAGTGTTACATCGGAGCCGCTTCCAGCTCCATATTGAGTGTAACCCTAACCTCAAAGGCCACAGGGCCTGGTGGTGTTTAGAATGTATTAGTGGAACAAACTCTTCACTGTACTCTATTTACAAATCCTACCCCGGGATGTATTAGTTGCAGATGTGGCTGTGAAATTGCCCTGACCAAATTCATACCAAAGTAATAAAGGTTTTGTTAGTGTAAGATTTTTTCTTCTCTCCCCATCCCCCCCCCACTCTCTCTCATAGTTTGCACTAATTTTTTATTGTAGGAGTGGCAGTGAAAAGAGGATATTGCACATGGCTTGAACTATGATCTGTGGAATGTTTTTTTTTATATATATATAAGCCCAATTTATCACACATGGCTTATACACCTACACAGTCACCAAACACTTGGGGTTCAGACATGTACATACTTTAACACACCAAGCTGGCTTCTCCAAAACAGCAAACCTCTCTGAAAAAAATGTCCTGCCTGTTTGTATTGCCAGTAAGTCTTACTTGCAAGTTCTCTATTTACAATAAAGGCATACATGCAGCAACAAGATAAAGTCCGCACATTTTTATAAAGGTGAAAAATGTGATTAAAGGCAAGTAGAGTCTACTAAATACGGCCTAAAATGGATCATGGAAATCTATTGTGTTTTAGTACTTTGCGTCAGTGGTGAATATTTTAAAAAGATGGAGCCAGAGCTAATATTCTAAGCCATTAAGTAATAATAATTCAAAACCAAATGTTTGACCTCCACTTCCCCTCCTCATGAAATTGAACAAGCAAGCCTGGCTCCACGCTCCGATGATGGAAACAAAAGAGTCATGGAATTCCAAAGTAGTATTATGAGTCCCAATATGGGAAATCTGATATCCCTCTAGCAACAGGAAACAAATAAAAACACACTAGGCAAAAAAAATAAACAACAAATAAACAAAACAAAGGAAGAACACAGACATTGGAAATACATATTTCATCCACTTATACACTTTTCTTCTAAGTGTGTATGTTCTGCGTAGTCTAAAACATGATGCACACAGTGTGCTATGTGGCTATGACATGCCATTTATTTATTTTGCTACACCTGTCACCATCTGTCAGCAGTGGTGCTCTCCATCAGACAGGCACAGGGCTAATGGACAGGCAGGACGGAGTCCCAGTGCTGCACTGGCCACTCTAGTGCATTAGTATCATACATGCTCTCAGTCTCTGCAGGGGGAGGAGGATGGGGGTACCAGGCTAACTCCATTTAAGTTAAAATAGAATGGGGGAAGGTGAGTGTGTGTGTGTGTGTGTGTGTGTGTGTGAGGGGGTGGGAAGGGAGGAGGTATGTATATCATTCAAACCTACTGTATCTCCGTCTCTGGATTTCCTTTCCTTATGCCTCGTTCTCCATCTCTTTCCCTCTGAGGTGATTTTTCCCCTGGATGGTTTCAAAGTCTTCTGTCTGGCAGCAAATGGCCCAACCCTCCCACAAAACGATGCATAGTGACAGTTTCGCTCTCGCTAGACAATGGCTTTGATATTCAAGCCACCTCGTAAAAGACTTTGAAATGAGAAGACCAGGGGATGGTGGCACCCAAACCATCACTGGTGCACCACTAACTCGACACCCAGCACCAAGCAGACACCCAGTCATATCTCCACTCATCTCAATGTCTTTCACACAAGCTCATGAGGCAGGGCGTGTTTGTAAGTTGAGTTAGCACTGTTGTACATTGTACCTCATTTTATGAGCCTCTTCTAAAGGGCTTGAACACGACTCGTCCATCACTCCACCGTCACCCACAAGAATAATCTTTACATGCCTCACATTCATGGCTGCCAGGGCCATTGGACTGAAGCGCCTTGGCACAAGCATGTGAATCAAATTGGTTCCTGTTCCTGAGCCAAAATATGGTTTGTTACTTTTGGAAGCATTGATATGTTTGGCCTTATTTTGACTGACATCTACACATGAGTTTGTTTTAGTCTGTTTTAAAGGTCATCTTATATTCCTCTTATTGGCTCTTATATATTGCAGCCTTTGTGCTGTAGTTTATATCAGGCTTTATAGGGTGTTCAGGGCAGTGACTAGCAGCCTGGAGGGTAATTTATCTTTGAGGATCTCAGAAATAAAGAGCATATGAGGGCTTTGCTGAGGCATGGTGGAGTTGGCTGGGTCTCGTTGGTGACCCTAACCTACCCTGATCCTGCATGCACCTCTGGTCTACCTCGCCTGGGAGTGGGTTTGACCATGAGTGTGTGTGTGTGTGCCAGAGCATGTGAGTGAGGGAGATGTGTGTTTATCAAAAGCCTGACAGTCTTGATCCCTACAATTTATCAATCCATAACAGATAGGAAAAAGGGGGGTGGATAGAGAACACAAACAATCTCAGCAGGGGCCAGCGAGTAAGTACAGCTCTTTCTTTGCCCTTGACATGGTTAGTCAGCTCTGCAGTTTCAGACGTTTACCTTTCTCAAAACAATCTTTCATTTACCTTTTCTTGGTTTTTGTTTTCCATTCTTTCATATCCGCGCAAAAGTTTGGTACAGGCAATCGCTTGTGCCTCTGGCCCTACACACCACCTTGCTGACCTAAGAATAAGCACTAGATAAAAAGACACATAGGAATCCACTATAATTGTGACCACTTCCCTCTCCCTTTTTCACCACAGGCAAGCAGTCAAGCCACTGGTATTCTCCTTTTTTTCAGCACATAACGGTCCACGTGTGACCTTCCTCCTCTTAAGATTTTTTCACATAAAAAAAACCCCAAAGCAATGTCAGTGAAGAGGCTGCCAGACATCCCGTTGGCCAGCGCTGCATATTGTTTGTGAGCAGCTTATGTTTTTTATGATTTATCTGTATGGTTTTGGCCATTTGCCTCCTCGTCAAATTCCTCCTGTCAGGAAAAGAGAGAGAGAGAGAGGGAGAGGAGTGAGTGAGAGAGCACGAGGGACATGGTGAAAATAAAAGGCGGCAGCATAAATCAACATCAGAATTTATGCAAGGTTGTTCTCTGGGAAAAAATACTAAAATTCTCTGTGACATCTCAGTGGTACTGAGCTACTATTCTATGAATAAAACACCTCCATGTCTGCTCTCTTTGTTTTAAAGGAGTAAGGTGATCTGATGAGGATGGCCTCTGATTTCATCCTGCCTTTTTGAAGCAAATTACACCAGATCTTCCCCTCCCAGACCCCCCACCCTAACCACCCTACTTCCCTCCCACTCCCATTGACCTGATTTCAGACACCTGTCAGAGGACACTTTCTCCTGCTCTTTGGCTCCGAGCAGCTCTCGTTTGATTTTCCCATCACCTCTGAGATTCCAGGCCTCTCCTTCATCCCCCTTCCTCATCATCTCACTCCATCATCCCCTACCTACCCACCCCCCACGCCCCCATTGTCCTGCAGGCAAACGAGCGCTGATATTGGCTTACCTGGCGCTATGCGGGACCCGTGGTTTGAAAAGGCGACGCAGCAGGCGTGGAGGGTGAACCTGACACCTGGCTCTTTTGTCGGTCACCGTAAGTCACACCTTGCTGCTTTTTACGGCCGAGCCCCTGAGGCCCCACCTGAGACCCTGGCCCCGGCTGCTCTCAGCTTTCCGCAGCTGGATGGAATGAAACGTCGCCCGGAGGAGGCCCCGTTACGGCTTCAAACGGACGACCTGGACAGCGGAGGATAAAGAGCGTTAAGGCGGTGGAGTGCAGTGGCAGCCCGTGTGGAGGTGAGGTGAGGCTGCCAGCAGAGGTGAAAGTGAGAGCTGGGGGTAGTAGGCCCTCTGTGCTGGCAGCCGTCAGGGTGTCTCCACACGGCTCCTGAGTCCAGTTACAGCAGCCTGGACAGCAGACACTTCTGGTGTTTCCATTTCACTGTCCATTTGCCAGCTGAACAGCTCAACTGATAGATCTGGAATGTTTCCCACAGAGAACATACAGAATACTAGAGATTTGAGAGAGGCCAATATGTACTTATGAAAGGCTCCCTTGGTTGCTTATGAAGGTAACATTACATTTTGTAAATAAAAACAGTTAATCACAAAAAAATGAAGTTATTGATTTGGCCAGTAGGAGCAATGACTTGATTTCTTGACTATTTCTTCAGAAACTGTGAACAGATTAAGCCTCCTAACTCCACTTGCAGAGGGATGACGCACAGTTGAGTAAATATTTCCAATATCATTCCCATCAAATATGTCCCTGCTCCTACAAGTGCCTACAACTACTAGTGCAATATAGTGGCATATTCACATTATGTGTGCTAGCAACAATCTTGACAAAGTAATTTTAAGTGCTGACATAGAGGGGTGATTTAATTTTACTGAGCTAACAGTTACATAGATAATTGCAGTAAAAACCGAACACGTGTTCATTTTCTAGGCACTGAAACATGAACTCATTGCAAGGCAATGGCATGCCAATTACACAGGCTCCATGCCAGGAAAGAGTTTTTTTATCATGTTGTCAGCCACTCGCACTATAGGACCTACAGGTCTTGAATAAGTACCCTATCTTATTAAACATTAAGGAAATGTAACATATTCACAGTCACAGGTCATCCTAGACCTGGAGATCCAGATCATCTCTACAGCACTATAAGGTGATATGGTGATTTTGTATCTTGCCACCTGAATGGGGGACATTCAAAGCCTGGGTTCAGGGTATATGTGAGTGGCAAGGTGCATACTCCTATCCTCCAGCCAGGGCAGGTTAAAACTAGACCCACGAGGCGTTTAGGTGGAAAGTTTTGGTTCAGTGTTAGTAGTAAGTAGTGAGGCTTCCACATGGTTGAAGCTATTCTGTAGTACACAGCTTTGAAGTAATAATGTGGCATTGGTGGGCATGGAGTAAGTGAAGGGTGTGGGTGGGGAGTAATGTGTGTCCTCCATGCCACCCTAACATGTGCATGCAATATTCCCTTTACAGTACAGAATTCTTCCTCCGTGAACACACAACAGTGTAACAGGGAAAACATACTCCCTTATAAAGCAAAAGGGGTGAAATTTTATAAGTGAGTGAAAGATTGAGAGAGAGAGAGAGAAACGGAGAAACAGAGAGAGAAGGAGGGAAAGAAGAACTGTGGGGTATTGTAATTAGTTGCACCTGTTTCCTTCAGCACAGCTCCAGTTTCCCGCTACAAACGCATGCAGATTAGCCTTCAAAGGTCCTGCTCGCCGCCTCCCCTCAAAGCTGCCTTTGTTGCCAGTTGTCAGGGAAGCGATCGGCCCGCGGGAGAGCACGGCAACCCAAGCAGGGCCACGGAGCTCTGGAGCTCAACACGCATGGCCTCTGACAAGACACACACACACACACAGCCACCCAATGGCCACATTAAAAGGCGAGAGGGGACAGCGAGAGATGAATTGGGGGGGAAACAGAGAGGGGGGAGGGGGTCAAGCATATGCACTGGTATAGATGATGTGGTCATTTTGGGTAGAAATAACAGCTGTGACACTACATATGTTTCCAGGGTTTTCATTTGTTTGCTTTGATGTCTTGTTCCTTCAAAAGTCCTTCCTTAATTTTTTCATTTTCTGGAATGTTTTATTTAAAACTTTTTTTTTGTCTTGCACTGGAATTGTAACAATTATGTCTCAATGTACATTGGATTCAGTGTTCATTCAAAACCACACTATATATATAAAACAAAATGGAGAAATCCTCCATTCCAACACACCTCTGCATAATGACTCGCAGAGGCTTGGCTTGTGAGTAAAATGGGTGAATGAATGAAGTCGAATGCATCACTCGCTCCCATTCAGATTGTATTAGGATATAGCACAATCTAGTGGATAAGAAGAGGAGAAGCAGCCACCACCACTTTTTGCTCACTATCGATCTATGCAACATAACAAAGTTGCATCTCCCTAAGGCCATTTAGAGATGCATAGAACGAGGGGAGAAGAAACTGTAGTCAAATGTTGATTCGATTTGATCTTCAGGGAGCAAACAGAGAGTGAAACACAAGCCACTCATGTAACAATCTCCAACTCTTCACTGTCGATATGCATTTTGCCACAGGCCAGAGCATTTCCAATTGGACCCCTGCCTAGTAGTACTAGCCGTATTAATTAGAATAGATAAATGTTTCTTTAATAAGAGCGGTAATCTGATTGATTTTTCAGTCTCGTGGGATGTTACCTCCACAAGATGAAGTTTTATAAGCAAATTCTCTTCACTTCTATCAGTGTGTCCCATATCTACAGCTGTGGATATTATGCCAAAAAACGTAGATCGTGATGTGGATGGATTGTTCATTATGATGTGGATGGATTCTGACATGTAAAACATATGAGTTTGGGGGTGGGGGCGTGGTAATCATCTCTGCCCCCTTGATGTTAAGGACTCGTTACCAGGCACATAGTGGATGATGAGGAGATCCTAGTCACAAAGTTTCTGTTTGATTTCTTCTGTTCTGCCTTTTCCAAGATATCAAACAGTCAGAACCATAAATCAATAACTGGGGTAGAGGCACTTGGAAAGGGGGGTGAAAGAAAGCCAGTTATGCAGATTGAGTAATGTTAAGGTCATTAACCTGCTCGCTGATAAGACAGTCAAGGAACACATTTATAGCTAAAGGTATTTCAGTGCAGTTGTGGCTTAAAGGTATTACTCATTTGATATGTCTTGGTCTCACTGGCCACCTCTACAACAGAGGCCTACTCAGCTGCCACAGAGTACATGCAGATGTGATGACAATATTTTATAAGCCATTCATAGTTAAACAGTTGCTCACAGACTTGGCTCTCTCCCTGTCCGCTGCCCTCCCGCCTCCATATTCATTAAACTGTCAATAGCTTTAAAAATAGATTTACGCAGACGCTTTTGTTCCGTCACTCTGGCAGTATTTATGGGACAGCAGGGAGGCCGCTGAGGTCTGGTCTTCTTGGGGTTTGGCCTCCGCGTTGAGTGGCTGCCGTGACTTGCTGAGGTCGGATGGACCTGGTCTGGTCTGGTCTGGTTGATTTGTCTGAACAAAAAACACTGAGGAATGTGAGTGAAAGGGGTGAAACAGGACTAATTAAAAAAAAGAACACTACAACGTTTTAAAAATGGTGAGTGATGTGGGCCATCAACCTGCACCTAGCTAACCGCCAAACAAAGGAAAGAGGCAACAACAATGAAAAAAGGGAGAGAGGGAAGAGAGAATGGGAGGTAGGGAGAGAGAGAGTGGTAGATAAATAATTTACTCTATTATCTGCTCCACAAAGCTCATCAGTGAAACCCCACAATGGCCATGACTGAATTGCTGATTGTGCCCCCCCCCCCCCACCTCTCTAAACTTCAGCCCACTAAGCTGAAAAGCATGTTATCAAAAAAAAGACCATTCTGCCAAGGTCGAACTGCCATATACAGATCTAATTAAGTGTGTCATAGGGCTGCCGGTTGTCTGAGGGTCAAACTGGTTGTGTTGCCAGGCCTGTGTGTCGTGGTCACTGATTGGACTCGTGTCCAGCAAGGGATGATTAAAATTGATTTTTCTTTGGTCTTCCTTTTGACGGGTTCATCCTCTTTACAGAACCTTGAACCAAACGAAGAAACTTTTCTTTCAGTTCCATGGGCTCATAAAAGTGGCACATAATAGTAATGACACAGGGACTTTAAATGCACTGCTTTTTCTAATGTGCTGTCCTGTTACCTTGAGCAATTCAGCACAAGGGGGGACAAATGATTGCAAAGCAGTAAAGGCTGAAGTATGTGTTTAGCTTTTGTTGGTCATGACTTACACTTCCGCCAAGGCTATTTCTGTCCGTCTTGGTCAGGGTATCTGGATAGCCCCAAGTATGGAAATAACATCCAAGTTTTCCTTGGCTTACCCTTGTGTTTGAACTTGGGAGTCATTTTCTCTCTATTTTTTTTTCTAAAAACAAAAGAAAAACAAGGCCCTTCCGTATTTAGATCACTAAATTTCCATGGGCATTTAGTTTTGTGGTGGCGAAAGTGACGGCCCTTTGGCCAACAGCTCTGAGGTCCTGCCTTCTGTCTGAGGGAGTGGGGGGTCACCGCGTCTCTGGTCTGCTCTGTTTATTTTATGGAGCACAGGTTTGATCGTTCTGAAGCCTGTTTCGTGTGCACAAATCTGAAGGTCTGTGTATGTTGGTGTGAGTGTATGTGTGTGTGTGTTTGTGTGTAAATTGGTCTGCAGCCGACCAATCCTATGGTCCAGAAGGGGGGGAAAGTAGTGAGAAAGAAAGAAGGGGAAAAAAATGTGCCTGCCCTAACTCCACAGGGTTATGGTTGTTAAAGTCCGCCAGCATTCATTAGTTAAATGAGGTCATTATTTTCTCTGTGATTCAAGGGCTATTTCTGTGGGCCTGTGTACTCCCAGATGTAATTGGTGGCAGTGAGCGAGAGCTACTGGACCACAAGGCAGGAACAGTTGTGTAAGTCCAAGTGAAGTTCCTTCTGAGACAGCAGGCGACAGACAGCCTTCAAAGGACACTGCCTATTTTAGTTGTAGATGCTTGTTTGTCAGAGGGCATGTTCCCCTGCGTGACAAATGGGGAACAATTTAAGACCTCTGCCATTAACATCTTTATTAGGCCACCTAGCTGCGACACCATTGTATGGTAGACCCAGGAGAGAGAACATGCTCCTTTGAGAGCTTGGCAAGGTGTGCTTAAAATCACCTTTTTTTCTATGCCCCAAGCATGCATTGTTAACACCCCTGTTAGCATGAAAACCAACATGGCGGGGGTGCCATTTACGCTCCGCGAATTAAACAGTCAGGGTCATTATGCAAGTGCAGGGAGAGTGTGGCACAAATTGTCCCGGGCCGGGCAAAAAGCCTTATTTATAGCCGACAGAAGGGCTCAGAGCCAGGCGGCTCTAATAGTGCAATCTGTATTCCTAATGGTCTTGCCCCGCATCGCTGTTCCATTTGGCTTGGTACAGGTGCATTAATGGGGCCTTGTTTTAGTGTTACGCTCAATCTACTGCCCAGACCAGGCCTCGACATGGAGAAGCAGTGCAAGAACGCTCTCTGCTGGACATGAGGGGTAGGAAAAGTTCATGTCGGGGGTATTCTTTTTAAACTATAGAATTACTTAAATTAATGACAAATAATACCCTTGTTTGTGGAATGAAGTTCTTTCTGAAGTTCATACATACTGTAAACATACGACACAAGAAGAATTTCCCTTATTGAGTAAATTATGCGTTCAAAGACATTTCAGTCTGACATCAGTGCAACTAATCTGGGTGACTCGTCCATGCAAGGGCCCACATTTGGAATGTCAATGGCACAGATCTGTCTTTTCCACGGCAAACAAACAGTGACATTGCTGGGGGAAGGAAAGAAAAACTGTTGTTCATTAAAGCGGCTGTTCCAGAATGTTCTGCTCCCAATTAACCTTCAAGCTCATCAGTCACAATCAATATGGAGTGCAGCCTTGTTTTTTTTTTTTTTTTCAAAATTGAGAAGTGGTAATTATCAGGCTGTATTCATCTAGTTAATGAAACAATGTTCCAATATGCCTGCAGCTAAAAAGTTAATTGAGTTCTATTTTCTGAGACAGGCAGGACTCTCCTTGTGGCCAATGCCAGAACGTCAGATTGGGCCTGGGCTCGTGTGGCGTCCCTGAGCTGTGCTAGCCATGGGTGGCATGAGCTAGTGCGGATTGGAACCTCTCCATCTCCCACACCCTATTGTGGTAGGACGAGCTTATGATAGAATTCATCCTTGCATTACGGCCCTCGCTTTTGGCACATTTCTCTGGTGTCTTATCTGTCTTGTTAATTAATACAGCTATCGATCGTTTCACACTGATTTTGAACTACAGTAAGCATGAGACCTGTATAGTTCCCTTTCTCGTGCTAAACCCTACAGTATTCTGATTTTGTTGTGTGTGGAGCAGTTTCTCTATAACACCAGTCTTTCGCAATTCCAAATTATTAAATATGTTATATGTATCAACAATGTCAATATCAATATAAATGTGGCAAAGGTTATATACATTTTGTCTAATCATGTTACCTGATGTTACCTTAAGAGGACATACTCTTTAATACTTTCATTGATATTTGCCATGTTGTTGTACAAGCAATCCAGATCATTTCACTTGGAAACCTTTACTTCATTAATACAGGCCATCATAAGTTTCACCATAAAGAAAATTCTTCAGTTTTCCAGTCAAGCTAGGAAAGACAGGGACTTCAGTCATTTTCTTAAGTTTTAGACTGGCTACACAGCTTCCAATTGAGAGCATTGAAATCAGAATGTATGTCTTATGATTTTTTAATAAAAGTTATAGTATATATACTCTTTTGAGTATATAATCTGTATATATATCCGTGAATTAGTGAAACACACTCAGCACACAGTGAACACACAGTGAGGTGAAGCACACACTAATCCCGGCGCAGTGAGCTGCCTGCAACAACAGCGGTGCTCGGGGAGCAATGAGGGGTTAGGTGCCTTGCTCAAGGGCACTTCAGCCGTGCCTACTGGTCGGGGCTCAAACCGGCAACCCTCCGGTTTCAAGTCCGAAGCGCTAACCAGTAGGCCACGGTGCCCTAGTATTTATATTTCTTTTCATGTGTCCTTACATTTACAGTCAGAATTATGGTTGGATAGAAGAATTTAACTGTTATGTTCTTCCACATATTACATGACTGTTATTAATTAATTCTGTACTGTTCCTGAGAATATCTTTGTGAGACTGTGTCTTGAGACAATGTGTCAGTACCCACTCACCCTCTAATTTTGATTCTCTGCCAGGGTGGTACCACTCAAGGTCTGTTTCAGTGTGGTCCAAGTAAGCTAGGATGACTAAAGCCCGGACTACACCGGATCCACAACTGAAGTTTGCGTCACTATCACTGACCATCACTATCGGGTGTAGCCAGTTCCATTGATAATAGTGGAAGCTAATTGTTGCAGCAGACCCTGCACGAATGGAACGCTTCAGTTACGTGCCCAGTGTAACGCCATCTCTTGGCAACCTGGAAGGTCACATTGTCATCATTTTAAAGCACATGGTGGCGTACCCTTTGCTTTAAAAGCCTAAACTGGATACAAATTCTCCCTCCAATTTAAGAAGTTGTAAGCTCCCAATTGTATTACAAATTACTTGAGAAAATATTTTTTTAATCTTATTTCATCAAGATAAATCAGGATTTTTGACAATGAACAGCATGAGTCTGCACTTTTGAAAGTAAATAATACACTACTCACAGCTGACTCTAAGGGATGCTCAGCTTTTCTTCTCTTAGACAGCCACATTTAATACAGTGAATGATACAGTGTAACTTGGGAAGCAAGAACATTGTGTTGGCATTTAAGGAACAGCACTTCAGTGGTTTGCCTTACTTATCTAATAGGACTTTGTCAATATGGATGGCATTTCTTCACATTTCCCGTTTGGGGGTCCCACAAGGTTAGATTCTAGGTCTCTCTCTGTTCTCCCTTTATCAATTGCTCTTTGGCCAAGCATGTGATCTCATATCTCAGTTCTGCTCATGATGATCTACAGCGTCCTTTTCACCCTTGAGGATATGAATTATTGGATAGGTCATGGGCTTTTTAGGATAGACATTCGGTTTGTTTTTAGGGCAGTGAATGGTCCTGCTCCAGCCTATATTTCACATCTCCTGATTCTCTAGGGTCTAGCAAGGGCTTCAGCTAGGCTTTTATTGTTTTCTCATAGATCTAGTTTCAAATCAAAGTGTAGGATTTTAGTGTTATTGGACCAACATTTTGGAAGTCTAACATTTTATGTGAAATCAGCTGGACACTTTTACAACCAGATTGCAAACTTATTTTTATACACTGGCTTTCTGTGGATTTTAACTGGTGATATTGTTTTGCTGCATTTCGTCAGTCTAAAGTTATTCACTGCAACAGGATAGCACTTAGGTGAAAGTGTTGCTTTTAAATATGCGTTATCAATGTGTGACTTGACTTCAAATTGTTGTATTTATTTTGTTCCCGCTTGAAGTTCAGTCTTTCTGTTTGCAAGTCAGTTTATCAGTTGGTAATGCTATCAATAACCTCTCTTCCTACAAATTCCACCTTCAGTCTCTCCTCCTGTGCATGATGGAAAATCTCCTAGCTGACAGAAGCCATCTGCAGGATGAAAACTCGCTCAGCGGTTCAACTTTATTTATGGATGTGATTTCGCCAAAGACATTTGTCACTTCACTGGCTACACATCCAAAACACTGCTTATAAAACTATTGTGAGGGACTCCATCTCAGCTGTACAAAAGAGGCTGTGCTCATGTTCAGGCAGTTCAGATTTAAGCCGTATTAGGTATGTCATACTAAAAGGGTAATATCTTTTGCCAGCTTTGTTAGTTGTCTGGTGTCTCATAAGTGCAAGAGTTGCAAGAACTTGTCCAATAATGGTGATTACAATTCATTGGTAACTGAGCTCATATTTTACTTAGGTCTCAAAGAATGACTAGGTTGATGCCAAATATCAGCTAGTGATCAGTCTTTGCCACTTTCCAGGTAAAACCGGTCTCGCCCTAAGCAAGTCTTTGTAGATAGCCTATATTACAATTCTGAGCACCATGATTGAAATTGATATGGATCTTGTGTACATCAATGGCAGGCTAAAGCATTTTTCACAACATAATTCAGTAAGGACATGTTATATTGGTTACAATGATGACTGGTTAAATAAACATTTTGCTAATCACCCACTTTCAATTAAATGGAGTAACCCCTTTTAATGCTAAAAATGAACAGTTTCATTGCTGGCCAAACACCTCTATGTACAGAAGTTAGGGCAGGGGTGAGCAAACTCCGGCCCGCTGAGCATTTCATTTGGTTATCAGGCTACTCGCTATTTTTTTCCTGCGATAGAGACGACGTTGGTTAGCTTTACTGCAAACTGCTTTTCACTCTCCTTAGAGAACGTTTATAATGTCAATGTCAAAACATCATGTTAAATAGAGATAACATCATGTTAAACTAAGTTAACTCTTAGTTATCTCCTTTGCAGAAGATTTCACGTAAACATGTGATCCATTTAATTGGGAACGCGTCTGCACTCACGAGAGGGAGAGAGCCGCAGGTTCCAGCTGGCTTGTCATTGTTGATAATTGATATCTCCTTCTTATAAGAAACTTTTAAAAGGAAATCATGAAGGCAGCAGTAGTTCCCACTACTGACCATTTAAAAAGTGTGAGAGGGCCCAGCCGTAGGTACAGCACTAGCCATACCGGAGCAGGCAGAAGATCATTGAGAAATAAACGTGAATTAAAGCGACAGTGCACAATTTATACATTTGTTAAACAGCATAAAATGTATTATATGTATAATATGTATTTTTTATGTGTGTGTCGTGGGGGCGACCGGCCAATTTTCAAAACCCAGTGTGGCCCTTGAGCCAAAAAGTTTGCCCACCCCTGCGTTAGGGGGTTAGCTACTTCACATTAGTCAATTTAGTGGCAAGTTTGTTTTTTTTCCTCACTTAGGGTAGTTCACATATTCATGTTTTTTTTTTTTGTCTGTGATGATCACTAGTCATGTCACATTTGCATACCTCCATTGGTGAGCCCATTCATATAATGGATGGTCAAATTGATGCAATGAACAGGATCAACCCAAGTGGATTGCTACAGAACAGGGGTAGGGAACCTTTTTATGAGGTCTTATGGTATGAGTACACTAGCTATGTTAACTGACGTAAAGGAGGGAAGCTAAGTTAAAGTTTGAAGTTGACTTGTCCGAGCCCAACTCCTTCTGACCCTGTCGAAGTGTCCTTGTGCAAGACACTGAACCCCAAAGTGCTTCCAATGAGCAGGTTGGTGACATGTGCGGCAGTCTCTGCCATCAGTGTATGAGTGTGTGTGTGTAAATGCCAAGCTTAAATGGAACCCAACATCACCATAAATGGCCAAAAGCTGAATGCCGTGCACAAATTGACCCACCTTGGCAGCACTGAACACCAGGATTGCAAAAGCCAGCACTGCCTTTGGTAAGCTATATCCAATTCTATGAAACAGAGCAGGTATCACCCTGTAAACAAAACTGATAGTATACAGGGCCATCATTATTCCCACACTCCTCTGCCTGTGAAACCTGGACAGTTTACCAACGTCATGCCAAAAAGCTAAATCACTTCCACACAGTATCCCTGAGAAAGCTCCTAAACGCCATGTGGCAAGACAAGATCCCCGACACAGATGTTATTGCCAGAGCAGGTCTCCCAAGCATTTATACTCTCCTATCCCAGACACAGCTTGGCTGGACAGGCCACGTAGTCCGCATGCCAGACCATCGTCTTCCCAAGAAACTTCTTTTGTTTCCGAAAATACTCCCTCAAAAACATCAACATCAACCCTGACAGCTGAGAGGCCATTGCCCAGGACCGTACACTGTGGAGATCGTCACTTCAAATAGCACAGCTATTAGCACAGCACCCTAGAAGTGGCCAGGTCAGAGGCCGCAGAAAAGCCAAGAGAGCGCACTAACAATCCTTTCCCCTAATACTCATGCCATCCCCTGCCCTCAGTTTCAGGACCTTCCGAGCTCAAATTGGGCTAATCCGTCATCTTCACACCCACCGTTAGACCCAACATCCAAACCACCCTGATGACTAAGAGGTCTTCATCACCAGTGATGGACAGAATAAGAAAAAGTGTGTCTGAATAAGTGACACATGAAATTGCAAAGCGCCTTTGAGTGCTCAGGAGTAGAAAAGTGCTATAAAATGCAGGTATATAAGATAAGGAACAATATGTACTCCATGATTTGTGAGTGTGCTCATTCTAAAGAGCACCCTTAAGAGTGTTAGAATTAACACATTATGAATGTCGCCACTGTTCCAAATTAGGCATTGGGTCAATGCACGCACATATACAGACTTGATTCAAAGCTTACGTGAAGTGAGATTCATCAGATTTGAGTTTGTTCAACATCACATCAACATCTTGCCAGCCTCCAAGCCTCCATCCGTCCTCATCTTGGTCTTGCTCAACATGGTGAGGCAGGAGCCAGGATTAGAGCCTGGATAAAAGAAAAATTTTGCTACCTCAGGTCTCGCCAACATTATAGCCTACAAACCCTCAGATAAATGGTGCTTGGCCTCAAAGATTTCCCATTGGCTCAATTAATTAAAGTGCAAATTGCCAAACTGCCTACATACGTCAAAGAAGTTGGTCACAAACCTTATTTGAGCCTCTTCTGTGAGCTTTGGGACACGTGGCACTTCACCTCGGGTGGTGCTAGACTGTAACCCTGTTCAATTTTGATCAGAGTATGACAACATGTTCTGAGTGGTAATCATCCTGCCTGATTTCTGTCTGAACAATCAGTGGCCTATGGCATGTGGCTGATCCCATCACTATCCATTTTAACAAACCTCATTCATAACTTCACCAACATCAAAACATTGATGTCAATTGAGGATGTGAAAGTCAGTCATCAAGTGATGTTATAGGCTGCTGATTTTCTTCTGATCACAGAGTGAGAGCTAGGCCAACAATTACAGACCAACCCAGAAGTCCTAAGAGTTTAACATTTATTTGAAATTTCTCAGACCATTTGGAACAAGAAAAATGAATACAACAATTCCAACAGAACATAAAAGCTGGTGGCATAAAAGAATGAAAAAGGTAAAAGCAAGAGTTAAAAATTTTGGCTAAACATTTTGAGGTGATAAAAACAAAATGTCAAAATTACCATGACTGTTGTACTATGAAGGCACTATCAAGTATTGAGCTAATGTATGCCATCTCCTTGCTCCTTGTAGTTTTAAAATGTCTCATAACACAACCCTGTGACCTGGAAACACATTCAGACAACTGTTTTTGCAAATTCAAACCATAACCATGATTGTGTGTCATGCTATGACTTCTTGGATGACTTAATGTTGGTCTTCGTTACCAACACAGCGTGACCGGTTTTAATTCAGTTGAAAAGTAGTTAACGAAGCATTGATTTGTACAGTGGTTAGTGCTGGAACTACGGGACCAACTTACAAATGACACAATCTTTGTTTCAAGGTTGGGATGAGTCTGGTCAGATGAGCAAGAAGTGGAAAGTGCCCTTGATCCTCGATCGTCATAGCTATGATGACTTTCTTTATTCATGAAGAGTTTCTTTATTCATGCCATCAAGGATTGTTGCCAGGCTAATAATGCTAACACTGTTGTAGTCACCGAAGTAAGTTGTCCATGCACCGAGAGGTTATAAAGGAAACCAAATATTTTAACAAAATGCAATTTTTGCAATGAGGGCTAAATGTGCGTGATTTATGGAAATACTGTTTAAATATCTTTAAAAACATTAATCCTGTTTTTCCTCAAATGTCATACAAATAGTATCTGACCGTTTACTCCAGCTGGTTGGATAGTGTTCTACATTTGTCTTTAACAGTACGTGTTCTTTTCTTACAACCCATTTGGTCCAAATACATAAAATATGTATTGTATGTGTAGATACAATATGTACAGATTTGGATTTGAGTTCACTGTTACTTTCACCCATTCCTAAGCCCCAGTCTACATTTGTAAACACTGTACAATGCATTCTAGCAAGAAAGAAAAATATATTACATACAGTTTACACTAAATGCAAAACTGAGAAAAATCATGAACGCAGAGTCCCGGTCATTAGTAAAAGGAGGTGCTACTTTCATGATAGCATTTCTCTGGCAACCTGGTCTCGTCTTTTCCCTTCAGACTAGTAGGTGTCTTAGTAAGTTGTATGTAGCACGATGACTCAGCATCTTTTCTTAACTCAGTTTGAAGAAGCAAGCTTCTCTCTCTCAGGACCTCTGATAAACATAACAGCTTTCACACACATGATAACATTACCCTCTTGAGATGCATGTTAATTACAAAAAAAAAAAAAACAAGTAAAAATAAAATGAAAAATAAATTCAAACGAGGAAATGGTTATAAACACATCTCAAAACGCTCTAAATCGTTCTTCCTCTCCAATGTACCAGTCACTTCAGATCTGAAGTCTGTGAGATCAGAAACCACAGTGCAAGTCAAGAAAGAGGAGGGAGCAGGTGGATGGGCGAGGCCACCACACAGGAAGTCTGCTCCGCTGGCTGTGACCCAGCAGTGGGAAAGCTACAGTATGAGCGCATGGGAGAGATGATGGAGCGGGCGATGGATAACCTTACACCTCGACACCTGCACCCCACCCACCCTGGCCCCAAACCGAGCTCTAACCTTCTGAGTGACTGACGTGGGATCCTTTGTTTTTATGTGAACAAAGCAAAGGCAGACATACAAACAATTGCTCCCATACCCAAATCCCGAGCCTTTAAAGTTGGCAGTTGGCTCCAGACCACGTCAAGCGCGTACCCTCACAGAACCGTCCTCCCTCGGTCCCCTGTTCTCTCTCGCTCCCAGTGTATATGACAAAACAACCCCCAAAAAAAAAAAAAAAAAAAAGACCGTATGGAGACTGGTGGATTAGGGTCCATGTTGCCCTCTGTAACCACCTTTCCTCCAACCCTTCCCACCCATTGAAGTTGTGTCTCTGGGTGCAGTGCCCTCAGGCTAGACTTTGGGGTAAATCTTCTCATAGAAGTAGTTCTGGGCCAGAATGTACAGCTCGCCGTCCTTCTCCCGCACACCGTGGGCGCGCACAAACTGGAACTGCTCCAGGGCAAACTCGTAGAACTCGTTCTCCATCTTCCAGATGTCTGACTGCTGCAGTTTGGTGATGGACTCCTTGGTGGGTGGCTTCTTCTCAGTGGTCTTCCTCAGGTGAGACTTCTTACCTGTGAGTGAGCGAGACAAAATCAGAGCCAAAGACATAAAGAGAAAAGAAGCCTCTAATAATACATACAAGTATACATGAAATTGCTAAAAAAAAAAAAAGAAAACATTACATTTATTGTCTAATTAATTACAGTACCACATCAATTGTTCTTTTATGAGAAGGCTACTCGGTCAAACAAGGCACTGAACCTTTCCCACATTTTTGTCTACCACAATCCTAATCTGCATCCAAAAGAGGAGTTGCCCACTGCTCATAGGTCCTAGAAGTAGTACTGTCTGCTGAGAGTGAGTCCTACCTGTGCGGTAGAGGTCCGTGGCCCCCTTGAAGAAGCGTGGCAGTGCAGCCTCCAGCATCATGATGAAGTCCTCCAATTCCTCCGTCACCCCCACCAGTAGGTACTCGTTCACCAGGTTGTACTTGGCCTGCTCCAGTGCCCAACGGCTACCCACGTTCCTGCAGGAGGACAAGGCGCTCAATCACTGAAGTTATTTCAACAACATTCCTAGAATCGTAGCACTTCATAAAACCAGAATGTAAACATTTCGCAACATGAAATGATGAAAATGTTAAGATTGTTTTCCAATTTTCAGGTTCTAAGAAAAAAAAAAGGGCAGTTGGTCATGACAGAGGTTAACAGGTCTTTCCATTTAACAGATTAACTAAATTATGATACGGAAAAAACATAACAGAAGATGTACACAGATCCAACTGATGCAGTGGTAAATGACAAAGAAAGAGTACAGAGTAACCCAGTCAGTAGAACGAGGTGATTGCATCAGGCCAAGAGGAGACACAAAGAGGGTCAAGTGAGCGAGACATTGCACAAGCTGTCTGAGAGACTCATGGGGTTAGATGCAAGTCAGCAGAACCCACCAGCACTCGGAGTAGTGGCCGCAGAAGAAGGGAATCTGTAGCCAGAGCTTTTCTGGAGCGCAGTCGGAACCACCCGACGACACACACTCATCAAAAGTCTGAAAAACACACACACACGCAATATTATAATCCAACGTTATTATTTTAAATGCCCTTGTGTTTTAATGATCATAACTGTTTCTACAATAGTGCATCGGTTCTAGTACAATTTGAATTTCTGACTGATTCTCCTGAGGCACTTGCTTCTATAGTCTGACCAAATCTCTCAGACTGGGTTTGCCATTTTTAATCCACTCACTTTATCAGCCATGTCTTCCAAAATACCTCTGCCACTGCCAAATTTAACTCCCACTTAGGGATAAAGGGGACATTTTCTGCAGACACTTTGGTCAGTTTAGTCATAATGATGAAATGCCGCAGTAACTCTGCTTAACCCCATTATTATGAGAGTTGGATCTTGATTCACACTTGGTTCTAAATGGTGCCATGGTGCCAGTATCATTTATTGCTAAAATATTAAAATGAGCTTATCAATGGGTAGGAAGTGGTACTGCTGACCAGAGGGCCCCAGACATCCTGATGTCTCCTTTTACAGGTATCAACCTCTTCATTACATTTAGCAGGCAGTAGATAGACAAGAGCATGTTAGTTAGTTAGTTAGCATGTATGATGGACTGTTAATGCTGGTCGAGGTAGTAATTACTCCAACCGTATTGTTATAAAACAACTACACTAGTGTGGAATTAACTAGACACTTACACTTGTCTAGATACTGCACCTGTCTAGATACTGCACCTGTCTAGATACTGCACCTGTCTAGATACTGCACCGTTCACTGTGTTTCAATGTGCAGTCACTTCCTGGTGACCATGTACTCATGTCATATCTGATCTACATACAGTCCATCACCTGATACAGATTTACAGTATAAGACCACTGATAGTAAAAAACATGGAGAGCATGGCATCAAGCACTTCTGAAGTGTCTTAGCTGGCAAGCTTTGCAAAATTGCAGCGCAAGTTCCTTTCGGTGGTGCCAACATGAGCATACTTTTTACAGGCTTTACCAGTGCATTTCCAGTGCACTACCAGTGCATTTCCAGTGCCTGTAAAAAGTATGCTCATGTTGGCACCACTGGAAGGAACTTGCGCTGCAATTTTGCAAAGCTCACCACCAGTCCTCACATTACTTACATCTAACTCAAACTAAGACAAAGCCCACTGATATGAGGCAGACCTTTTTGTCCCCTTGCTTTCGCCGTCTGAGGCCAGGCCTGTAGTCATCACCGAAGCGTAGGAAGTAGTAGTAGGACACCAGCCTCTCAATAGGGTCCCGCACCACGTTAATGTAGATGGGCTTCCCCTTCACACCGAACCTGCAGGGAGAGGGTGGACATACTCAGAGAAGAGGGCAAATTCCACTTTTTGCAGGTGAGGTGTCAGGAATTTAATATACTGAGAATTCTGCTCGGTATTCTTTTTAACACCATCATATACAATGTAGATCTCACTTCAATGGAAGTTGCCCAACTTTGAAAAATAAAGGTACAAATTCTGTAGACATATGAAATTAGGGCTTTATATTACCATATTGACCAGTACTGAACTGAAGGACTGTCAGTGAGAACTTCTCTATTTGACTACAATCTACAACATACAAATTCATGATACAGATGCTGCACTTCTACTGATAACCACAAGGTGTCAGCAGAATCATAAGAAGTCACTCAGGCAAAATGTCTCTCCCAATATCTCTTGATATTTGAAATTCACACACACAGTCTTTCTCTGTCACTCTTGCTCAATGGTTCATTTAGTAACAGTGAGCCATCTCGTCCATCTTGGGTGGCTGTGTTTCGGGGTGTGCAGTAAAGTGGGCTTATGTTTGAGAGGGGCTTACTTGGAGAAGTCCAGGAAGGCCACATGGCCATGGTAGAAGCCAGGCTTCATCTCCTTCCAGGTGGTGACGTTCCTCACAAACCGCACCTTTGACAGACAGACAGACAGACAGACAGACAGACAGACAGAGAGACAGAGAGAGAGAGAGAGAGAGAGAGAGAGAGAGAGAAACGACTGCTGAGTCACGGATTCATCACTCACATTCTCTTGTACACACACACACCTTCAAGCCTGTATGCCCGACCACGTCACACAAATCCGCCGAAATTCCCCTCAATTTACACATAAGTGCTGAACCACCTTTGACGAATCTGTGATGGTAGGCAAATACACCAGGCAGACATTTCCCAGCCACACACACACATAAAACAAGCCACCCTCTTAAGCAAGGAGTTGCTTGTGAATAAAGCAGACAGGTGAAGGACTGCTGTATTGCTGATGCGTTTCCCCATCATTAGTATTCCTGTGTGTTCAGTGGTCTGACCACAAACATGGTCATCTGAAGCCAAGCTTTCAGACACACCTGGGACCAGAGGGGCCCACAGTCTGGGCCGACTGTGTGGGCCAGGTAACCTTACAATAGGGTAGAGGGAGGGAAGGAGACAGAAGGGGAGAGAGAGAGGGGGGAGAGAGAGAGAGAGAGGGGGGCTGAGAGAGAGAGAGAGGGCAGAGGAGAGAGAGAGAGAGAAAAAAAGGAAGGACAGAAGGACGGCGAGACTGATACAGGACAGGCTTGTGGGCTGCAGCGTGAGTGCGCAGGCCCAGTGAACATGGAGCAGACAGGATGCCAGTGTAGCGCTGGCACGCGCGCGGGCAGACAGAAGCACTAGTCAGCCTCGCGTCAGCCCAGCGCACGCTCACACGGGCACTCACCTCCTCATGCTGCCAGCCTGCTGTGACAGGAATACCAAGCAGAGGAGAGGACAGGCACTGTTCCGCCACCGACGGACACACACACACACACTCACTCACTCTGATGTGGTGCTGGTGGTGTGCCATTTAGAGACTCAGACGCGCGTGCGCACGCACGCACGCACGCACGCACGCAAAATGCTTCTCACTGAGCGACATTGGTGCACAGTTGATGGGGAACAAATCCCCTCTCCAGCCATGTCCCCTTCTGTCACCTGTTCTCTTTCAACTTCATCCTCCGTCCTCTGCTCTAAATGTTACTGGATCATAAGAGAATTCCAATCTGCCTCCCCAGCCAAAGAATGCCACTCCCCACCCACTTCCCCTCACCTCCCTTGTCTGCACCTGCATCTGCTTTTCCCCCCTCATCCCCCTCTTTTCTCCTCAACTTTCTTGCTGTGCTTCTTGTCCTTGGGTCCAATTTTTCAAGTCCTCCGATGCATGATGTCATTCTTACCCTAAGGGCCGAGGTACATTTCAACAGAGACGGCTCCGTGCAACAGGGCGTGAATTGTGCGCAATAATATCTCGTTTTGTGTTATACAACATGTCTGTCAGTGCACACCCTCAATCAATGTCACAGCAAACTCACAATCTACAGCAAAAGTTTGTTTATTTATAGGTCTTTCATTTTCTCCATCTAAATAGCCATTGTTACCTTAAAATACAGTTGCTGCCTGCTAATCTAATCAGCTATAATTAGCTGAAGCATGTAATAAACAAAAGTCTCATTTTATCAGCAGGTTTCCCAACGTTTTATTCTCAGGGAGTAAACAGACTAATGAAAATTATGTGCATCTGTACAGCGAGTCGCTTTGCATACAAGTGCCTGCTAGATGAATAGCATAAAGAGGTTGCAGCACTTGAACATGTGAATGGACATGCACCACTTTGAAACTACCGGTACATGGACTGTCCAAAATTTGTGAAACTATGGGCGGTACATGTCCATGCGAGAATATAATTTTGCCCTAAGATAGAACACATTTTGCCATGTCCAAGATAGATAGAACACATAACACATCCTTTGCCACGTCCAAGGAACCATAGAGCGGAGTCCTGATCCCATCTTATTAAATCCTTACTCCTCAATTTTAGCTCTGCACCCTTACCCTCTTACTGCATACGCAGTCTTGGCCACCATCCATCACATGCTTTTTTCTCCCTTTCTCTGTCTCCCTCTCTCCTCTATCGAGGGAAAGGGAGCACCAAGCACTGCAGATCTTCCCTCATTAAACCACTAGTGCTACCCTTCTGCTGCTGTCTGTACCTGTTTTTAAACACTATAAAAGGAGAAAGCTTATTAAGCAGGCATCCTGTTGATTTGAGAGGCCCTTTGCTCTCTGCTTAGGACCTTCAGAGTGTGGGAAAGGATTTCTGTAAGTGTGGAGCAAAAGTTGAATAATGTATGTGGGTCTGTTAGACAAACTGGTTTGTTAGGAGTGGCAACGTCGTCAGGCATTATTTTTCTTTAGACTAGCAATGAGCGATCTTCTGACTCGCACCACACACCATACAATTATGCACTCAAGTAAAAAGTGCATGCACTTACGTGAAAGCATGCTTTTTATCAATTATTAATGACTTAGATCCACAAATTAAATTAGCAGAACAAATAACTCCTGCAGTCTAATCACTTCCTATTGATATGAAGGGATCCCTCTCATCCGACTCCAACATTTGGTCAATCCCATGTCAGACTTTTTTCTAAAACCGGCTGATTTATGTTGTTCTGTCGGAGCATAGTGTCAGTTTCAGTGAATATGAATCTGGCCAACTGCAGCTTTAATTGACGTGAATAAACGACAAAATTAGCCTGACGAGCCAGACCCACATTAAAATGTAGGGTCTGGGCACTCACCGTTCGCAGTGCTCAGTCCGAGGGACGGGATAATCAGTTGTCTTTCAAATTTCCTCTGCACGCAATAGGACAGCGGCAGCGCTATGAGTCCCACACGTTTCCCACCAGCGGAGCTAGTTGGCTAGTTCAAACGTTTGCCAACTTAATAAAAGCTTAACTCGTGTCACACTGTTCGTCAACAGCAACATCCATCTTATTTGTTTTCAGGGAATTTCAGTAGCAGGGACTTCAAGCCAAACCGTTGCAACTCTGCCATCAATCATTATGTTAAGCCCACCTAACGACTCTACACGATTTCATTGGCCTGATTGAGTTTCGATTTCTGGAGCTCACAAGCCAACGGAGAGTTGCTAGACTAGCCTTGGGGCGCGTCTAGATTTCTAGGCTACGACAAAATACTTCCACACCGGTGATTTCAGAGTAGCAAGAGTGGCATCGATTTCGGTCTGTTGATGTGTATTTTTAACTGGCTGCAGCCTAAAATTAGAGTGTTGATGCTGCAGTTCAGCACGTGTATTTTTGCGTCTTGGCATAAGCTTACATTCTGGACGTGACACTGGGGGGGTGGCTACATCGTCGATTTTACCTTTGAGTTTGAGATTGAGATCTAATTTCGATTTAAAATTGTGACACCCCTAAAATTTCGATTCCAAATTTGTGACACCCCTAAACACTACTCACTGTCACTATTCTGTATAGAAAATAGAGCATCTTTATGAATCTCCATTGGTCTCAAATTCACATACCCTGTGATATTTTACAAGTACAAGTATTACGGCACATATCTCTCCTCGACCAGTATCATTCACACCTGGCCTCTGGGACTTCAGGGAGGGGTGGAAGGAAGCAAACCTTAGACTCAGACAGTGTTGAGTTCAAGTTGGGGGCCCCATCAGGTTGCTCCAAAAAGTTTGTAGCACAAGTGACCGTGATGGCCTGGAGAGGAAGTGTTTGTGTGTGTGTGAGTGTGTGTGTGTGTGTGTGTGTGTGTGGGGGGGTTGCAATGGCTAAGAAGGTGTTGACAGTGTCTTTCACAGTTGCTCCTTAAACTCATTAGCTAATACTGTTACTCCAGTCGGCATCATTCTGCAAAACCGTAGAGTTCCGGGTCTCTGCTCTGTAGACAACGACTGACAGCGAGTCCTCATAGCCACACAAACGTACTCTTGGAGAGCAAAATCTCAGCAATCAAGGCGTTATGAGTGGGATGGTTGGTGTGTTTATTGATGCACATGAGGATGCAAAGATTGAACCATAGCCAAAAGCTAACTTAAGACGCTCTTAATGGAGACGTACTGATTTATAATAATACTCAAAAACTCCATGAGGCACATACCAAGAAACTCATTACCAAATACAACTACAGTACCTAAGTCTACTGTACATCCAAACCCTAGTGCCAAAAATAAAACCCTGGCACAGGAACAATTCTTCCAACATTACATTTATCACTCTATAGCCTCCCTTTCTCCATCATTCTTCATCACTCCACAGGGCTCCAGACAAACTTTTTGCATTAGTTGCACCAAACTTTTTTATTTAGGTGCACTAGCACAAAACTTAGGTGCACCCAAATTTTTCACCAAAAGCCGAAAGGTGACTCGTTTGCAGGTATGAGAAACATGCCTTGTGCATACTGACATAAAATATGTATCTTATTGCAAAACACTGTCATTCCTAAAATTATCGATACTAATAAAATTAGGTAGTGATTAGGTCTAATTTCAGGGTATTGTGATACCTTTGTAGTATCTGTGCACCATGCGACATTAGTCAAAGGAGAACAAACGCTTAGTTCGTGGAGAGACAGCAGATGCAAGGAAAGTCTAGGCGCTCACTCTTATGACATTAAGTGCACTAGTGCGACCCAGGAAAAATTTAGGTCACACCCTTAAAAACTTTGGCCACATATGCGACCAAAATCGGTTGCACCCTAGAGCCCTGCTCCATCTCACCTGGTCCTGCAAGGACATGACGGGATTGTTCTTAGTGGTGTTGATGTGCAGCACGTGGTAGTGGTTTTTGGAGCACAGGTCGTAGGCGATGTTGGTGAATGAGGTGCTGGCCGTCTTGGGCACCCGGTTGTAGATGATGACCACGTCTTCTGTGTCTCCGAGCGGTGTCCAGTCCCGGGCCCCTTCCTGCATGTGCCGCTGCTCCACCTCCCGAACTTCATGCCTGGCGATGGTGCGCTCTGCAAGGCAAAGGAGCAACTCGTTAGTTTACCAGATCAAATGAAACCACCTAATCAGTCAGAGAAAACTACCTTTGGCCGAAAATGGCATTCCTAAATTTGGGGCAGTAAAGATGAGCACAGGTAAAGGTCAAATCTTCTGAAAAGAAACACAAATGTCTACGACAATGGTGGTCCAGGCCTCGGGGAACAAAATACCTCAATGGACTGTGTATTGACCTTCTTTCAACATTCAGGTATGCATAGATAACATTTTCAGGGGTGTAGTGGTAACTGGTAAAATAAGAGGTGGGTAAACTATGAATTCTGTACGGTAAGGTGTAAGGTGGACTGCGCCATGCGGTATCAGATTGTTAAAAAAGGCATCATTGTTTATAACAATACGAGTGGTATTAAATGGTTCCTAGAGTGTTGATGAGTGTACACATTGTAAATGTGGATATTACAGTGTGATTTTTGAATGTTAAAAGTTGCAACTGTTGAATAAACTCTTTTGAGAGGTGGAAAAACTCGTTTAGTTTAGCCTCCACTACAATCCTGCACGTGTTCTTCAGTGAACAAAAGCACCATGTGCTCAAGATGCCTGTATCTTCAAAACAATGTAGATTGTGAACAGCTCTGATCTGCAAAAGGCATCAATACAGGCCCTCTTTTCAAAATATGGCTGTTGAGCCACATAAGGGTACATGTTTACTTGGATGTGTATTTGTGTTGTCTTGTGTGTGCGTATGTGCTTGCATCCATGTGGGCATGTGTGTATGTCAATAACCCTTTTTGTTTTCGATTGTTTTTCTCTCCCAAGCAGATCAATATTTACTCATCAAGATGAGCAACAACAGCTTGGGTGAATCATTGGTTTAGCCACTTTGAAAACCCTTCTGAGGTCCAGCACCATCAATAACAGCACACTCAGTCTCCCACCACCTGAGACGGTGACAATAACGCAGCGACGACAATGCGGCATTCAAGTTTCTTGCATCTATGACTCTTTCACACAAAGCTGGTTACAGAATATACACCTACTGTTACTCCTCCTACTGGGATGTCGGCTCTGTGATTTGGGCAAAAACAAAACAACACCTATATTTAAGCTACAAAAAAACACTATGCAGTGACTTCAGACAAAGCCTGGGTTCTCCAACTGGTTGATTGAACAGGCCATCTACAGACCACAGAAGCACTTTGTTGTTGGGGCTGTTTCAAGGTTTTCTGGTCAGACAGAATGTATCTTAAGGACCTTGCACATAGGCGCTGACAGTTACTTGGTGTTTTAAGCCCCCAACATTGGTGTACATGGGCAGGTGACAGGAAGTGTTGCTGCACTCATGTCGGCACCAATATGCAGTGCACTTTATTTAGCCAATGGCCACTGACAGGCATAGGCTCCAAATTTTTGTAGGTTAAAAGAAAACATGTTTGGCCTGGCAGATGGTATAACTGCCCCTGAAGATCTCGATCTTCCTAGAATTGGATGAAGCTAAACTTGTTGGTGGGCTACATGCCATATTTTATAAGCCTCTTTACAAACTGCAAGTTCCAGTGCTGAGCTTATGGATCTACAGTTGCTGCCATCAGACAATTGCTGCAATGTGTCCTTCGAGGCCCGCGTCTGTTTGAAGAGCAGTAATATATCTGTGTATTAGAGGCCATGTTGAAACTAGATACTTGTTTTATTGCTACGGTGTCACAGGCTCAACTGGAACTAAACAGTTCAAAAGAATATAACTGTCACATACCAAGCTGTTTACTGAGAACATAACATCTGAAATGGTTCTGATCATAGTTTGAATTACAGGGGGTACTGGGGGGTACTATACCCCCCAATGAAGACCCAGTACCTCCCAAAGAGACAGAAATATTAGTTTTGGGGGGTCCGATAATTTTTCTGATATTGTGAAAAAATATCATTAGAGTTACAATACAAGTCAACTCCTATTTTCACTGTAGGAACATTTTTAATGTAAAGCGATTTTAGACACCCCTATTGTGGACTGTACCATTTTTAACCACCGTGGCGCTAGAAGCAACTGAGATACATAGGCTACAACTTCAACTTCTCAAGCAAGTGTCAACATTGAATGACAAAACGCTAGTTAAATTCCTCCAGTAGGCTACATTCAGCTTGCTGCTGACGTGCATGGGTAAATGTAAGTTGCTAGCTGACGTCTACAGTAGCTTGTTGAAGATTTTACTACCTTCATTTATAAACGTGTTTTGTTCTTTCATAGCTCACGTCACGTCTTCATACATTGAATTACTGGCTACTTACCCACTGAGGCTAGTAAAGTGGACCTTGGTTAGTTACCAAGGTTAGTTAGCAAAATAGGCTAATTCTCTATTTGAATCAAGCTTTACATTGTGGTGAGGTAAAATCGATTGTCATTTCCAAGGAGATGAACTCCATAGCCTAGGTGTCTATTCTCATTTTATCTTGAATAAATTATTGTGCCTTTTTGAAATGACTTTGGCACAGATCCTGTGTTTTTATATTAGGCTAACGTTACCGGGCACAAGAGGGTCTGATGTAGCTAAGCCTACATATGTTATTGCATTACATTACATTACATTTGGCTGACACATTTTTAACCAAAGCGACTAACAACATGGTAACAGACAGTTAAGTTTTAAAGCAATTCTCTCAACAATTTTAGTAAGAATAAGTGAATCAGTGAGTGCTGTTTTTAAACAGTTGAGTGTCCGTTCAAGACGGATTATATCATAGAAACCTGTGGAAACATAAAAGTAGCCTAGGCTAAATATTATGTGCTAGTATTTGATTTTGTTTTTAATTGGTTGGTATTGTTTTTACATTCTATTATTTCATATTTTTAGTTTTGATAAATGTAGTTTCATCTGAGAACCCTGATACGATCTTAATGAAACTAGGATTTTATTTTATTCAAGAAGACACTATGAGGAAAAGGAAAGGGCACACAGACATCAGGCACTTTTTTGGTGCTAAAAGAGTAAGCAGGAAATATTAACACTAAGATCTACAAACAATTACATTAAAAGTGTAGGTGCAGTTAGGTTTTATACACTGTTCATATGTGTTAAGGAAAGGGGGGCCAGCAGACAGGAGAGGCACAGGATATAACAGGCCGCAGGGAGACAACAGGATATAAGAACAATGAGATATTCTGTAGCCTACTGATTATCAGTTTGTTGCATGTATGACCTTTGTATGTGTTGCACAACACATGTTGCACTTGGTGATCACGGTGGGGATTGATATGGTAGTGGACCATGATGGTCATAGAAGAAGTGAAGGAGCAGTACCCCCCCAATTATGGTGGGGTAATTTGCACTCTGGTTCTGATTATGACAGAATTGCAATGCCCCTTTGTTGACTTCACTCCCAAAAAATTGGCAGTCTCTCAAATTAGACCCACCAGTCGCTTTGTGATTTATTAACTGAACTTGTAGAAACCTCTGGATTTAGCTCTGCTTTTTTCGTACACGGCCATTAACTTCTCTCTGCCAGTAGTGACATGGGAGACATTATTTCTCTGTAGAGACTTCAACCATTCGTTACCTGATGCTTTATATAAACAAATTCTAGCCTAATTCTCACTGGAGCTACCATTCCTCTTCATAAACATCCAAGTCCACCAGGTCATATTATTTACACCTGTCTTTTCGAGTTTGTACTTAAGTCAGGGCCAGATGTACAGTAATATGTAGATGGGTGGACTGACGATGCCAACCAACTCTGTACAGAGGGTGCTTTTACGGATATACAAGCAAGGTCTTCTCGAACTGAGCCTGTGCCAGAGTGTAAGCGTGATGTATTATTTAACATGCACCGCTCTCACTGGAAGAAAAAGTGCAAGCAGAGATGATCCTCTCCTTGCTGTAGACACACACACACACACACACACACACACACACACACACACACACACACACCAGGCGAGCGTATCACGCAATTACAGAGGGCCCACTGCACAAACAGCGTCCAACTCTTCCTCAGCTTCAGGCCACCGGTGCAGAAAAACTCTGCCTTCAAATATTGATTAAGGGTTTTAACAAGGCCCCTAAGGTCCAACAGTTCAGCATGTGGAGGTGTGTCGGTGTCATTCGATGCCCAGGGAATGTGGCCGGGCATGGGTCTATACCCCAGGGGGAAAGTGGAGATGAAACTAAACTCCCAAACCTCGTGCTACTGTCGGAAAGGTTATTCACCACCACCTCAGACCAATTGACCACCCCGTTGACTGTGTGGTAGCCATATGCTGGCATGCTGGCATGCTTTGGGATTACGTGGGAAATCCAGTCTCTGGAGTAAAACTGGAACAAGAGAGCACGAGGCTCAAGGAGAAACTGGACCAAACAGAGCTAGACAAGATGATCCAGAAGGAGGAAAGAGAGGAGATGCATCACACGGTGATCAATTTACATGATACACAGGCACGCACACACTGTGGTATCATCAGTGGGACTCCCCATCAGTGTGTGTTTACACACACCTCATCTTGGCTTAATTCCGGGCCTCAGAGACAGAAATAAGTTGAATTTTTAGGAAGAGGATTCTGGATTTTGGACAAGTTTCCTTTAGCTCCATCTTGGTCTAAAAATAAAACATGACAGGTACATGGAGTGAGATCTGGAGGCGAAGAGGAGACGTGAGGAGAGATGAGAGGAGAGGAAGAAAGGAGGACTGGAATCTGGTACATCTAGCCGGCACACTCAGATGTGTGCGAGGGGGCTTAATTAGCTAAACAAGCTGCTCCTTCTCCCGACATACAAACACGTTTCCAGGTGATTAAGCCTTTGATGATGATATTGAGGAGCCATGGCATAATTAGCATCCCCGTATTTCTTTTCCCTCTCAGTCTCTCCCTCCTTCCATCGGTCTCCCTCTCCCTCAGTCCTTTGGTGACAGCCTGATGGGAGCTAATTATAGCCCATGAAGCGCCTCTCGCAGCCCTGCTCCCCGGCACAGCGGAGGCTTGGTGTCCTGCTGTCAGCCGCTCCTGATTGACAAGCTCCCGGGGGGTGGGAGAGAGAGAGAGAGAGAGAGAGGGGACCCCCCCCGACCCCCCCCACCAATACCGGCACGTCTCTCTCCACTTTGACTAAGGTAGCCATAACATACATGCACAAACCACAGAGAGGAAAGCACCATCACCACCCTTATCAGTGATGTGAGGCTACGATAAATTGCACTAGGCCATGGCGGTGTAAATCTATGTATTGGAAAAACAGCCCATCACCAAGGCCATCATAAATCAGTTGTTGATAAGGAGGGAGGAGGAGAGAAAGGGGGGGCATGGAAAGAGAAGAATAGGGTGCCAGACCTTGTCTGAAATAAGACTGATGAGGACAAAGGAGCAGTGCCAATCACCCTGGATCTTCCGCAAAACCCCACTAGGAAAAAAACGTGTTTCAGGTACAGAGGGTTTTGACTTTTGAGCAGCTGGTACAAAAGAAGCCCTGCGAGAGAAGAAGGGGAAGCTTGTTGATAACTTTCCAAGATAAAACACACTGAGGTGTGCCCCACCCTCATCTGTAGCACGGCACCAGCTTTGGCACCTCTTCAGCAGACATGCAGTCAGACATGTAGCATTTTGCCACAGTTAATAAAAATGGTGCGTGTAGTAGCACAAGAACCTGGAGCCTCTGTCTTCAGGGAGATGGCAGATGATTGAGGGAAAGGGGAGGGGGCAGAGAGAGAGAGAGAGAGAGAGAGAGAGAGAGAGAGAGAGAGAGAGAGAGAGAGAGAGAGAGAGAGAGAGAGAGAGAGAGAGAGAGAGAGAGAGAGAGAGAGAGATATCAGTTTCGGTTTATTTATGGTGGGAGTGATCTTTCCTTTCAAATCACCCTGCCCATCTTTACACCATGATTAAAGCGGCTACATTTAAGTGCTTGTGGGTGACAGAATGTCTTTACCGAGCTGTGAAAGCTTTTATGAAAGCACTACACCGTAGCACACAGCAAGCAGGAAGCCAGGGGGTCATCTCGCCAGTAGCTGAATACCATAGCACTGACCAGGGCAGAGGGAAAGCGTTTGAGGTCAACAGCGGGTAAGGGGCCGGCGCCAAGTGCTGAAGGCTGATCGGTGTCATGAAGTGGTCCTCTGTTGACCCGTCGGCACAGATCTCAAGTTTCTCCCTGTTCATTTTACAGTTCTTTTCCGCCGTAAAACAATGCCAATTTATATCTGCCCCACTCGATGTTGCCACTTCACCGAGACATATGAACACTTCGCCTTTGAATGGACTCATTACCCTGACATTACAAATGGTCTTCATCTCGAGACACAGAATATCACCAACTGACCTTTAAAAAGTGTCTAGCCTACCTTTCTATGGGCACATTACTGCAAAGCCAGACACAGCAGAAATTACATTGTAAATATAGCTGCAAGCAGCAATGAGGGGGCCAAGCAGCTGGGCCGGAGTAACCATGGCAACGAAATGCTGTTAGCTCAATGCTGCAATCAGACGTATGGCCATAAGCTGTCAAAGCAAGTTTCACGTCTAGCACGTCAAAAGTTACAAGGCAAAATGCATTTTTGCTAATTGCAGTGACCCTAGAGGTCAAAGGTCACAAAATTTCTTCGGCATTCACCTGATGGGGTCATGAGTCCATGTACCAAGTTTGGTTTTGATACATGCAACGATTGCTGAGATATGAGCTCACTTCCTGTTTGGCGGCTTCACCACAAATTTCGATTGGATGTGACGGGCGAACGCTTCTATCAATTGTCACAGAAATAGAAGATCAGATGAAATTTGTGACCTGTGCGAAATTGTTGGTGTTTTTGATCAAATCAAATATGGCGGCCGAATAAATTATATTGATGTGACAAGTTGCCCTCAGTTGACCTAAGGACCTTTCACAGTATTACCAGACACCACTAGTACAATTTAATTCTAAGCACAGCAGCAGCTACAGGCCAAAAGGCATGTTTTTGAATTACAGCGCCCCCTAGAGGTCAAAGGTCACCAAATTTCTTGAGGGTCATGAGTCAATGTACCAAGTTTGGTTTTGATACATGCAAGGGTTGCGGAGATATGAGCATATATTATTTCCTATAATAATAGGAAAACGTAGAAACACAATGAGGTCCTCGCAGCTACGCTGCTTGGCCCCAAATAATGACAAATTGGTGCTTTCAGGCTCACAAATTGCCACCCTATTGAAACCTTACACCTACAGAGCGCCGTCTCTGGCATCATTGACCTTTCCTTGTCTAATAACATAGTTAACTGGGAAGGCAATTCTCTGTGTAATGCTTCCCGTAAACTCTGATGAGGGGGGATTTTCAGACAATAAGAACCTTCTGCTAAGTTCCAGGACTAAATCTTCACTTCAGTGGATAAAGTTCAGAAAGTTTAAGTTCTACAAAGTACAAATTACCAAAGTAACCTTGCTGCTAAAACAGAGAGGACCAAAATATAAAATAAATAAATATATAAAAGATTCTGTGACGCTTTACAATATTGCTTCAGTCAAATGTGAGGGCATGATAGGAATCCAGTGGTCACAACTGGACTTCATAGCTGATTAAGAGCTGAAGTTGTCTCTTTAAGGCACACCTTAAACCGTAACCACGATAAAAGAGTCAACCTGAATAAACTACTACTGCAAGGGGGCAAGTCACTACTGCACTGAGTCAAGATCAAGAATACCTGTCCTAAACATACCTGTATGCAAGTCTGCATTATGGAGGCATGCGTCTAGGCAGGCAGGTATACCCTAACAACTTCACAGTGTCAATGTCGCCGTCCAGGTTCAATTATTCATGACTACCTCCTCAGAAGTTGAACAGGTGGCGCCATCCAGGGAGTGCTCATTCTGCCATGACAATGAGCCCCCCCCCCCCCCTGCAGTCAGTTCACTTCTACCTGCTGTTCACACACTAACTTCAGTGAAGTCTACCCCAGCACAAGGCTCTAGGCTTGCTGTAATTAGACCAGAGAAAAAGCAGTGATACTATCTAGTAAATAAAGCAGTATTTGGTAGGTGATTTTTGTGCTTCTATAACAGGAATGAGCCAAAGGACAAAGGCAACGATCATCATAATTTTCAGCCCAGTCCAGATCGGTGATATTCCTCTCCCTTTCTTAATGAATAAGATGCGTAATATTTTTTTATTACCTTCATCTTATTTATTTCTAATATTGCAGGGATTTTCATGAGATCAAGTTGAGCTGTAGAACTGATGAATATATTAAGGGGTCTCAGCCAGAGTAGTAATAAAATAAAATAAATCATATTGACCATCACAGTGTTCCACTGCATACATGCTCATATGCCAATCCGATAGACATCATGCAACTTACTCTGGCATGAGTTTTGAGTGAGTGAGAAGATAAGGTAGAGAAAAGATGGTGAGAGAAAGAAAAACAAAGAGAGGCAAAAGCCTGAGGCTGATTGACTGATCTGAATAATATCTGATGATTAAACTACCTACCTGCAGCTTCATCACTCCGGTCATGAGGGATGCTGGGACTGGTGACATTGAGGTGAGGCAGGGTATGGTCTCTACATCAAGAAATCTGGATGTGGGCTTACATTAGTGGCAGCCTGCCATCACCATCATCAAACTGACTATACTGTAGCCCTCTCACAAGATCATAATTTACCAACTGATTAAGAGAACTGAGGAAGAGCAAACATCTCAAAAACGGGACCGTAGCAGGGCAAATCTGCACGACTGTGCACTCCGATGCACCTGCACAACAATCCCTGCCGCGACAATCAACGCGGCCTCCCCCTAAACGATTTCCCTAAGTGCCGACGATAAACAGTGGCAGTGACAACCTTAATGGCCGCTTTCCCCCTCCCGCAGACACTCCACCTCCGTGGGACGTAATTTAGGGAGACAAACTGGACAGAGCCCATCAGCTGGAGGAGAGAAACGAGGGGATGAGGGATGGGGACGAGTGAAGAATGAAGGTCACTCCGCCAGCCACAACTCCAAGTGACTGTCTAAACGGTGCTGCCACTGCAAGCCATAAGCCGATGATCGCTACCACCACCTGCTCGAGAACTCTGAGTGTATTGCTGCCACCTCATCAGATCTCCCAAACATGCTCACCCCACCCCACCAGACCATAGCAAAACAAGACACAGACTATTTCAGTTAGCCAGTCACAGAAGACAAGGCTGTAAAAACTAGATACTCTTGACGAGTTCCCACTCGTAAAACTTTTCCTACACGCATCCACAAAAGGTGATGATGTTAAGCCTCACTGTTTTACATTACACAATTCCCTGCTACTCCGATTTTGTGCCAACAGACCAGCCTTAACGAGTGCTTGATTCTGCGGAGAGAATTGAAGAGGAGAGTTTCGTCTCCATTTCATCATGCACCTGCAGGTGTAGTTGGGGGAAGTGGGGATGGGGTTAGCGATGAACAGCCGCTCATCTGGCAAGGAAGCCTTCCTGTGTGTGAACTCTGGCTGAACCTACTCACGCCACTCCTCTGCTCTCCGGCTCAGACTCTGGAGTAGGTGCTCCTCTTAAACCCCATGTTTTATTCAGGCTTTGCCCCGCAGACAACCTCAGGAAGTTCTGTGTTGTCCCGGGATATTTGACAACAGAAGCTAAACCGTCCGGGTGTTCTAAATGGAACAGGTGATCCATTAGCCTCTGTGTATACTGTGAGTGTGTAAACTAAACTAGTCCAGAGAGCCAAGCTACATCTCAGGGGACCCAGATGCACAGTAATCTATACACAGATAAAGAGACTGTACTGTAAGTGTACAATACTGTAGGGCAAGAAAGGACGATCAGGCATGAGTTTAAAACAATCTGTCCTCCGTGTCCTTCTACTCCATTAAATCAAATAACACAGCTCCACACACTGCATTTCTCTGTTGCAGTGCTATTTTACAGTCTCTGTGTGAGCTTAATAAACTGTTAACCGGTGCATCATGGGAGTACAATAGCATGCAGGGCTTCTGCTCTTGCATGAGAGAGAGAGAGAGAAATAAAGAAAGAAAGAAAGAAAGAAAGAAAGAAAAAAAAAAAAAAAAAGAACGAAAGAAAAGTGGTGTGGTGAGAGATAGTCAAGCATTGTTCTCACTCTGCCAAGCTTGTTAAGTTTCCATCACAGGGATGGCTTTGAACTACTGCAGTCACAATGCCGCTAATGCCCCTGTATCTTTGGTGGGTTGCTCTAAAAGCATTCCAGAGCGACCAGGGCCTAAGAGGAGGCCCTACGATGTCTGACAGCACTAAGAGGAAGGACATCCTACTGGTGCACACACCAGTCAGCCAGCCACCTGCTTCAACCACATCCCTCAGCAAGCCCTTCACCGCTAATGTCAGGGAACCACCGCAATGCTGAAGCAATGTGGGAGCTTTGGACAGACTGTCAGAAAAGGTCAAGATGAACGAAGAGCAAAGTCTGTAAGCTCGCAGTCACAACAGGACTTGAAACGTGACTTCAAATGTGCAATTCTGCTTGAGTGAACATGGTTAGCAAGCGAAGTGAGGGAACATCAGCAAATAATATACAGATTCATCTCCATTCAGATAGGGACAGAATGCGAGCTGACAAGAAATAACAACAAAAACAAAAAAAATGGCATGTTTGGCACTTAATGAATGGTAATACTGAGCATCATTAGCTACAGGAGACAGAAAAGGAGTTGGGCAGAAGTCAGTGTCTTCACAGAAAATTAGGCTCTCCTTCCCCCTCCCTCTCCCTTTTTACTTCTCCCAGCAAAATGTCCTCCTGTTACAATGAACCCCAATGCTCTGACAGCTGTTGATGTCACTCCCACTGGATTTGGCATAGGGGTGGTCTTTGGACTGATATGAAGAGAGGGGGGTGGGGGCCAACATCCCTGCTGGGCAGAGTGGGTGACGCCCCTTCCAGTTTGAACAGCATGGCAGCTAGAGACCTTGCTAATGCCAGTTCCACTATATTCTCTGTGGTGAGTTGAGTGGGAGATCGAGGGCTTAATAAAATTACAGCAGTAAGGCAAAGGCCTTCAAATACATTAGAGAGGAAGAGAATAGGGAGGGGAGATCCGGCCATCATGTTGGCCATGCCATGACCTACTTTACACCTTTTTCTATAGAGCAATGGCCGAAAAGATGGAAGGAAAAGAAGAAACTGCACACATCTGCCATCAATTTCATTGTCCACAATCTAAGAGATGGATGTGTCTGTGTGTGTGTGTGTGTGTGTGTGTGTGTGTGTGTGTGTGTGTGTCTGTACAAAAAACTAAAATGAGGGAAAACATCTATAATGGACACAGACCTTGGTATCAAAGACATAAAAGAAACATATTTGTCCTTGGCATTTAAAGATGACTTGCAAATCACTTATCCAAGCACCCTTTATGTCAATGGGAAAACTGAAATCCAGGGAAGGTGAGGAAACAAGGTGGTAAAAGCTGTGTTTCAAAGAAATGTGACATCACCTCGGTCTCTCTGTCCTTCCCTCCCTCCTTTCCTCTCTCTCTCTCTCTACCCAACTTCAGCTCTCATCGGTGATGCACAGATACCTGGGCCATGTCCTTTCCGTTCAGCATCTGGGTCCTGCTGTCACTTTTCACCCTCAGGTCAGATGAAGCGTGGCGTGTGTGTGTGTGTCACCCCTTAAAAAGCAGGTGGGACTGGGCTGAGCCGACATGCTTGGGAGCCCTAGACGAGGATGACAGCAGACAATTCTGAGCAGAGACTGGACTCGGCGCGGAGACTGCAAAACAGCTCTCTTAAGAGTCTCTTCCTCTTCCCTACCCTCCCTCGGCCCTCCCTCCCTGTCAGTCTCTCTTCTGTCTCCCTCAACATTGCCAAACTGCTGCCACTCCGACGTAAGGCCCTGGAATGCAGAGGACTGGGAAAGACATCACTTCACTAGCAGCAGCACACTGCCCTATCTCAAGTTCAGTCAGGGTGACTACCCTCCGACAGGCTTTCAATGATTCAGGAGCTGCTTCCCGGGCTCTTTCAGCACATAGCTGCTACATCGATATGACACTGCTCATCTCCCCTGCCACTTGGGGCCGACAACAAGCCACAAGAGTTAAGTGTAGCAGACAAAGGGACTACTAAAAAGGAACATAATAATGATCTTTTAAAGTTCAAGGACAGACCGCTGACCCATTTGATTTTTTTTTTTCCAGTACTTTGACCTGAATGATAAACACCCTGTAGTCCATGTAAGGGCAGAGGCCTTTTTGGAAAAAAAAATTGTCATGCATGTCCAACAGAGAGGGCGATTAGCTGAATTCTGCTGGGGAAAGGTCACAGAGGGGTGAGTCAGACATTAGGGAAGTGCTTCAGGGATATTCCAAGAAAAGTCAAATCTTGGACATCTTACAGTCAATCTGTCTTTCTTCTTTTCAAGAAGAAACACAAATAAAGAAATACAGATTATGTCACTATTCACATAGGGATAAGCTAAATAGTCAAACTGAATCTGTTAAACGTTAAAACCAATCGCACACAATGACCAAACCATTGGAATGCTTTCCGGAGGCACAGGCTATGATCGAGGCTACCAACCAAAGTCTCCAATAGAGCAACAAATAAGATCCTGAAACCTGTGGTCACTGGCGTGCACACAATGGCACCACTTTGTAAAAACTGACTCACAAGCTTACTGAAAAGCTGATGTCACCATGTTTAGAAATTAGATCTTTGAGGTCACAAACTTTACAATACATGCCATTACGATATGACAACCCTGATCATAGACAGATACGTATGCTAGGACTCTGATATTGTAACCATCACAATGAAGTTACACCTGTTGCCAAGCAACTACAACCAGCCATGGACTGTTGGGCAAAAATGGTCATGATCCAGTTTCTATGGTGTCATCCTAAACCATATCTATAGACCCTGTTCCTAGAGGGCTTCCGGTTAAAACGTTCAAAACCAATACAGATACTTTTAAATGAAAATAGATCGGACTTCAGCATAATGCTCTACAAAGTCTTGACTTTAAAACTTTTTTAAATTGTTTTGTTTGTCGCCAAGTTACCATTAGGGTTGGGTATCGTTTGGGTTTTATCCGATACCGGTGCTAAATCAATACTTGCCAAAATGGTGCCTGAACCGGTACTTTGTTTTGCTTCAATACATTTTGTCTTACCCCTTAAAACACAATAATTTTTTTACATGTTACATGCCGGTGTTGAAGTATTTCGATTTCCAGCGCTAGAAGGCATTTTAACAGTGCTAGGTTATGCGCAAAACATTAGGCTACCTCCTGTCAGAGAAGCTTAATTAGCGATATCGTGCGGTGATGGTATCAATACAGAAGAGGTATGTTTGTCACCTACATATTTATGTTTTTACAAGCAAACTTTTCGCATAAGCTTCAAATTCATTGTGATGCTATATGGGCCTCATGCATATGAAAGATTAATGTCATTATGTAGTTCGGAAGTCATAAGAACATACCGTGTTTTCATGTTTCAACTTTGCTGATAACATTTCAAATAGATGCCAGTTAGTGCATTAGCAAGTTTTTGTGTAAACTAGCCTTCTGCTTGTGTCTAGTTATGCTAGATTTCGACAAGAGCTCGTGACATTGCTATAAAGTAGGCTAAATGGCAATGGCATGGGCTCACGCAAGCTGTTAAACACGGTCCACTAGCCTGTGGTGCACCTCTCTGCTTTAAGCTTATCTTGAAGTGTTTATGTTAGCTAACGGTATACAGAGAGTGGTGCTATCAAAGCAAGATGCTACAGAATGCGTATGATGTGCAGTGATGCCTCGTATTAATAAAACAAAACGCTGGAGACTTAAAAAGTGGCATCGAAATGAGGCACCGAAATCCACGTTGTTATTCGATGTCATTACTTCTGTCTGCCTCGGCGCCGGTTACCTATTGGAACAGAGTTTCGGTGCCAAACCCTAGTTACCATTAGCTCAATGTTGTTTTCTGTGCCACCTGAAATGCCTCAGGAACATTATGGAGTTGAAAGGGTCAATACGGCTCTAGTATTAGCCACCAAGGGTCATTATTGCAGCTTCAGTTCTTTTCTAAATCTGAAAAGCATTTGAAAGCATGCAGGAAAGATGGATGATCTTAAGAAACAGAAAAAGAGAGCGAGTGCAGACCCATGTCCCAGTGGTAGTTCCCACAGCAGCATAAGGCCTGCCAACAGAAAGTGTGTGTGTGTGCGTGCGTGCTGAGTCAGGAGACCAAGGGGCCACAGGAGTCTCAAAACACTGACCACAGAGTGGCTTAATTCTACACAGGTAGGTGTGTGTGTGTGTGTGTGTATATATATATATATATATATATATATATATATATATATATATATATATATATATATATATATATATATATATCACCCAAGTGAGTGAGCATAAAAAGATCTGTTGAGTTCAGACAATATTAATTTTAATCTGACAGTTCTTAATAGTCTTATTACATCAGCATCCACAGATTTCAGCCAGTAGAAGGCAATCATTGTTATTACCAAACCACTTCTTGAAACCATCACATAAAAGAATTGCAAACCATTGACTGCAAATGAGCATAGAAAAACAGATCAAAAGCTTAGAAAATATTGAGAGGAATAAGAAGACAAAATTACTCATCTTGAGAGCAGACACTCTTGCTGAAGCAGAAGATTATTAATTTGTCATTCCATGTGAGATTTTCTAAATTGAGAGATCATAAAAAGAATTCTAAAGTAATAGACTTCACTTTACTCAATGGACTTTCTTATAGGAAATGATTCAACCCTTTTAACAAGGAAGGCCGTTTCTCATTTTCAACCCAACCTTAAAGGGATATGCAGGATTTTCTGACCTGAGCTGTTGGGCCCCATTTTTACATCTTTTTAGGTCCAAGATTGGTCCAGTATTGAGTTAACATTTGGCGGTTAAAGCGTTCTAACTCAATACTAGACCAATTTTGCTCGTTTTTGTCCCTAGTAAAAGTCTGGTCACAAAAAGAGGGCCCATGTCTAAAAAAATCCTGAGCTTCATCTTTAAGTCTCTCCATCCTTTGGGTTTTGACAATCTCAGGAAAGCATTCATCGCATTCTTAAAACTGCACAGGGCCACAATCCTTAAGGACGATTATATACCAGAAGAGTACAATATTTTGAGACAACTTGTCTAAATTGAAGAACTGAACTGCTGAATGAGCAAACAAACAAGGCTGGCTTCTCTCCAAAAACCTGTCTACAACTTTGCAGTGTTCCGTTTGAATCTGTACTGCCAATTTGGGGTACACCTAGCAATGTGTTAGATTGGTTTAGATTGTGCTGAAAACCCAAAACAAGTAAATCGTTCCACCTCACATCTATACGGTCTCACTGCACTCAAACATGTATTGTAAATCATGCATGCCTCTGGTGAGACTACGGCCAAGCTCCCAATGTCACAAAGCATAAAGACCACACAAGTCCAGGGTCCTAGATGATCAACATTAATACCTTCCCCTGTGGTCCAAACAGTTTGGCTAGCCTACATCTAGAGTTCTGACCATTCCCTAATGAGGTCCTTTTTAATTAAGAGACAAAGCCTAATGTTACCACATTAATCTTCTCTCCCCACACGACAAGCCTTTTGTGAGGAAAGATTTCACTCGTCTAGTCATTTGCTAGCTCAACCTCGAAGCCTTGTCTGTAGTCTGTCGGTTTGATTAGGGAAGCAGCTGCTCAGTGGAAGGCTACCTTTTAACAGTCAAAAGATGGATAGGGTTGGCATACGCAGAGATAATAACATAACGCAAAATATTAATTAGACAATTACTTTGCAAGTAATTTTTCTATTCAGTGGACCAGATATGGTACTATGGACTAACCTATTCCTTATCCATGTCAATTATAGTCATTTCAGGACAATCAACAGCAAATCAACCAAGCTCTTCGGCTGGCTACAGTGCTCTGTCTGAGCATGTGCAGCACATTTAGTGAGACACTGTTGTATCAGATAGTCAGACTCCGGACAGAAATATCTTGTCCACAACATAACAAAAATACACCATTATAAGTGCTGAAGTCAAAAACTTATCCCAAAAAGAAGGCGCAAAAGTCCGGCAGAGTTCCGTGCAAAATTCCTTGACTACATAGCGCAAAGCCGGAGTCAGGGTTCGTACACCTATTCCAAGATCAAATTCAAGCACTTTTCAAGCACTTTCAAGGTCAATTTTCAAGCTTTTCCAGCACTTTACAGCGGTGGCAAATGACATTATACGAATATACTAACTCAAAATGATTTTCACTTTTTTATCATTTAAAGATGGTTTTAACAGACAAAACTGTGTTTCTTAATAGCAGGAAAAGAAATTAAAGGAAAACTTAAAAATGCGTCACCTGTCTGGAAGTAGACTTAGCTTGCTATCTAACTGGCTGAGTCAATATACCAAAAAAAAAAAAAAAAAAAAAAACATTAAAAAAAATAAATAAAATAAGAAAAGAAAATCATAACCCAACAAATAACTATTCTTTGCTGAATAAGTGTACTCAAACTAATGTTAAGGCTGCTCTTTCATGACAGTCAAGACTGATTAGGTCTCTTTCTTGCCTACAACGGCATGCAGACAGGCCTACATCTGTCATCATGAGCTACCAACCAGTAGGCTAGCAATGCGGAGATGTGACGTTGGGTGACGTAAAGATGACCGAGTTGTCATATAATTGGATAAATTTAACTTCTTGCCAAAAGGCACGATATGCACATATGCATGGTGTTTTAATGTCTTTCCACTTGTAGGGCCTATAAGCATTAAACCACAAAACTGAGCTGAATGACCAAGCCAGGATTCAAATACCGAGGTCATGGGTGTTGATAGAAATGTTGCCCCCCGCGAAATACTATGGGGGTCTGGGGGCATGCCCCCAAGGAAGAACATTTTTAAAAATAACCCCTTAAATGATGACTTATGGTGAATATTGCGGAAACTAATAGATACATTTACATAAATATAATACATTATAGCATAAATCACACTTAGAAATACAGCCTATTAGGCATATGGTACATTTATAAAAGAGCAAAGTAGCCTATATGCCTATGAAAGCCTTTACATTACAGCCCTCTATGGTTAAGTCTATCATGATCATTTTGCCGTATGACGTAGGAACATTTGTTCAGTTTATAACATGTTTTGTTTATAACTTAAACCAACACACTTTTCCACAATATTCTACTTTTTTAGATGCACCTGTATATTTCAAGAGCATTTTCTCCAATTGGTTTTGAGGATATTTGTACTGATCTCTGCTCCATCTTTATTTAAGAATGCTCTCCTTCTCCTCATCAGAGTAGTGAATGTTGCATTTATAAATTGCAGGGTCATAGGCTGCGGAGCTTGTACCTTCTGACACAGTGAGTGTCACATCTTGTCTCTCACTCACTTGTGAGGGCCCTTTGCCTATTATTTCCCTCCCTTCTCCTAACTCTCTCCTCATTTCCACCTTTCTGCCCGATTTCCCTTCTCCCGTCTCCTGTGTAAATAACTGACCGATAATCAATATCATGCTTAGATAATATCCATATAAATATCTACTATTATCTACTATCTAGGCTACCATCAGTGCAGGTTAGCTAGCTGCAACTCCACTGAATTTCAGTTTAACATTTTGAGTAGGCCTTGAAGTCGCCTTTGTTCAGGTCTGACGATTATTTATTTTGGACAATGGATTTGTGGGTATTGAAGTTTATTTGAGCTGCGTGAGACACTGTGTTGCGTTGTTAGTTAGGACATAGCTCCGCGTTAGCAGTCAACTCTACTTTCGTTTTGACATGTCAGAGGTATATCTACAACTACATGTTGCGTGACGCTGCGTTGATGTAAGGATAATTGTCTTGTCGGCTATTTTTAGTTAATGAATAAAACGAAATTTGAAGAAAGAAAGGTGACCTCTATGGTAGATACGGCCATAGACATGACTGGTGCGGTTTTGCATTCACATTCCATAAAGTTTCGTCTCCCTCTTCAACCTAACTTTTTCCTTGTCTTCCAATGATTGGAGCTAAGTAGCCTATTCAATAATATGTTAGCTTTAATGGCGACCTTACAATGCATCTGTAAGACCCTAGGCCTACATGATTTCTGTTCAGCAGTCCGAAATAGCTGTTTTCTAACCAACGCTAATTGAAACGGCAACCTCACTTCATGTTGATGGTCATCTCCGACTGTGTGCAGGGGGGCGTTGTCACGCATGAAAACAGACTGGCAGATCCATAGACTGGGCAGATCAGTCACATAGCCTACGCAGATCGGTGCGCAACCGAGGACCATGGCGGAGAATTTTGGAGAATCATGGAGGCGGGTTTTAATTTTAAACTCTCCGACATTCTGAATCTAATAAGCTAACTATTCCGTCAGGTAGCTATTGGTGTCAAAAGAAATACACTTACAATTTTAAGCATTTTCATGCACTTTATCCGAAATGCAAGCACTTTTCAAACCTTGAAAACGCAACATTAAAATTCAAGCATTTTCAAGGATTTCAAGCACCCGTACGAACCCTGCTGAGTGGACCACACGATCGCACTCCCAAACAATTGTCGAACGGCAATATTTATACCCCTCCTTAGATGCTGGCACAACACTTGGCAACTTCGAACCCACAGGTGGCATTATGAAAGGATCGTTGTTCGGTCTCATCTTTTGCTAGTCAGCACTATTGTTGCAAAGTATACAAACTTTTCACTATAACACAAGTTCAGAGGTTTACACAAAGTTCAGGGGTGTATACAGCGATCACAGGTCACACATCGTTCATGGGTTACATATCGTTCACTCGTTTGCTCTCTTACTAGCTGTTTTGAGTAGAGCCTGCAGTGCAAGGCCAAGCATGCTTTTTTTTGCCAAACAGGCTTAGCCCAGCCACAGTGTTACACAGAGCGACATTGGGATACAGAGCGCACATAGAGAATAACCCTGGTAGAATAGCTTCAGTATATTAATAGTATTAGTTAATAGTAGTTAGTTAAACTTGTTATTTAAAAATGTTATAAAAGAATGTTAGTAAGGATCGTGATGTCTACAAACCATAGTGATAATTTATACCACAATAATAGGCCTAAATACCAGGGCTCCGAACCGGTTCAAGGAACGAAAACTAACGGAATTTTACAAGAAACGGAAACGAAAACAAAATGGTCTTCAACTGTTCCGGAACAGAAACGTTATTCTGAAATCCACAAAACCGGTTAATAACGTTTTTTTTTCGTTCTCTAGGCTATATATTTTATAAAATTTCACAAAAGCATCTCCTAAGTGTTCTACTCATTTGATTGTAGGCGAACAGCCTAATAATTTGATTTCTGCAGTTTGAAAAAAAAAAAAAAAAACAATAAATGGACATTTAGTCCAAATGTGTATATTTTGTCTTGTTGTTGTAATGTAACCTATCCGTCTGCCACTTTGGATCTTAGGCCAGCTCATAGCGTAGGCTACTGAAACTGATTTGGAAATTGTTTGTAGCCTATGCGTAATAGCCTATTTTGCCTGTCCACGCCTTGTCGTTTTAAAGTCGGGATTTGAAATGTTTGCGCAATTATAGCCTATTCTATGTAGAAGAGTTAAACGGGAAATTTGAGATAGGCCTTGTCAGCAACAGACAGGTTCATTTATAAACAGGGTTAGAATTATAGCGCAAGCCTTTGAAGATCTCCATATGGATAAAACTTAGGCTACAACCAGGTAAGGAGTTTAGCACGTATCCAGAAATATTTTTGATAAGAAATTATTTATAGGCATAGGTTAGGCCTACAGTAAGTCTGTAGGCTATGGGATGGATAGCCCATCTGAATGTTTTTGGATGCCGCCTGTGATTTTATTATTTTTGGGCATAGCCACGGTATAGGCTAAATCAAGGGGAAATAATGAGTACGTCTATTCTAAGGTAAAGTCCACAAAAATAGACTTGATGGGCCCGCCAAACACTGCCGGAACTTTAAGAACGAACGATATTTTGCGTTCCGAACCGGTTCAGGACCGATATGTTGGTGGCGGAACGCATGCAAGAACGAAAATGTTAAACATAGGCATACCTGAACCGTTCGGAACGGAACGTTTGAAAAATAATTTTGTTTTCAAGCCCTGCTAAATACATTTAATATCCACTACATATTGGTCAGACAGACATTTAGGCCATTAGGCCAACATCTTCCAATCAATTTTCTTCTTAGAAGGTTCAGTAGGCCTGACAAGAACTAGGTCTCAGTACTCTTAAGCTGAATGCCAAAATACAACCACATCCTTTGACTGGCATTGTACATATTAGATGTGGTCAAAGCTTACCCACTCAAACCATTTACTCAGACTCCATCTAACTAATGAAAACCCAAAAGAATTATGGGACAGATAAATGGCACAGCTGACACCTTTCTCCTCTGGTCGAATGATAAAAGACCAATCGAGCATTATTAAACCACAGGCTTCTGAAACTCTTGGATATAACAGTGCCCCAGCAGCAACAGGAGAGGGAAAGATCGGCTGAGCTTTAGCACGACTTTGGGGAAATACAGAGTCGCCCCCCTCCCATATAACCCACATCTGAACATGTGAAATGAGTGCATGAGAGCCGGGAGAGCAGGGAGCGATAAGCGGTAGCCAGACACAGGCTGCATTTATGATCATTATGGATTTTGGCGGGGGTGTGGGGTGGGGCTGCCAGTGAGCTGGTCCATGAGTTTTGCTTGAGTGACACGGGATTGAGAGATCACCGGAGGATGAAGGGGAGAAAGGGAGAGGAAAGAAATGGAGTGAGAGAGTAAAAAGTGTGTGTGAGTGAGTGAATGAATGAATGAAGATAGTGAGAGGCAGCGGTTGTCAATGCTGGAAATCGAGGCATGTGGCTTCAGTGGGCCACCTCCCCTGCAGACTCCTCGGGGGACCAATTAGAGGCCTGGCATTTAAGGCTCCCCTGGAATTGCCCTGCAGGCCGCCTCCCCCATTTGTTTACCCGAGCACTTCCATCAGCCACTGCAGCAGCAGCAGCAGCAGCAACAAACACATTTGGCTGCAGTGGACCGGTGGGATGAAAAAACAAAAACAGGCCATAAAAATGCCATTTGGGGAGTTTAAAGTCTCCCTGACTGATTCCTTCTTGATTGTGTTGGATGCCGCCTGATGGCATCACTTGCTTTAACAACCCCAAGTCATTGGCTGCCATGTCCCCGAGGGACCCAGTCCCTAAAGTGCCCTTATGTCTCAAACAGGCCGGTCATTTCACAATTAGACACGGCACCGCAAAGTGAGATGTCTAACACTGACAACAAAAGGATACCTTAGATCTTGGATTACAAAGATATTCTTGAACTGGCTCCAGGAATATATTAAAGGTTCCATTGGAACTAGGGATCGACCGATATAGATTTTTTAGTGCCGATACCGATTTTTTCCATCAGCCTTAGCCAATGACCGATACAGCCTGCCGATTTTCTTGAACCGATATTTGGAGCCGATACTGCTTTTATTTTGCTCCCTCAATTTACATCATACAAATGACACATAATTACACAAATGATATAACAAATGTTATAAGTCTCAATTTAAAAAAGGAACATTTACTGAATTTATGGATGGGTGCACTGAATATGGTTAACTGTGCAAAATGCTTTCATCAACATCTTACAACACAGCCTTGATGATGCATTGCTTGCTGACATATTATAAGACATAATTCAGGTCATCACAAAATGCCCTTTGTCAACACATTTAAATAATATAAGAAAACAATAAGCCTGAAAAGTAGCTATTGAAATAAAGTGCTTGATTTGTAATTTGCATGGTTTCAATTTTTCTATGTCTATATTTTTCTAAAAAAAGCTGCCAGATGTGTCAACCACAGAACATAAATCAGCAGAGGAAAATAACGTGGTGTCAGATGTTTCTGTTCTAAACGGCATCAACGTCAAAAGGTATAAAAACATATCTCAAAGTTTTAAAATCTCTCCTTCAGGTAGCGCAGCACTCTCATATCGCTGTGATGCGTGAGTCACACGGAGTGAGACAGACCAGACGCACACACAAACTTCTGTTTAGTAGCTGACGAACCACCATTGAACTGGATGATTGATAATGATAACGTTAGCAAACGGCTCTAAACAAGTAAGGCATACACGGTATGTCTGGTACATGATAAACGTTAACACAAATTAATATTCAACTACATATAACATGTCTCTCACTATTAAAGCTCTGATATCACTGGGCCCCGCTCGAAGTCGGCCCCGCTCGAAGGGAGAGGGGGAGGGAGATGCACACACCACACGCGTCCAAAACTCAGCCAGGTGGTCGCTGAATAAAACTCGCACAAATATCTCGGAACAACGTCGTCATTACTTAATCATATGATTGACCAGTGTTCGTAACAGCTACCGCTAAAGCATGCATACGGATAGCCTACAACTTAGCTATTTGCAGCTCCCTAAATACAGCAAGCAGTTTTATGGAAGAGGCATTCAGAGAGGGAGACGGAGACACACACACACACACACACACACCACACATGTCCAACACTCAGCCAGGTGGTCGCTGAATAAAACTCCCACAAATACCACGGAACAACGTTGGCATTACTTAATAATTTGACCAGTGTTTGTAACAGCTACGCTACCGCATGCATATGGATAGCCTACAACTTAGCTATTTGCAGCTCCCTAAATACAATGGCAAGCAGTTTTATAAACGAGGCATTAAGCATTAAATAAAGTACCCATCTATCATCCGCATTTTCCATTTGGACCCACAAACTTGCTTCCACCTTCAAAGTGTATGGCAATATTTCAGCTAAGTCAAACAGTTAAAAGATGCTTTGAAAGATTAGTTTACTGTTGTCTTGAAGAGCAGGCTTTCAGCACTCAGCTTGTGGGGGAGGGGCAGTCTGCACGTGAATTGCAGCGTCTCCAGCAACACAGAGCTGCCTGTGGACGCTTGGATGTAAATCATGCGGGAAAAAACTATCGGTGAATGCAGCCGCTTATCAGCCGATGCACGTAAAAAAACGCAAATATCGCCCGATATATCGGCCGGCCATATTGTAATGTTTTTTGAGCACTTATCGAGCATCTATTTTGGCAGATATGCACGTGCGCAAGGCTTCACAACACCAATCTTGCTCCAGCGGCGAGATCACAACACATGACTGTCACGACAACCCACCACATGATTGCCACAATGTCAACTTTTTTGCCGCAGAAGGGGCGGGATATAGACAACTGCTAGCCTAGAAATCTATTTCTAGCAACTGCCAGGGCTAGTCTAGCAACTCTCCGTTGGCTTGTGAGCTCCAGAAATCGAAACTCAATCAGGCCAATGAAATTGTGTAGAGTCGTTAGGTGGGCTTAACATAATGATTGATGGCAGAGTTGCAACGGTTTGGCTTGAATTCCCTGCTACTTGAAAACAAATAAGATGGATGTTGCTGTTGGCTTAACAGTGTGACACGAAGTTAAGCTTTTATTAAGTTGGCAAACGTTTGAACTAGCCAACTAGCTCCGCTGGTGGGAAACGCATGGGACTCATAGCGCTGCCGCTGTCCTATTGCATGCAGAGGGAATTTGAAAGACAACTAATTATCCCGCCCCTCGGACTGAGCACTGCGAACGGTGAGTGCCCAGACCCTACATTTTAATGTGGGTCTGGCTCGTCAGGCTAGACAACTGCCACATTGGCGTTATAAACTAACCCCATGCCTTTTTATGGAGTATTTTTTTAGTGCTGTGGCTTCTCATTAGAAAGTCTCTGGCTTAGCTGTCTGTGTGAGGAAGTGCAGTATGGTATGGGATGGATAGAGAGAGCAGGCACCCTGCATTTTGGAGCCATGGCTTGGGCTGTTTGATGTCACTGACAAAGGTACAGACAGTTCAAGTGAGGGCATTGCTGTCACGCCAAGTGTTCTCCTCTGTGACTGTGAGTGAACTTTTTGGAGAGACTTCAGAGACAAATGCAGAGAGGCAGGCAGAGAGACACACACGTACACTTTCCAGAGCCTCTTCTCTTAAAAATCTGCCATCTCTGAAGCCTTCAACACACAACTTCAACTGTGAAAATATTCCCAAATGTGAATTTAAAGAGGAAAGAAAACATCAAGTGTCAGATCAGGAAAAGGAGCAAAAGCTTGATACACCTGATGGGAAAAAAACACCTCTGAGCATCTAAAAACTTGTGAAATGTGCAATGCAGCCCTTTTACACCAATGCGTCAGTGCAGAATTAAAAGGCTTCACAGAGCCCACATAGTTCAGCGCACAGGCACATGAGGCTAGTGAATTATTGATGGATGGACCCCACCTTTACTGGTTCTTAGGTTACAAACCACACTGGATTTACCCTTTCATACACTGCCAGCTCTACCCCAACACCTCCCCACACATATGAACACACAAGTGTGTGTGCGCACACCCACAAACAGACACACAGACAGGCTATGAGCCAGTGCTTCTGCGCTGGACATGTGGGCCTCCATCAGGACATAATTTTCCGGCACGTTCCACCACAGGGGTTCTGGTCTATGCCATCAGGCACCAGTTCCAGAGGGTTGCTGAGGACATCCAACTGATGATTCTATTAAGACCCTCATCTGCAAGGTTATTCAGAGTAGTTTTGTGCTTGCAAAACAGACTTTGTGAAAACAAAACGCCACATGCCGATGCAGACATGCAGAAAAGATTTCTGATCTAAGCAGAATTATAATTTTTGTGGTATGGCATAATTTCCTCACTGTATGATTTTAGGCTTATTCGTGTTTAAAGCAACACAATACAGTTATTTTACCTTGAAATAAAAGTCTTCAAAATCACTCACACTGACTTAACATGGAGAATGAAGTGTCTGGCATTGCCAATGCCCAGAATGCTTGAAATTGCTACTGTAACATTTTATCGGGTAGGACCATGATCCTTGTAGATAATTTTGGACTAACTGGGTATCGTCTTAGTGCTAAATGGCATTGAATTTTGACGGCAAGGAGCATTGCGTAGATATCAGTTCTTCCATTGTGCTCCTTTAAGACAAATCAGCTTGCAATACTGTAAACTTGAAACTATAATGTCTTGATCTTTGTACCTGCATGGACAGAATTACAAGCAATCGACTTAGTGTAAAAAAGATACTCTAGGTGAAAGCCAAAGAAAGGTGCAATATTGGGGCAAAAATGATTCTTGCTCACCAAAAAAAGTAACAAGATAGCTCTTGGATAGCTGGGTGTGAACTTTCAAGGATGTGTTCAAGGTTGTAGAGTTGGAACAAGGCCATGGTGTGCATTACTTTGAAACATCTGGGAGGAAAAAGGAGCATCTGAAGCTAAGCTGTGAGCCAGACTCCAAAACAATAAGCATAGACAACTGGCAATTCAATATTTGGTGATGACACAGCTGCAGGGACGCAAATCTCAAATTCTTTTAGCTGATTAGATATGATTTACTGTCTGGGCAGGGCTCAACAATAATTTCTCAGAGTAGAAACACTTAAATCCATTTGCTAGTATTGGCATTATCTCCTCGCAAAAAAAAAAAGCTTTCCTTTAACACTCAACAAAGGCCGAAGAATTTAGGTAATTTTTTACAATAAATTAATTCACTACTATACGTCAACTGTCTGTGGCATATAACTTAGCCCTCCTTAAAGTACATTATTGTTGACTTGTTGTGAATCAATGGATTCATCTGCAACAATGATTTATTCCATCCAAGTTGGCTGCCGTCCCGGAGGTGCTATAGAACTGCCCACTGCCACAAAGTACCACAGTGCCGATACAGACATTCTGTGTGACTCAGACATGGCATTTGCTTGGCTTGCAGTTATGCACTGACAGCTCAGTGGATGACTGTTCCATCAACTGGGAGCCTGTGCTAACCTCTGCCCTCAGATATTGACGTCTTTTGGCTGAGTACCGAGGAAGATTTACAAGCGTGCTAGTGACTGACAGCTGGAAGTTTGGGAGATTGTAAGGGTGCTGTTTTTTTTTGGGGCAAGGTCTTGGACTTGAAGGTCCATCATTCCAGTGATGGACAGAACAACTCACCCTTGCCTTGCTCATTGACTACAGGAGATCAGCTTGTCGATAATATACAGGAATAGCCACGGATGGCTACATCACGCTTAATCAATTAAGTCTGTGGTTTTTCAGCAGCTGATTGTGCATTCCACCTGAGACGTACTCTAGAATGGCACCCTGTGCTAGAGTCAATCCCATTTGATGCACTGCTTTAAAGCAATCTCAGAGAGAGAGAGAGAGAGAGAGAGAGAGAGAGAGAGAGAGAGAGAGAGAGAGAGAGAGAGAGAGAGAGAGAGGTGGTGTGGTTAGAAGGAGGGGGTGGTAGCATGAAAGCAGCCTGAGTAAATAACAACCACATGTGTATAGCACATAATCCATTTACCCAGGCACCACACTGACACCACCATTTCACAGAAAAACAATCTTGCTTAGTGGAGCTACATAAAAGAGAAATACAGCACCCAATGAAGATAATACATGAGTGGATGGTAAGGCTTACTGCAGTTGGCCCAACAGGAGGGCTGCCTGGACCACCAGAGAATGGATAAGAGGGAGAGCAACATGGAGAGAGAAAAATAATCATGACAGTAACGGCTCCCACACACAGCTGCGTGCATCGCGTTGCTGGAGACGCATCCCATTCACTTTAAATGGGCTCACGTGATCCGTTGCCGAACTGAATTGTGGGTCCGTCGCGTCGCGTTTCTCCCGCTGCTCGCGTTGAGTTCAGCTGTTGCTGCACCGACAGACGGCACCGGCCAATCAAGCCAATCTACGGACGGCACCAACCAATCACATTACGGTTTTACTTCAAGTCATTTGCATAGCTACCGTCGGGAACACCCACTGGAATGCGTTGACGGAACGCAGCTGTGTGTGGGAGCCGTAACACAATGAGCAAGAGATAGACCAGCAGCATCAGCAAACCATTTGTTTTAGCTCAAATTACCCAGGTTCTCTGATAATTCTCTGACAACTTCAGATAACCAAAGAATAAATGTGGTCTTGTTCCTTAATTCCCCCATGATGCAAGTGACGAGGATGATGGGTGATCAAAAGGAATGAGAAGTCTTTGAAAAGACAAAAAAGGATCAATGGTAGAGGGACCAGCAAATAATCAGGAGAGCACTCACTATGTATGCGGCTTGTTAAGTGCAGCGCTCAGTCAATCAGCACCCTACCTTAGATCAAGGTCCTAACCCTCAATAGACCGTTAGCCGTTAACGCCCACCCAGACACATCCACTCGGACATCCTCAGGCCAGGCCTCCTGTGAACCGTGGCACACGCCCAAAGTCGGCCCCTCTCCATTTGGGGCCCTCCAGGCAGGACTGGGTACAGCACTTTAATTGGTCTATCGATTTCTTGCCGTGAGGTGGGCCTTCTGGCACAGGAATGAGGGCTGTGTATCATCAGAAGTGGACAACAGATGCCTGATAAAGACTATTAAATCTTTCACCCAGATGAAGGACATGGCATTAACCACAGGTGCCAAGCGATATCTCATCGTCGTCATCAACACATCCTCTAAGGCCATTATCATTAAAGCTGAAAAAAGGATATTAAGACAGGGAATGGAAGGAAAGGTGAAGTCTTTCATTTTTCTTGCATTCTCCTTTAGATGAACTGTCAGCTGAAAATATTCAAGGAAATCTCAACTTTGAACCATAACTTATTAGACATCAAAACAGAGTGATTAAGCTTCAGTCCAGGCTTTACTTAATGAGAACCATGAGTCATTCATTTGCCCGCTTTAAGTAAATTAATTTTTTAAACAATACATCCCAGTTCTTTTGTGATGAGACTCGCCTACTCAGGACTTTAAAAAAGGCACAGTGCTTCACACAGTAGAAATAGTCTGTGCTTAAATGGTGCGATTAAACAAGTGTGAGCCTGGAAAGATGACACCATTACTGTGATGGCCCTAAACCTAGACAAACTGTTAGGCCTACGTGATAAATCACAGGTTAAGACATCCTTTTGAACAAACCCAGAAAGCAAATGAATATCCCTGACAAAATAAAAGGCTTTGTGAATGGTGTGATGAACAAAAACAAATACAGATACAATATTCCTACCATGTGCCCAGGCTTTTGTGTATTAACTATACATTAAAATATGATAAGGATACTGGAATAAAAGTACAGTAAGACATCACTAATCACACACTGTGGCATATTTTGGGGCCCTAGTTTTGAAGTCTGAGCCTGAGAACATTCCTATAAATAACAAAATACTCCAGACAAAGTCAGGAGCTTTCAAATAAAAACAAGGCATCCGTTCTTCTGCAAGAATTTCCATACGGAAATTGTACCGTTAACAGGAATTTCTAAATGCTCAGCATGATGTAGCCTTGCCAGCTGTGATTATTATAATAACCTTACAGAGTCCAACTCAACCCCAATAAGACCCACTTTACCACACTGAAGCAAGTGTTTCCTCCATGAATTATGGATGAGAGAAGAACTTCCAGCCAACCATGGCCTAGGTCTATTTTTCTGGAAATTGCAGTTTCATGTGCTATAGGTTAAACTGCCATCTAGTGTGGTATTTATAAATGAACTATGGGAGTTCAGAACATGGATGGGATAAACGGCCACTGTTGTCTCCCTTGGCTTCTGAACCAATGCAGAGCGGTCAAAAGCAGAATCATTTCCCCCTGCATTTTCCCATTAAGACACTGGACATCTTACAATTCCCCCACTGTCCTAAGCAGAAATGTGTGGCACAGACATTTCTTCCTCATTACTTTCGAACGATCCCCCTGAGTCCATAGTCTTCTTGTGCCAATCTCAAGTGGTCAATGGTTCTTTTGAAAAAAATAACAAGTGTCCTAATCAACAAAGTACACCATAGGAACAGGATCAGAAAATACTGGGCTTTTAGGTGGCCAGTGAGCACGAGCAGAGGGATGAAGGCGTAAAAGCAAACTTTACTTTTTGCAGTGTCTAGCCTACTTCACTTTTCCTCACCCCATCAACCCAACATGGGTTCTTGTACAAAGTTTCACAGTAAAATACTGTCTAATATCCCTTCCCTCTAAAAACCCTCTGAAGACACTGAAAGAGAAAAAAGGATTTCAAAGGTTTCACATCATAACACAAGTCAATCTCTGCATTATCAGAAGAGGTTGTTGGGCAGGCTCTCTCAAAGCCAAATGGAGAAAACACCAAAATGTGTGTAGCATGTGGAATACATAAACCAGTTAATTATTAAACACTCACAGCATGACAAAAATCACTAGTATACCCACTCCCCAGTGGCGGGGTCTGGTCAAGACCATTTTGATGGCAATCCCTTTGAATAAAGCAAACTGTTCCCGACTTAGTCACCCTGTGTCTGTCGGTGGCTTGTTCATGACTAATTCATTAGCTGTCCAAAAATATATCAGTGGAATAAGGCCTCGCTGATGACCTTTAGCAGCCTTGGGTTTCTAAGGCAGGAGATAAAAATGTGCAGCGAGGCATCGGGGAGAGGATAAACAGACTTATATAAGCAGGGCTCTACACGAACATTTTTTTTCAAGAGCACTTGTGCGCCCAAGTTAAAAAATTTAGGAGCACAGACAAAAATTTGGGCGCAGTCAGTTCTGTACTTAACTTCCAAATAATCTAACATTATACTGCAGCTAACAGTTAAACATGCCAGTGCACCAATTGCGAATATTAAGAATGACTGACAACATTTAGGCTACAGGAAACAGGATTTTAAAGATCAGTGCCTACTTTATTTTCAGTCTGTTCTATTTTCCTACATTTTGTTAATGTAAAATAATATAAAACACATTGCCATATTTAAATTTAGCCTGTATATCAAGTATCCTGCCAAATGTAGGCCAATTTATTTATTTGTGAATCCATCTATTAGCTAATCCAAATATGCCCATTGTGACCTATCTGACTGCATACTGCCTAATACTACTACTAAAACAGTCCATTTCCTCTTCCACAAAACCCAACATAGGCTAATCAAGGATATATGTTTTATACTTTTAGTTTTTATTTGAAATATCTGCATTGATGGGGGCAGTAGGCAAACGTTAAGTGCAAAATGAAAGTAGGCCTAAGCTTGTATTCGGTGTAAACAAACAAGCATGCGTGGAAGCCTTGAGTTGTCAGTGGCATTCTACCTTTGAATAAAATGGGAGTATTACGGGAGGCTACTTTTGTGCTGGTTCGCTACAGCTATATTTTGCATATTGCAGCCAATACGTCAACTGGGCTAAAAGGCATGTTAGGTTACCTTTCCTTCTCTCACTGCATTCTCAGAATCTCATCCTGTTCCTCCTATATCCAATGAATTCGGTGGATAGAAGAACTAATTTCTTCAATCTTTGCATCTTGGCTGGCTAGTCTAAC